>NC_134361.1:144562203-144914703 GCF_048569485.1 Anomaloglossus baeobatrachus | reverse complement strand
CCTCTCACTGTATATGCTGTGATATTATGTCATGATATGTATATATTCCTGTCATTTATTTTGTATAATATGTCATGTATTTCCTTGGGGGAGCTACTGGTCTCAATGTGTCTCTCTCATACAATTGCAGTCTTGGCATCTAATGTGATTATGTAAATAGCCTGTCTTCTTCTATCCAGAGTTGTGTATCTAGTCTGTAATTGCATTGGCCAGTGAAGGAATAGCCATTGTTCTGCACAGCAGGGGATCCCTTCATCTACTGTGGCTGGCAGACATATCAGAGCCCTGTGATGGACCAAACCATTCATGATAGGATGTGTGACCCCTACCCCCTGAACATGGTGGGCTGGTCAAGGAGCACAGACAATGCATTTCCCTTTTTGTAACTTCAGAGTGAGCTGAAAGTTGGAAGAAGAAGGAGCTCCCAGCCTGGGTGGCTGTGGACACGGACGGAGCTAGGCCTGTGTGGCGGCCCGTGGGATTGTGTGGAACTCTTTGGACTACTGTAAGGACGATTGCTTTGTTATCCGGTCCGAGGATTGTCGGGAAGGGCCCCCGAATCTGTTTTACGTGGACTTATCGTATGCTGTTCCAGTGTTCTTGTGAATAAACCTGTTGGATCGTCCCTCGGCCTCGTCCATCCTTTGCTCTGTTGTACACCCCCGTCACAAACTGGTTGGCAGCGGCGGGATCAGAGCAGACGAAATGGAGGACAACGGCCAATCAACGTCTGAAACCAGAACCTCAGGATACAGGAACTGGACTGTTGTGAGCCTACAAACAAAGGCCCGTGAATTAGGTGTCGGCTACAAAGGACTCTCTAAGGAGCAACTAATTGAGGCATTGGAAAACGCTTGCCTGCAAGATGGCACCGAGGAACAATTTCCACAGCAAGGGGAGCGAAGACGGGAGCCGGAGGTAAATACCCAAAAAAGTCAATGGGTTGTGTGGTACGAGGAGGAGATGGCCTTGCTGGGAGAGGAGACTACCATAGAATATAAGCTGGAGGTCATGCGTGGAGCTAAAGAGAAGGAGCGCAGGATGGAGGAGATGGCATTGCTGGATAAGCAGCTCGCTGTGGAAGCCGCGAGAGGTTCCAGACAGACTGTAACCCCAGCACCCATCATGAGGGAACTTCCCAGGGTGTCCCGCAAAGACTTCAAGCAGTTTAATGAGGCTGCTGGTGACATTGAGGGCTTCTTCCAGGACTTTGAGCATCAGTGTCGATTAATGGAAGTCCCAGAAAGGGAGCGCGTCCGGCATCTGGTTGGGCTCCTAGAGGGGGGAGCTGCTGAAGCCTATAGAGCTATGGACCCTCGGTGGAACTGTGAGTATGCGGATATTAAACAGACTATTCTACAACATTATGCTGTGACCCCAGACACTTACAGGACTCAGTTCCGTGCTTTAGCCTGTGATGGGGAAGTGTCTATTAAGATATATGCTCAGACTCAAACAAATATGTAATCGCTGGCTGGAGGCAGAGGAGGCAATTGTCATGATGTATTTTACCTTCTCACTGTATTTGCTGTAATACTATGTCAGGATGTGATGTCACTTTCCTTTGGTTGTACTTACTGAACACTTTGAAATGTCTTGGGATGTAAGTAACCATACCTTCCCCCCATCTCCTGTGTCTCTGGGCCCATAATGCAATTATCTCTTGTCCACACAGCCAGGGGAACTTCTCATTGTTTCGTAAGCAGTGGATAACGCCAACTACACAAACCTGTAGACATCTCGGAGCCAACCTTCTAGAATCTTCTAGTGGGCCCAACCATTGCATAGACCCCTACCCTTGAGGGGCGGGCCCACGAGCTCAAACAATTCACTCCTGTTTCTAAATGCAGTTGGGAGTTGAGTTTTTGAAGAGCAAGGGAGCGAGATCTGAATCTGCGGACAGACCTCGCCGTCCAGTGGATTGTGTGGGATTTCTGGGACTCTGAAAAGGACTATTACATTGTGATCTGGCACTTTGGATTATCGGGAGGTGCCCCCGAATCTGTTTTATTTGGACTTGTCGTGTGCTGTTCCTGTATTCCTGTTAGTAAACCTGTTGGATCATCCTCGGCCTGTTGTCTCTCTTTGCTCTGATGTACACCCCGTCACAAACTGGTGGCAGCGGCGGGATCAGAGCAGAAGAAATGGAGGACAACAGCCAATCGACGTCTGAAACCAGAACCTCAGGATACAGGAACTGGACTGTGGCGAGTCTACAAACAAAGGCCCGTGAATTAGGTGTCGGCTACAAAGGACTCTCTAAGGAGCAACTAATTGAGGCATTGGAACACGCTTGCCTGCAAGATGGCACCGAGGAACAATTTCCACAGCAAGGGGAGCAAAGACGGGAGCCGGAGGTGAATACCCAAAAAAGTCAATGGGTTGTGTGGTACAAGGAAAAGATGGCACTGCTTGGAGATGAGGCCACCATAGAAGACAAGAGGGAGGCCATGCGTGGAGCTGAAGAGAAGGAGCGCAGGATGGAGGAGATGGCATTGCTGGATAAGCAGCTCGCTGTGGAAGCCGCGAGAGGTTCCAGACAGACTGTAACCCCAGCACCCATCATGAGGGAACTTCCCAGAGTGTCCCGCAAAGACTTCAAGCAGTTTAATGAGGCTGCTGGTGACATTGAGGGCTTCTTCCAGGACTTTGAGCATCAGTGTCGATTAATGGAAGTCCCAGAAAGGGAGCGCGTCCGGCATCTGGTTGGGCTCTTAGAGGGTGGAGCTGCTGCAGCCTATAGAGCTATGGACCCTCGGTGGAACTGTGAGTATGCGGATATTAAACAGACTATTCTAGAACATTATGCTGTAACGCCAGACACTTACAGGACTCAGTTCCGTACTCTAGCATGTGATGAGGAAGTGTCCTTCAAGATGTATGCCCACAAACTCAAACATCTGTGGCATCGTTGGTTGGAGGCAGAGGAGGCCTTAACCTTGGAGACCGTCCTCCAGGTCCTCCTAAAAGAGCAGTTTTACTTCAAGTGCCCCGCTGAGATCCGGGAATGGGTGCGTGAAAGGAGACCAGCCACTGTGGAGGAAGCTGCAGCTCTAGCTGATGAGGCTCTCACCATCAAGCCTCAGTGGAAAAAACTACTACCCAGTGAGAAAAAAAACACCAACCCCCCAACGCTGGTGGCCCCTGGTCCTTCTGGCCCCAATGTTCACCATCACCCTAGACCGTCAACTCATGGGGACCTTCGTGTGACTGTGCCTCGCATTACTCATGCTCCACCTTTGGGAATACGACGCGGAGGAAGAATCCCAGAGCGCAGATGTTATGGATGTGGGCAGCCTGGGCACATGAAATTCCAATGTCCAGGTGTTCGTAGACAGAACAGCTACAGACCGCCTTTGCCTGTTTATTACCTACAGACACCTTCACCAGGAGAAGAGCTGGATTCTGTGCCTGATGACTTGCCAAGTGACTCAGATATCCTGGCTCCCCTACCCGGAGTCTATGGGGTGCGAGCTCCAGCCACCTGTTCTTCTGATCTTCAGGACAAACATCTACAGGAGGTCGTGCTGGATGGCCAAAAAGTTGTTGGCTTCCGTGACACTGGGGCTTTCCTCACCATAGCCGATCCCCGAGTAATTCAACCACAAGCAATTCAAAAGGGACCAGGAATTGCCATTGAACTGGCAGGAGGTACCCAGAGATATATTCCAAGAGCGAGTGTGACCCTGGATTATGGCTTTGGGGCAAAACAATGTGTGGTCGGTGTGATGAGCGGCCTCCCTGCAGACGTTCTTCTAGGAAATGATGTGGGGAATCTTCATTGCCACTTTGTCGGTGCGGTAACCAGAAGTCAAGCCAAGAGAGCAGCCCATGTGGACGTGTACAACCCATCCATGGAACTGAGGCCACCAGAACTGCCATTACAGCCGGTGAGTGATTCTTCTTGTGGGGATAATATGAATGTTACTTGGGATAAAGTTCAGTTTAGACAAGAAGTAGAGACTGACCCCACCCTTGCTAGTTTTAGAACTCGGGCTGAAATAGGGCAGCTAGGGGAAAACGGAGAAAGAATTATCAGAGAAAATGGACTTCTGTATCGGGTTGCCAATGCCGACTCCCTAGATAAGCCCTGGACTTATAGCAAACAGCTGATTGTTCCTCAGAAGTACAGAATTCCCCTATTACACCTGGCTCATGACATTCCTACGGCTGGCCATCAAGGCAAAACCCGCACCGAGAGACGATTGACTCAAACTTTTATTGGCCGGGGATTTCCCAAGCAGTGGCGCATTTCTGCCGAACTTGTGACATATGTCAGCGTAGAGGGCGACCCGGAGATCACCCAAAGGCACCCCTGCAACCGCTCCCTATAATAGAAGAACCCTTTCAAAGAGTAGCTGTTGATATCATTGGACCTCTGGCTAAACCAAGTAAATCTGGAAAGCAGTACATTCTCACTGTTGTGGACTACGCCACCCGATATCCAAAAGCCGTGGCCTTGTCAAGTATCTCTGCAGCCAAGGTGGCCGAGGCCTTGGTTATTATTTTTACCAGAGTAGGATTCCCCAGTGAGATCTTGTCGGACCAAGGCTCCCAGTTTATGTCAGAGTTGGTCCAGTGTCTGTGGCGCACCTGTGGAGTACGAGCGATCCGAACGACCCCGTATCATCCCCAAACAAATGGACTTTGTGAACGATTCAACGGCACTCTGAAGAATATGCTGAGGGCCTTCACGGACCGAGATTCAGACTGGGAGAAGTACCTACCCCATCTCTTGTTTGCCTATCGGGAAGTTCCCCAGGAGTCCACTGGGTTCTCCCCCTTTGAACTACTCTATGGAAGAAAGGTCCGAGGACCCTTAACCCTGCTCAAGGAATACTGGGAGGGGCAAGTTGAAGATACAGGAACCCCTGTTGTCCCTTATGTCCTAAAGCTGCGAGAAACCTTGGCCCAACTTGCTAGTTTTGCACAGAGCGTATGGCTCAAACCAGACAGAAGACATGGTATGACCGTAACGCACGCTATCGGGAGTTTGTAGAAGGACAACAAGTCTTAATGATTGTTCCCCATCGGCAGAATAAACTGCAGACCACATGGGAGGGTCCCTTCCGGGTTCTCAGAAAACTGAATGATACCAATTACCTTCTTGCTTTAGATGATCAGGAGCTAAGGCAAAAGACTGTCCATGTGAATATGATTAAGGAGTACCATGACCGAAAAATTCCAATGATAGCAAGCTGTCGGTTGGCTTCAGAAGATGGTCAAGAGGATGAGGACTCTCTACCTGATCTCGTGGAAGCAGCGAGAGCCCCATCCACTGTGGAACAGGTTCCCCTGGGAGATTACCTGGACTCCTTACAGAAAATCCAGATGCTGGAAGTGCTTCAACAGAGACGGGCTGCTTTCTCATCCCAACCAGGTCGAACCACCGTCACCCAACATCATGTGGACACTCAGGGCATCCGTCCCATACAACTGGCTCCTTACCGGGTACCTGAATCAGTTCGAAACACCATGCAGCACGAACTGGAGGAGATGTTACAGCTTGGGGTAATCCAGGCCTCCCATAGCCCTTGGGCCTCCCCTGTGGTGTTAGTACCCAAGAAGGATGGGAGTACTCGATTTTGTGTGGACTATCGGCGACTAAACGACCATACCGTCAGCGATCCTTACCCAAAGCCTCGTATTGACGAACTTCTAGACCGACTGGCTGGGTCCCGATATGTCACTACCTTGGATCTCAGTAAGGGATACTGGCAGATCCCTCTAACGGATGAAGGGAGAGAACGGTCCGCTTTTATAACCCCCTTTGGTCTGTATGAATTTCTAAGCATGCCTTTTGGAATGAAAAATGCCCCGGCCACCTTCCAGAGAATCGTGGATCAGATCCTCCGGGGATGTGATGACTTTGCTTGTGCCTACTTGGATGATATCGCCGTCTTCAGCCACACATGGGAGGAACATCTGAATCAAGTAGACGTTATTCTGGACCTGATTCTGGCAGCCGGCCTAACTATTCGACCCGATAAATGCCAATTGGGGATGGGGGAAGTCCAGTACCTAGGACATAGAGTGGGAGGAGGGAAGCTCCGACCTGAGCCTGCCAAAATCCAGGCTATTAGAGACTGGCCTGTACCCCAAACTAAGAAACAAGTTATGGCTTTTCTGGGCACTGCCAGTTATTACCGAAAATTTGTTTCTCATTTCAGTACTGTGGCCAAGCCTCTTACCGACCTGACCAAGAAAACAATGCCCCGGCTGGTGATCTGGACTCCAGCCTGTGATGAGGCTTTTAACCGGC
Organism: Anomaloglossus baeobatrachus; assembly: GCF_048569485.1. NCBI lineage: Eukaryota > Metazoa > Chordata > Amphibia > Anura > Aromobatidae > Anomaloglossus > Anomaloglossus baeobatrachus. The sequence continues at coordinate 144,908,441 of NC_134361.1, read as the reverse complement.
TGAAGGATGCTTTGATCTGCGATCCTGTCCTGGCTGCTCCAGACTACAAGAGGAGATTCATTGTGCAAACGGATGCCTCTGCTTATGGACTGGGAGCTGTCCTCAGCCAGGTGAATGCAGCGGGGGACGAGCACCCCATCGCCTATCTCAGCCGGAAACTGCTGGACCGAGAAGTGGCCTATGCAACTGTTGAGAAGGAATGTCTGGCTGTAGTGTGGGCCCTTAAGAAACTACGGCCGTATCTGTATGGACGGGAATTCACTGTGGTTACTGATCACAATCCCCTCACCTGGCTGAACAGAGTCTCTGGGGACAATGGACGCTTACTGCGATGGAGCCTGGCTCTGCAGCCCTATAACTTTACCATACAATATAGAAGGGGCAGCCAACACCAAAATGCAGATGGACTGTCCAGGCAAGAGGAGCCTTGAGTCCTGTCAGCCATGCCTGCGTGTACTTAACCAGCGACCTGTAGAGGTCCCTAGTACGTACACAAGTTGGGAGGGGAAGGAATTGTCATGATGTATTTTACCTTCTCACTGTATTTGCTGTAATACTATGTCAGGATGTGATGTCACTTTCCTTTGGTTGTACTTACTGAACACTTTGAAATGTCTTGGGATGTAAGTAACCATACCTTCCCCCCATCTCCTGTGTCTCTGGGCCCATAATGCAATTATCTCTTGTCCACACAGCCAGGGGAACTTCTCATTGTTTCGTAAGCAGTGGATAACGCCAACTACACAAACCTGTAGACATCTCGGAGCCAACCTTCTAGAATCTTCTAGTGGGCCCAACCATTGCATAGACCCCTACCCTTGAGGGGCGGGCCCACGAGCTCAAACAATTCACTCCTGTTTCTAAATGCAGTTGGGAGTTGAGTTTTTGAAGAGGAAGGGAGCGAGATCTGAATCTGCGGACAGACCTCGCCGTCCAGTGGATTGTGTGGGATTTCTGGGACTCTGAAAAGGACTATTACGTTGTGATCTGGCACTTTGGATTATCGGGAGGTGCCCCCGAATCTGTTTTATTTGGACTTGTCGTGTGCTGTTCCTGTATTCCTGTTAGTAAACCTGTTGGATCATCCTCGGCCTGTTGTCTCTCTTTGCTCTGATGTACACCCCGTCACAGCGTTATCTTGGGAGACCTTCCTGCAGGTCATCCTAAAAGAACAATTCTTTGCCCAGTGCCCCGCTGAGATCCGGGAATGGGTGCGTGAGAGAAAACCAGCGACAGTGGAGGAAGCTGCTGCTCTCGCTGATGAGGTGCTCACTATCAAGCCTCAGTGGAGGGTTCTGTTGGAGGATGGAGAGACGCCTAACAGCTCCACAACACCGGATGCCCCCAGTTATTCTGTCCCCATTGTTCCCCGTTCCTCTAAGCCACCACATGTTGATACCCGTGTTAATGTGCCTCCAGTTGCTTCTACTGCACTTTCTGGAATACGCCGGGGAGAGGAAGTAACAGAGCGCAGGTGTTATGTTTGTAGGCATCCCGGGCATTTGCAGGCCTCATGCCCAGCCAGCCCATGGAGGAATCATCCTCAAACCCCTACAGCACCTTCAGGTGGGAGCCGGCCTCCAAGTTCCCCTACCCCTTACCCAAGAGGACGCCTTGGATGGAGGGAGACCCAGCTCAGATGCTATCAATGTGGACAGCCAGGGCATCGGCAAGTCTCCTGCCCAGCTGTTCAAATGAGGACTGATCCTGCACCCAATCGGATTGTTAATTATTTACAGCCCAGTGCCATGGAGGAAGATGTGGCACCGCTATGTGAGGACTGGCTTAGTGACGCAGCCCCCCATGTTGCACCACCAGGAGTTTACGGGGTGCGACCCGCAGTTATGACGACTTCTGCTCATCGAGGTAAGCACTTGCAGGAGGTTGTGCTGGATGGACAGACTTGTTGGATTTTGTGACTCGGGTGCTTACCTCACACTGGCTGATCCCCGAGTGGTTCGGCCTGAGGCAATCCATAGAGGACCTGGGATTGTCATTGAACTGGTTGGTGGACAATGGAGGACTATTCCCACAGCCACTGTGGATCTGAACGTTGGTTTTGGGGTCAGGCGATGTGTGGTTGGGGTGATGGGTGGTCTGCCTGCAGCTGTTCTCCTGGGCAATGATGTGGGAGAGCTACGATGCCAATTCGTGGCTGCATGAAGCCACATGTAAGTAACGCTCTGCCTGTGTGTACTTAACCAGTGACCTGTAGAGGTCCCTAGTACGTACACAAGTTGGGAGGGGGAGGGATTGTGAAGATGTAATTTACCCTCTCACTGTATATGCTGTGATACTATGTCCTGATCTGTATATTTCCCTATCATTTATTTTGTATAATATGTCATGTATTTCCTTGGGGGAGCTACTGGTCTCAATGTGTCTCTCTCATACAATTGCAGTCTTGGCATCTAATGTGATTATGTAAATAGCCTGTCTTCTTTGATCCAGAGTTGTGTATCTAGTCTGTAATTGCATTGGCCAGTGAAGGAATAGTCATTGTTCTGCACAGCAGGGGATCCCTTCATCTACTGTGGCTGGCAGACATATCGGAGCCCTGTGATGGACCAAACCATTGATGATAGGATGTGTGACCCCTACCCCCTGAACATGGTGGGCTGGTCAAGGAGCACAGACAATGCATTTCCCTTTTTGTAACTTCAGAGTGAGCTGAAAGTTGGAAGAAGGAGCTCCCAGCCTGGGTGGCTGTGGACACGGACGGAGCTAGGCCTGTGTGGCGGCCCGTGGGATTGTGTGGAACTCTTTGGACTACTGTAAGGACGATTGCTTTGTTATCCGGTCCGAGGATTGTCGGGAAGGGCCCCCGAATCTGTTTTACGTGGACTTATCGTGTGCTGTTCCAGTGTTCTTGTGAATAAACCTGTTGGATCGTCCCTCGGCCTCGTCCATCCTTTGCTCTGTTGTACACCCCCGTCACAGTAACGCCAGACACTTACAGGACTCAGTTCCGTACTTTACCATGTGATGAGGAAGTGTCCTTCAAGATGTATGCCCACAAACTCAAACATCTGTGGCATCGTTGGCTGGAGGCAGAGGAGGCCTTCACCTTGGAGACCGGCCTCCAGGTCCTCCTAAAAGAGCAGTTTTACTTCAAGTGCCCCGCTGAGATCCGGGAATGGGTGCGTGAAAGGAGACCAGCCACTGTGGAGGAAGCTGCAACTCTAGCTGATGAGGCTCTCATCATCAAGCCTCAGTGGAAAAAACTACTGCCCAGTGAGAAAAAAAACACCAACCCCCCAACGCTGGCGGCCCCTGGTCCTTCTGGCCCCAATGTTCACCATCACCCTAGACCGTCAACTCATGGGGACCTTCGTGTGACTGTGCCTCGCATTACTCATGCTCCACCTTTGGGAATACGACATGGAGGAAGAATCCCAGAGCGCAGATGTTATGGGTGTGGGCAGCCTGGGCACATGCAATTCCAATGTCCAGGTGTTCGGAGACAGAACAGCTACAGACCGCCTTTGCCTGTTCATTATCTACAGACACCTTCACCAGGAGAAGAGCTGGATTCTGTGCCTGATGACTTGCCAAGTGACTCAGATATCCTGGCTCCCCTACCCGGAGTCTATGGGGTGCGAGCTCCAGCCACCTGTTCTTCTGATCTTCAGGACAAACATCTACAGGAGGTCGTGCTGGATGGCCAAAAAGTTGTTGGCTTCCGTGACACTGGGGCTTTCCTCACCATAGCCAATCCCCGAGTAATTCAACCACAAGCAATTCAAAAGGGACCAGGAATTGCCATTGAACTGGCAGGAGGTACCCAGAGATATATTCCAAGAGCGAGTGTGACCCTGGATTATGGCTTTGGGGCAAAACAATGTGTGGTCGGTGTGATGAGCGGCCTCCCTGCAGACGTTCTTCTAGGAAATGATGTGGAGAATCTTCATTGCCACTTTGTCGGTGCGGTAACCAGACATCAAGCCAAGAGAGCAGCCCATGTGGACGTGTACAACCCATCCATGGAAATGAGGCCACCAGAACTGCCATTACAGCCGGTGAGTGATTCTTCTTGTGGGGATAATATGAATGTTACTTGGGATAAAGTTCAGTTTAGACAAGAAGTAGAGACTGACCCCACCCTTGCTAGTTTTAGAGCCCGAGCTGAAATAGGGCAGCTAGGGGAGAACGGAGAAAGAATTATCAGAGAAAATGGACTTCTGTATCGGGTTGCCAATGCCGACTCCCTAGATAAGCCCTGGACTTATAGCAAACAGCTGATTGTTCCTCAGAAGTACAGAATTCCACTATTACACCTGGCTCATGACATTCCTACGGCTGGCCATCAAGGCAAAAGACTGTCCATGTGAATATGATTAAGGAGTACCATGACCGGAACATTCCAATGATAGCAAGCTGTCGGTTGGCTTCAGAAGATGGTCAAGAGGATGAGGACTCTCTACCTGATCTCGTGGAAGCAGCGAGGGCCCCTTCCACTGTGAAACAGGTTCCCCTGGGAGATCACCTGGACTCCTTACAGAAAATCCAGATGCTGGAAGTGCTTTAACAGAGACGGGCTGCTTTCTCATCCCAACCAGGTCGAACCACCGTCACCCAACATCATGTGGACACTCAGTGCATCCGTCCCATACAACTGGCTCCTTACCGGGTACCTGAATCAGTTCGAAACACCATGCAGCACGAACTGGAGGAGATGTTACAGCTTGGGGTAATCCAGGCCTCCCATAGCCCTTGGGCCTCCCCTGTGGTGTTCGTACCCAAGAAGCATGGGAGTACTCGATTTTGTGTGGACTATCGGCGACTAAACGACCATACCGTCAGTGATCCTTACCCAATGCCTCGTATTGACGAACTTCTAGACCGACTGGCTGGGTCCCGATATGTCACTACCTTGGATCTCAGTAAGGGATACTGGCAGATCCCTCTAATGGATGAAGGGAGAGAACGGTCCGCTTTTATAACCCCCTTTGGTCTGTATGAATTTCTAAGCATGCCTTTTGGAATGAAAAATGCCCCGGCCACCTTCCAGAGAATGGTGGACCAGATCCTTCGGGGATGTGGTGACTTTCCTTGTGCCTACTTGGATGATATCGCCGTCTTCAGCCACACATGGGAGGAACATCTGAATCAAGTAGCCATTATTTTGGACCTGATTCTTGCAGCCGGCCTAACTATTCGACCCGATAAATGCCAATTGGGGATGGGGGAAGTCCAGTACCTAGGGCATAGAGTGGGAGGAGGGAAGCTCCGTCCTGAGCCTGCCAAAATCCAGGCTATTATAGACTGGCCTGTACCCCAAACTAAGAAACAAGTTATGGCTTTTCTGGGCACTGCCAGTTATTACCGAAAATTTGTTTCTCATTTCAGTACTGTGGCCAAGCCTCTTACCGACCTGACCAAGAAAACAATGCCCCGGCTGGTGATCTGGACTCCAGCCTGTGATGAGGCTTTTAACAGGCTGAAGGACGCTCTGGTCTGCGATCCTGTCCTGGCTGCTCCAGACTACAAGCGGAGATTTATTGTGCAAACGGACGTCTCTGCTTATGGACTGGGAGCTGTCCTCAGCCAGGTGAATGCAGCTGGGGACGAACACCCCATTGCCTACCTCAGCAGGAAACTGCTGGACCGAGAAGTGGCCTATGCAACTGTTGAAAAAGAATGTCTGGCTGTAGTGTGGGCCTTTAAGAAACTACGGCCGTATCTGTATGGATGAGAATTCACTGTGGTTAGTGATCACAATCCCCTCACCTGGCTGAACAGAGTCTCTGGGGACAATGGACGATTACTGCGATGGAGCCTGGCTCTGCAGCCCTATAACTTTACCATACAATATAGAAGGGGCAGCCAACACCAAAATGCAGATGGACTGTCCAGGCAAGAGGAGGCTTGAGTCCGGTCAGCCATGCCTGCGTGTACTTAACCAGCGACCTGTAGAGATCCCTAGTACGTACACAAGTTGGGAGGGGAAGGAATTGTCATGATGTATTTTACCTTCTCACTGTATTTGCTGTAATACTATGTCAGGATGTAACTTTCCTTTGGTTGTACTTACTGAACACTTTGAAATGTCTTGGGATGTAAGTGACCATACCTTCCCCCCCAGCCTGTATCATATTGCAATTAGGCTTCAGCAGTAGCTATTGTCATTGATTTGGTGGGGGGTTGCATATATATATTGTTCTTCTCAGCATGGGACTTCTCCAATCTACAACTTGGTAAACAGAACAGAGCCAGCAGTCTAAAGTCCATTCATGCATCAAATGGCCAGGGGGAGGTGTGCCCACCTAAGGGGCTGATCCCAGGAGAGAAGAACATGTTAGAGCAGTTAGTTGGAGCTCGGCTGGAGAAGGACTAGGATCTATAGCTGAGGCTGGATCCTGGGGTCTGTGTGTGTGGACTGTTACAGACTGGAGATCCGCGGCCACGTGGGATTGTGTTTTGTTGTTCACCTGTTGGACTCAAGGAACTCATAAGGACCATTGCCCTAATTCCCCTGGCATCGGAATACCTGGCGGTGCCCCTGGATCTTTTGTTTTCTTTTGTTGTGGACTCCTTGCAGATTTGAAGGATTTATATTTATGTTTGCTGCTTTATCGTTGTGGTTCCAATAAAGCCCTTTGGATTGTTCCTTGGCCTGGCGTCCCTCACTGCTCTGTTGCATACCCAGTCACACAGATCCCCGTCGATTCGGCCCAGGTGAGCATCCTGAGGACCTTGCGATAAGCTGTCTTGCTGCTGGTACTTCCCTGCAGATTGATCTAGGCCACAGCTGTTGCATTGTCCAATTGTACCCGAATCAAAACGACCTGCTAGCAGAAGGGGGGAATGACGTGAGCGCGAGAAAGATCGCGTTGATTTTCAGGATGATTTCTGGGAAGGGAAGACTCCTGGGGCGTCCAACGTCCCCAAGCAGTGTGGAGCCAGTGCGCTGCTCCCCAGACTAAGAGGCTGGCGTCCGTAGTCAGGAGTAGCCAGTCCACTTGGGGGAGAGAAACTCCCTCTCGATATGGAAAAGGACTGAAGCCACCAACAAAGCGCATACCTGACTGAAGGTGTCAGGTGAAAAGTTCGTCCAAGGAAAAGGGGCTCTTGTCCCAGGCAGCTAGAAGCGCAAGCTGCAGTGGGCGGTGGTGTGGCTAAGCGAGCAGCACTGACTATAGCCGCCGATATCCTACCTAGCACTCCCATACTATTTCGTATGTAGAAGGCAGTGTACCACTTGTTGTAGAGCGGTCGTCTTGTCTTGAGGGAGAAATATCAAGTATAACAGCAATAACCTGCAAGCAGGTAGATAATGCCCAATAGTCCAATTTACACAAGATAATAGCAGGGACTAAAACTTAGCTTTTAATAATCTCCCAACGCTTCTTTATTTGGTTGTGGGGCAGACAGCTCATTTGGGCGCTGCCCTTGTCAGGGCGGAAGCATTGGCACGGGGCACGACAGGGTTTATATCTTACCATCTCCCAATGCTTTACCCTGTTTTTTTCCGCTTGTGATCAACCCTGGATCGGTGTGTCCTTTTGTCCCTGGAGAACATCTGGGTGAGACAATTTCAATTTATAGCCATTTGGCAATTTTACTGCACTTTGTAATATTGACAATTTTATCTGGATTATTAAAAGTTAAGTTTTAGTCCCTGCTATTATCTTGGAGAAATATCAAGCCCCGAAGAGTGTCCAGTGACATGCCCAGGGAGGTGATGGATTTTGATGGGACCGGGGATGATTTGACTGGAGTTAGAAGCCGCCCTAAGCGGGATAGGGTGCCCACAGAGCTACGGATGCTGGTTGAGCCGATGAGGAGGTCATCCAAGCAAGGCAGAACAGCCACTCTTGGCGAAGGGCACTCATGGCGGCCGCCATGTCCTTTGTTAAGACCCTTGGTGCTGTGGCAGAGCCGAGGGTAGGGCCACAAGTGGAAAAAAAAAAAAAAAAAAAAAAAAAAAAAAAAGAAGTCCTGAACAGCGAAGTGGAGGAACTTTTGGTGAGCTGGAGCGATGGGTATGTGCAGGTACGCGTCCCTGATAGCTAGGGAGGCAAGGAATTCTCCTTCGACCATAAAAAGGTAAAAAAAAAAAAAAATGGACCCTAGGAATTCCATTCTGAAGCTCCTTACGTGCACGTTTGCTCAGGTGTTAGAGGTCCAGGATGGGTCGAACTGACCAGTCCTTTTTTGGGGACCACGAGAGGTTGGAATAGAAGGACTTGAACCTCTCGCCGTCCGGAACAGGTACCATCACCCCCGCTGTTTGGAGGGAGTGGATCGCTGAGAAGGCCTCGCGGTGTTTGAGACTTTGGGGGGGGGGGGGGGGATTTGAGGAAAAAGAAAAAAAAAAAAAAAAAACACTGACCAGGGGATCGGGTTCGGAATTCAATGCGGTAACCAGAAGACACAAGGTATCGCACCCATTTGGGGTCTGAGACGGCAGCCCAGATGGAGGAGGATGAGACTCCTCGGTCTTGGTCTAGACTGCCAGGACGTGGTGGACTCGGGGTGGGCTGAGAAGGTCGGGCCCTGCACGTCTAGTAAATAAACATCTTGGGCTAGAGTTGGGGAGGGAGGTACTCTTTTCCTCCCGTGGCGTCAGACAAAAAAAAAAAAAAAAAAAAAAAAAAAAGCCTGTCCAGACGATCGGCAAACCATTGGTCTGGAAAGGAGTACTGTGAGAGGCTTCTTAGAGACAGAGTCCGCTCTCCATTATTGGAACCAGAGGGCCTTACAGATGGCTATGGTATTTGAGGCGGCAATAACTGCGCAGGTAGCAGCGTCGAGGGAGGCCTGCATGAGGTACTCTGCCGCCACAGCAATGTGAACTGTTACATCTGTGAGGGTCTGAGGGAAACTGGTAGTCCTGGTGCCTGTGCGACCCACACAGAAGGGGAGAGGGACCCGCAGCCTCATGGCTGAGCGATCGAGCTGCTCCACTTGTCTGACCGTCGGGTCCTTGAAGGAGGATCCATCAAGTAAAAGACAGGAGGATCCTTCGGGCAGGCGGAAGCCAGGTGAGGGTGCACCGAGGCCGGATCGGCCCAGCCCTTAGAGACAGCTAAGCCAAAGGAGTACCGGGACGAAGCGGTGTCAAAAAAACTTTTTTTTTTCACCCTTTTAAAGGAGACCGCAGGGTCAGTAGTGAATGGGAGATCTTCCACATGCAGAGTTTTGGTTGATTGCTGCAATAAGGGAGTCCATCGCAGCTTGATCGCTCGGGGAGGTTGAAACAAAGGAATCATCCCGGTACAATCATCATTCCCCTTCCTCCGGCTCCTCAGAGACCGTGGAACACGTGGGAGAACCCCATCTGTGTACCCCAGAGGGAGAACCATGGGGGTCATGCCCTTTTTCTGATCTGCAACCGGTAAAGCAGAGGGCTGATTCTTATCATAAAAACCCTCTATAGAGGTGTCATCAGGCTGCGTTCTGTCCAGGGGCCCCGAGGGGTGTGAGGACGATGTTGCATAGCCAGCCCAGGTTCTGGGAACTGTGAGCCATAGGCTCTGTGCTGGCAGCGGTTGCTGCGGTGGTGGCGGGGGGGAGCTACAGGGGCACCGGACTCACAGAAGGAAGAGGTGCTATCATCCCCTAGTAGCTCAGCGTGGCAGGATGCATTAAAAGTCTTATAGTGGTTGCTGTAGTTGTGCAGGGCATAAAACATGTGACTGCAGCCTCTGGATGATGAGCCACAAAAAAAAAAAAAAAAAAAAAAAAAATCGGAATGATCTCACCTCAGACTGCCATCTCCACAGGAGCTGAGGTGAGATCATTCCGATTTTTCCAGAGCCTATGAAAACTTCCTCAGTCCCTCTTGCAGGCTCTGAGTTGATACACGCTCCTCACCAGCGTGACCAGACTGCCATCTCCATAGGAGCTGGTCACGCTGGTGCTTAGCATGTATCAACTCAGAGCCTGCAAGATGGACTGAGGAAGTTTTCATCTGCTCTGGGCTCTGGAAAAATCAGTGCCATGAGACCTGTCGTCCAGTGAGTAACAGCCCAGGATCCAGCGTCACAGGAGGGGTACGGGAAGGTGACACTCCGCGTTCCCACCTGTTGATGGTTTTGGGAAATCGGTCCCCGAAGGAACAGTCGCCCTCTAAAAACAAAATATTCTTGCTGCAGTAGTCTGCAGAGATGTGCCTCCTATAGACACTAAGCTAAAACTGAAGTAGCATGGCTGGGCCCGGGGTCTGTATACTGCAGGGGAGGAGCTAACATCTTTGTGTCCTCCTATGGATAAGCAGCATAACACCCATGGTCCTGTGTCCCCCAATGAGGCGTCAGAAATTTATTTTTATCTTCCACTACTGGAATCAAATCCATGTACCACACGCCAAAGGCAGCAATATTACCATTCAGCTATTCCCTGGAGACATGGTGGCTGGCTGTCTTTCTTGCCCTATGAGATTACCAAGCAAATATTCTGCTCCAGTCCTGATTCTCAGTCTGATGTCTGAGGTGAAGAGATAGACAGATAGAGCTATAGAGAGATAGAGTACAAGTCTATGGGAAGCGTCAGATTGCGACAAATTTAACACACACACACACACACACACACACACACACACACACACACACACACACACACACACACACACACACACCTGTACAAATACTTTTCTAAAAGATCTCTATGCTAGTGTATATGGGGACGGTTAAGCAGGGATTAGCACTATGCGCCCCGTACTTATTGTGGTTATGGGAACATATTACACCCGACAGGTTCCCTTGAACAGTTCTTGAATGTTAACATGTTCATTTTCTAGTCAATGAATTATAAAAAATAACTGAATAGTTCAGCACCTACTCACAAATAGTCAAATTAAAATCATAATTAAATAGCATTTATTAAATAGCATGTTAACAGGTTACTAGTCTGATCCTTGTAAAGTCTATTGACAGTCATGTGCCGAAATGAAACATTTGAGCATTTGATTTTATTAATAAGCTACAAATAGAAAAACAATTTAATAAACAATTTAGATTAATATAGCCAGGGACTCCAAACAATGATTTCTCAGAAGTAAAAAATGTTATGGCAGAATCTGAAAAAGGCCTGCACCCCTGAAGTCAAGGTTAAGACGTTAATAGTTTAAAGTGGCCTTGAGGCTGAGAGTTTGGGTCTACATTGTGACCACACACACTTTTGGTGGCTATGTTGCAGCGTAAAGTGAATGGGGTAGCATTTCAACCAGCGAGTTTTCATGTCAGCAACGCGCCAACATTCCCTTACATGGTGTTGCAAAGTAGCACTGAATAGTGAGGCGTTGAGGGTCATGGCTAATATTGCCAATATTGCCTTATGGCATGTCAATTAAATGGGACCTGTCTCCAGGGACCCCAACATTTCCATAATCTGGAGCGCTCCTCCCCCCAAGTTAACAGTTTGCTACATCTGTATGTATGCTCATGGTTCCCCTGCCATAGCACCAATTTAGATAGAAAGTGGATATACATGCGCAGCAAGTGTGCCTCAGCGGACAGTAGTGTAGGTAAGACCACCTATTTAGAAAATCACATTTAATTGACATAGCTAAAGACTTCCAGAGAGCCCTTTAATACCCTTGCAAGTTTCTGTTCCCATTGCCAGTCAGAACACTTTTTCCATTAATGCCTTCTCGCTGCCTTGATTACGTAGCAGTACCACCAGCCTCAGGCACCATGGCAGCTGCAGACCTGTAGCTGGATAATCTTTAGCATTTAAAACTAGAGTGATATTGCTCATCTCGTACACAATACAAACAAATACATGTAAATATTTACAAGTCTTATTTCCCATGACTTTGCGCTCACTATGCCTAAAAATAATACTAGAAACATGCAGTACACCTCCCCCTAAATGTTCCGGCTTTCTCCTATGCAGAGGACGATTAGAACTGTACACTAAAGAACGCAGTGATGAGGACTGCTTCCTTCACTCATCCTCGGTGATTGAGGAGCAGCCAGAGAAGAAGCTGATGTTGCTGTTACATAGGGCTTTCTTCTTTTTCTTCAGTATTGACGTTTGGTTCTCCTGCGCATCTGCGGCTCCAGGGACAATGATTGGTTTACGCTGTAGTTTCATTGTGAGCACCTGGCCTACATCACTTATCTCCTGCAGAACCTACAGAAACAACCCACATGTTACAGTTCTACAAGACCACTCTATAGAGTGCATATAAAATCTAAGTTTTGTATATTTTCTAATTTTTATTTAGGATGACCATGACCTGTCAAGTACTTCAAAGTCTAAAATAGAATACCTACAGTATACTTCCTTGTAGATTCCTAAGTAGTTGAATTTTTAGTCTCGTGCGTGATAGGCATTCTCCACCCTCCTCCACCATCAAGTATCATGAGTAATAAACTGGAGCCGTGATGGCACTGTTCAATCAGAGCAAACAGCAGTGAGGACACTTCCATCTCTAGTCCTAATGCTGGCAGTGTCCTCTGCTGCCTTTACTACTCTTTGCTCTCCTCAGTCATTACAAGAGCAGCAGTGCAGAGAATATATTGAGAACAGACTCTGCTCTCAGATGCTTTAAAGCCATTCACGCAGTTTTTACTTTACCGCTCTAATGGCTCTTTAAATACAAGTCTCCTGCCCAGTCTTATACTCACTCGCCAGTGTCTTCTCCGGTTTGCTACCTGCCAGCAGCTCTAGTGTGTAATGAAGAGCGCCGGAGGTCACAACTCAGTACATCTCTATTAAAATTACTTGGACACTAGCGCTCGAGAAACAGACAGGCCAGGCGTAGTACGACAAAAAAGTATGAATGTACTGTTGAAAGGGGAAAAAAAAAATAAAAAAAAAAAAAAAAAAAAAAATCGCACCCTGCTGGTCGTTTAATGGGAAGTACTCTTGAACAACAGCTGAAGGGCAGGGTTGTTGATAGGAAGCCACTGGCTGGTAGTGTACAGGGTCCGTGTATTACCTGTCCTTAGTGTCTTTTACCTTACACAGGTACAGAGAGTCATCTCCCTCAAGCTGACACCCTTTCCATCTGTAGGCATCCGGTTGTTTTAGTCTGCTAGTTACTCGTTCCCATCACAACTAGTGTCAATTAACAGTTATTTTCCTCCCCCTTTTTAGGCTCGATACGGATCCAGCCATATACCTACCACCCTTCATTGCCACCTGTGCCCGTATACCTGGTTCTTGACACTGCCTGCTTGTTTTTTTTTAAAATATATTTAGATATGTTATACTAAATAAAATTCATAAATTTTTTAGATTTCTGACTTTTTTTTTCCTGTGCACTCACAACATATCTAGATCCACCTAAACCCTCTCCCCATAAGGTAGCGAGGTAGCCTTGTTCTGGCTCTCATAGACTTGCATTGAGCGCTTGTGATGTAACTTCCAACATCCAGTCAGATTACAGTCACAAGATAGCGCCATGGGACTGGAGTGACAGCCCAAAAAAGGTGCAGACGCCAGAGGACGAGTATAAGACATGGGGCTTAGCTTAGGATAAAGGCTCCACCCCAGTGCTGAAAAAAAGAAAAAAAAAGCCGCCGAGTGGTGCTTTAAATCTCATATGGTCACTTTCCTGGAGTCATTGTGTTGGGGGGGGGGGGATGTGTCAATGTTAGCAAACATAAGGATCATACCTTAATGACAATGGTGGATGGTGGAGAAAGCCAAGTTGTTAATTTTTCCCATTAATTTACATTATGGGCTTTAAAAGGAATTGTGTTAATGTTTACCCTAACCGCCAATAAGGTCTTGAGGGAAAGGAAAAAAGGAGGGAAGCCCCATAACATTCACTACAACAGATTAAAAAAAAAAAAAAAAACAATTTACAATTTAACAAATAGAATTCTATTCACACACTTTAAAATGTGCAAATGCGCAGACACCTATATGCAGCACGCAGTCATACCTTCTTGGTGGGTGTGACACAAAGTGGCGTGAAAAATGAGCTCCCAGATGTTATCTCTCCAGAGTAGTCAATCTTCGAGTTCTCAGACTCCCGGGACTGATCGTCACTATTTGTATCATCCTTCTAAAGTGTGAAATATAAAAGTCAACATGGAGTGTTGTGGAACAATAACGAGAGGCAGAAGACAAAACATCAACTTCAGACCAACTTAAAGCAACTAGGTTTTAGATGTTGTAATACAATAAATGAAGGGGGGGGGGGGGGAACCTAAAAATGTATTCACTACTTACAAACATTTAGGGATACTTAGCTTTTGGGTGAAATTTATGTAAAACAAGAAGTTTATGCTAAAGTGATATTTTATCATTAAATTAGGGCATGAAAAGGGAATCTGTCAGGTGATTTTGTAGTACAATACTAATGTGATCATTAACAGGCTTAAGGAAACCGATCAGTAACTTTTATATCTGTACATTATCTTGTATTCTGTGTGAATTTATCAATCATACGTAAATACAAACTGCATATTCACTGCTCCCCTCTCTCACCTCTCAGTGCTGGCATCAGTGATAGTAAATCTGAACTCAACTTGCACTGCTGCCTCCCATACCCCTTCCCACCTCTCAGCAGTGATAGTGAATATACTGAAAGGTGTTTGGGGGATAGGGGTATATGGGGAAACAGGGAATATATATAAATTGTATTTACATACATTTGATTAGCATGGAGACACTGAATTCCACAGAGCTTACAGCAAGATAACAGGATAAGGTAGAGCTATAAAACTTACTGATCCTGAAAGCTCTCCTTAAGCCCCATTTAAAGAAAATAGAATTGCACTACAAAATCCCCTAACAGACTCTGTTTAAGTAGAAACATGCATGCATGAGGTGATTGCCTCATCTCAAACATTTTATTGAAAAAAGCCAACAGTGGCGGATATAACCCCCCCCCAAAATGTATCTGAATAACTTCCGTGGCCTTGAGCATAAATTACAGTTTTACAATGACATCTCCTGCTGTTCACAAGTGGAGTTATTGTCTGCTGCTGAAGCACGGTATCTCACTATTCTTGAAAGGCTTCCCTCAGGTCATTGAGGTTCTGGGGTAAATAGGTGCAGCCTCAACACAGTGATTCAGCTGATCCCATAAGTCTTCTATGGGATTTAGGTCTGGAGAAAGTGCAGGCTACTTTATTTGAGGTCCCCCAGTGTCCCGCAGCCATTCCTTAATGTGACCTCGATGAGCTGGAGCGTCATCCATCAAGATGACATTATATGAACAACACCGGTCTAAAAGGCACAATGACTGGATTAATATTATACTAATAGGAGCTTGTCATTGTGCCATTCACAAGTGTGGGGCAGGTCGGTATGGACTACACACCTGCCCACACTAACACCACCACGACCAAAGTCTCATCTGGTGACAACAGCGTCTGATGTCTACCACGCTTCTTGACGTCTCCAACATTGTTGGAGACGATCATCTCTGCTCAAGATTAGAGTCGGTGATAAGCATCAAAACCCACTGAGCCCTCATCCAGCGTAGATGACGCCTGTGCCTAGTGATATGTTCAGAAACCTTTGAGGGGAAAAAAAAAAAAATAAAAAAAAAAAAATATATGTTTGCTTCGCCATCTTTTATTTTTTTTTCCTCATAAATGGAGCTGTACGTGGGAGGTTTGTTTTGAATCATGATTTTGATATATACAATATTTTGATAGAATCAAATTTTAGTCAAAAGGTACAGCCATTTATCCCTAATCATAGCACACGACAATAAAGTGATTTGGCAGTACTGTAAACGCAACCTTCAGTTTTGTCTTAAAAAGGTTAAGGTGGTGTAGTTTTTATTCCAACCACAATTAAAAAAAAAATAAAAAAAAATAAAAAATAAAAATTAAAATAACTAAAAAAACAAAAAAAAAAACAAAACAAAACTTACCGAGAAGTTTTCCCTATTCCGGCATTTGGTGGAGTCACAGCAGCAGTCATCAGAACAATTCAGCTTATTTTTCCTACAGCGGCATAGTTTATTTCCACAACGCCCTTTACAAGAGCACTAGAATAAGGAGAAAAGAGGACACAAGCTTGGCATTATTACCAATATACAGCCTCTGCACATTATTAAAAGGAGATCTTACAGCATGGAAACACAGCCCCCAAAAATCATTGTGAAACCTAACGATTGTGGATTTAATTTTTGTCTCCATACTCACATTGCCAGTCATCAGACCTCACATGTCCCATATATTCTATGCTAAGCCATACTTCGGACCCCTGAGTTAGGCGACAATGGACAATCCAGCGCACAGGCCCTTTCTATCCTAATCTGACGGCTCACTAAAGTGCACTGGTGTAACTTACAGTCAGAAGAGTATTCATACAAAACAGGAAAGAAAAAAAAACAATAAGTATTGCCAAGCACTCGATCAGGTGGGGGGGTCCCATTTTTTTCCTCACTCACCCCATTGGTCACTTTTTTGGGCTGTTTGACATTTTGATTAGGGATCCAATTTCTGTCAGTCGAGTCATCCTCAGATCCCTCAGATTCGGATAATAAATCTTCCAAAACCACTGTGGCAGATCTGGCTGTTGTTCTGCGAAGGTTTTTAGGCTAAGAAAAAAAAAATAAATAAAATTAAAAAAAAAAGTTAATTAAAAATTGACAACCTTCACTGATAATGGAGATTGACGAAAACAAGCAGCACTTACTTTTGGAGGAACAAAGTCAAATGGAGAATCTGGAGATGCGATGGCTTGTACACTGGATGTATTGTACATTTTCTTTCCACTTGTGACGTGAAGAAGTGACAATTTCTTAAATAGAAAAAAAAAAAAAAAGAGAATTTTGTTTACTTACCGTAAATTCTTTTTTCTTATAGTTCCGTATTGGGAGACCCAGACCTTGGGTGTTTAGCTTCTGCCTCCGGAGGACACACAAAGTACTACACTTAAAAGTGTAGCTCCTCCCTCTGAGCTTATACACCCCCTGGTGAGCCAGTCCCAGCCAGTTTAGTGCAAAAGCTGAAGCAGAATAGCCACCCACAAGTAGAACAGAGCAAGAGCCGGAACAACCGGAGACTCTGTCCACAACAACAGCCGGTGATAACATGCGGAACAAGAAATTGCCAACAGGCAACAGGGAGGGTGCTGGGTCTCCCAATACGGAACTATAAGAAAAAGAATTTACGGTAAGTAAATCGTTCCTTTGGGAGACCCAGACCGTGGGACGTTCCAAAGCAGTCCCTAGGTGGGAATAAACAGAAAAACTAAGAAGTAGGCAGAACCTAACTTCACAAAATGGGCGACAGCCGCCTAAAGGATGCGTCTGCCCAAGCTCGCATCTGCCGAAGCATGAGCATGCACTTGGTAGTGCTTCGAGAATGTATGCAGGCTAGTCCAAGTGGCAGCCTGACAGACTTGTTGAGCCGTAGCCTGGTGCCTAAAAGCCCAAGAGGCACCGACAGCTCTGGTCGAGTGTGCCTTGATCCCTGGCGGGGGAGGCACCTGAGTACTCTGGTAGGCGTCCGAAATGGTCGATCTAATCCAACGGGCTAAGGTCGGCTTAGAAGCAGGGAGGCCGTTGCGCCGACCTGTGGTTAGCACAAAAAGAGAGGTGCATCGCCTAAGCGCAACGGTGCGAGACACATAGATCCGGAGAGCACGCACCAGATCTAGAGTATGCAGCACTTTTTCAAAGCGATGAACAGGAGCCGGACAAAAGGAAGGTAGGGTAATGTCCTGGTTAAGGTGGAAAGGAGAGACCACCTTAGGAAGAAAGTCCGGAGTCGGACGGAGAACCACCTTGTCTTGATGAAAAACTAAAAAAGGTGACTCCGAAGAGAGCGCAGCCAAAATCAGAGACTCTCCTGAGAGAAGTTATGGCAACCAGAAAGGCCACTTTCTGAGAAAGTCGATACAAAAGAAACCTCCCTAAGAGGCTCAAAAGGGGGTTTCTGCAATACCGTGAGGACCAAGTTAAGGTCCCAGGGATCCAAGGGCCGCCGATAAGGCGGAATGATGTGAGACGCGCCTTGCATGAAGGTGCGGACCTGAGCCAGCCGAGCGAGACGCCGCTGGAACAGAACTGACAGAGCTGAGACTTGTCCCTTGAGAGAGTTGAGGGACAGTCCTAGCTGCAGACCGGACTGTAGAAAAAACAGAAGGGTCGGCAAGGAGAAAGGCCAAGGAGGATGGCCGGTAGAGCGACACCAGGACAGGAAAATTTTCCAAGTCCTGTGATACATCTTAGCGGAGGAAGACTTACGGGCCCAAGTCATAGTGGAGATGACTTCTGGAGGAATACCAGAAGCCATCAAAATCCAGGACTCAAGAGCCACGCCGTCAATTTGAGAGCCGCAGAATTCGGGCAGAAAAACGGACCTTGCGATAGTAGGTCTGGACGGTCCGGGAGATGCCACGCCATCTCTACGGACAGGTGGAGCAGGTCCGGATACAAAGCTCGCCTGGGCCAGTCCGGTGCAATGAGGATGACTCGACGGCCCTCCATTCTGATCTTGCGCAGGACTCTGGGCAAGAGAGCTAGAGGGGGAAAACACGTAGGACAGACGAAACTGGGACCAGTCTTGAACCAGAGCGTCCGCGGCGAAGGCCTGAGGATCGTGGGAGCGAGCCACGTAAACAGGAACTTTGTTGTTGTGACGGGATGCCATTAGGTCCACGTCCGGAGTGCCCCATTTGCGGCAGATTGACTGAAACACTGCCGGGTGCAGGGACCACTCGCCACCGTCCACGGTTTGACAGCCGAGATAATCTGCCTCCCAGTTTTCCACGCCTGGGATGTGGACTGCGGATATGGTGGACTTTGAGTCTTCCACCCATTGAAGGATGCGTTGTACCTCCAACATTGCCAGGCGGCTGCGTGTCCCGCCTTGGTGATTGATGTAGACAACCGCTGTCGCGTTGTCTGACTGGACTCGAATGTGCCTGCCCGCCAACAGGTGGTGAAAAGCTAGGAGAGCTAGAAGCACGGCTCTGGTTTCCAGCACATTGATTGAAAGGGCTGACTCGGACAGAGTCCAAGTGCCCTGCGCTCTGTGGTGGAGACATACCGCTCCCCAGCCGGATAGACTGGCATCCGTGGTGAGAATCACCCAGGACGGGGCCAGAAAGGAGCGCCCTTGGGACAGGGAGAGGGGCCGAAGCCACCACTGAAGGGAGCTCCTGGTCCGTGGCGACAGAGCCATTAACTTGTGTAAGGAGGAAGGCCGCTTGTCCCAACAGCGGAGAATGTCCAGCTGCAGGGGGCGCAGATGGAACTGGGCAAAGGGGACAGCTTCCATTGACACCACCATTTGACCCAGCACCTGAATCAGACGCCTGAGGGTATAACGGCGGGGCCTCAGCAGAGAGCGCACCGCTAGCTGGAGTGACTGCTGTTTGACTAAGGGCAACTTCACAAGTGCCGGCAAAGTCTCGAACTGCATCCCTAGGTACGTGAGACTCTGGGTCGGAGTCAGAGTGGATTTGGGAAGATTGACAAGCCACCCGAATTGGGCTAGAGTGGCGAGAGTGAGCGAGACACTCCGCTGACAGTCTGCGCTGGATGAAGCCTTGACTAGAAGGTCGTCCAGGTAAGGAATCACTGCCAACCCCTGGAGGTGCAGAACCGCAATCACTGCTGCCATGACCTTTGTGAATACCCGAGGGGCCGTGGCTAACCCGAAGGGGAGAGCCACAAATTGGAAATGATCTTCTCCTATTGCAAAACGTAGCCAACGCTGGTGTGAAACTGCAATTGGCACATGCAGATAGGCATCTCTGATGTCGATGGACGCCAGGAAATCCCCTTGGGTCATTGAGGCAATGACTGATCGCAGAGACTCCATGCGAAAGTGCCGCACCTGAACATGCTTGTTGAGAAGCTTGAGATCCAGGATGGGCCGGAAGGTACCGTCCTTTTTGGGAACTAGGAAGAGATTTGAGTAGAAACCTCTGAACCGTTCCCGGTCGGGAACTGGTACAATTACTCAGTTGGCCTGCAAGGCTGCCACGGCCTGTGAGAAGGCGGCGGCCTTGGAGCAAGGGGGAGTTGAGAGAAAAAGAGAGAGAATTTTGTTTACTTACCGTAAATTCTTTTTCTTATAGTTCCGACATGGGAGACCCAGACCATGAGTGTATAGCTTCTGCCTCCGGAGGACACACAAAGTACTACACTAAAAAGTGTAGCTCCTCCCTCCGAGCATATACACCCCCTGGATAACCAAATATAGCCAGTTTAGTGCAAAAGCTGAAGGAGGACATTCACCCACAAGTAGAGACAGCAAAACCCGGAACAACCGGAACCTCTGTCTACAACAACAGCCGGTGAAAACACACGGAACAAGAAAACTACCAACAGGCAACAGGGAGGGTGCTGGGTCTCCCATGTCGGAACTATAAGAAAAAGAATTTACGGTAAGTAAACAAAATTCTCTTTTTCTTCATCGTTCCTTATGGGAGACCCAGACCATGGGTCTCAAAGCAGTCCATGGGTGGGAATAAACAGAAAACTGAGAAGTAGGCAAAACCTAACTTCACAAATGGGCGACAGCCGCCTGAAGGATGCGTCTGCCCAAGCTCGCATCTGCCGAAGCATGAGCATGCACTTGGTAGTGCTTTGAAAAGGTGTGCAGACTAGACCAAGTGGCAGCCTGACAAACCTGCTGAGCCGTAGCCTGGTGCCTGAAAGCCCAAGAGGCACCGACAGCTCTGGTAGAGTGCGCCTTGATCCCCGGCGGGAGAGGCACTTGAGTACACTGGTAGGCATCGGATATCGCCGACCTAATCCAACGAGCTAGGGTCGGTTTAGAAGCCGAGAGACCCTTGCGCTGACCTGTGGTCAGCACAAAAAGAGAGGTGCACCGCCTAAGAGCAGCGGTGCGTGACACACAGATCCGGAGCGCCCGCACCAGATCTAAAGTATGCAACGCTTTCTCAAAGCGATGAACAGGAGCCGGACAAAAGGAAGGCAATGAAATGTCCTGGTTAAGGTGGAAAGGAGAGACCACCTTCGGAAGAAAGTCCAGAGTCGGACGGAGAACTACCTTGTCTTGGTGAAAAACCAAAAAAGGTGACTCCGAAGAGAGCGCGGCCAAGTCAGAGACTCTCCTGAGAGAAGTTATGGCCACCAGAAAGACGACCTTCTGTGAAAGTCGAAACAAAGAAACTTCCCTAAGAGGATCAAAGGGGGGTTTCTGTAAAGCCGTGAGGACCAGATTAAGGTCCCAGAGATCCAAAGGCCGCCGGTAAGGTGGAATGATGTGAGATGCGCCCTGCATGAAGGTGCGCACCTGAGCCAGTCGGGCGATACGCCGCTGGAACAACACTGACAGAGCCGAGACCTGTCCCTTAATGGAATTGAGGGATAGTCCTAGCTGCAGACCGGACTGTAGAAAGGACAGGATGGTTGGCAAGGAAAAAGGCCAAGGAGCATGGCCGGAAGAACGACACCAGGACAGGAAAATTCTCCAAGTCCTGTGGTAAATTTTTGCCGAGGAAGACTTCCGAGCCCGAGTCATAGTGATGACTTCGGGAGGAATGCCGGAAGCCGTCAGGATCCAGGACTCAAGAGCCACGCCGTCAATCAGAGCCGCAGAATTCTGGCGGAAAAACGGACCTTGAGAGAGAAGGTCTGGGCGGTCCGGGAGATGCCACGGCACCTCTACGGACAGACGGAGCAGGTCTGGGTACCAAGCTCGCCTGGGCCAGTCTGGGGCGATGAGTATGACCCGACGGCCCTCCATTCTGATCTTGCGCAGGACTCTGGGCAAGAGAGCTAGAGGGGGAAACACGTAAGCCAGACGAAACTGGGACCAATCCTGAACCAGCGCGTCCGCTGCAAAGGCCTGAGGATCGTGGGAGCGAGCCACGTAAACCGGGACCTTGTTGTTGTGCGGAGATGCCATTAGATCCACCTCCGGAGTGCCCCACTTGCGGCAGATCGACCGGAACACTGCCTGATGCAGAGCCCACTCGCCGCTGTCCACGGTTTGACGGCTGAGATAATCTGCCTCCCAGTTTTCCACGCCTGGGATATGGACTGCGGATATGGTGGACTTTGAGTCCTCCGTCCACTGAAGGATGCGCTGAACCTCCAACATTGCCAGGCGGCTGCGAGTCCCGCCCTGGTGATTGATGTAGGCAACTGCTGTCGCGTTGTCTGACTGGACTCGAATGTGCTTGCCCGCCAACAGGTGGTGAAAGGCTACGAGAGCTAGGAGCACAGCTCTGATTTTCAGCACATTGATCGAGAGGGCTGATTCGGACGGAGTCCAAATGCCCTGTGCTCGGTGGTGGAGAAATACTGCTCCCCAGCTGGAAAGACTGGCATCCGTGGTGAGGATCACCCAGGACGGGGTCAGGAAGGAGTGTCCCTGAGACAGAGAGAGAGGCCGAAGCCACCACTGAAGAGAGCTCCCGGCTTGTGGCGACAGAGCCACCAACCTGTGCAAGGAAGAAATCCGCTTGTCCCAACAGCGGAGAATGTCCAGCTGCAGAGGACGCAGATGGAACTGGGCAAAGGGAACCGCTTCCATTGACGCCACCATCTGACCCAGCACCTGCATAAGGTGCCTGATGGAATGACGGCGGGGCCTCAACAGAGAGCGCACCGCCAGATGGAGGGACTGCTGCTTGACTAAGGGCAGCTTGACAAGTGCCGGCAGAGTTTCGAATTGCATCCCTAGGTACGCGAGTTGTTGGGTCGGGGTCAGAGTGGACTTGGGCAGATTGACAAGCCACCCGAATTGAACAAGAGTGGCGAGAGTGAGCGAGACACTCCGCTGACAGTCTGCGCTGGATGAAGCCTTGACAAGAAGGTCGTCCAGGTAAGGAATTACTGCCAACCCCTGGAGGTGCAGAACCGCAACCACTGCTGCCATGACCTTGGTGAATACTCGAGGGGCCGTGGCTAACCCGAAGGGGAGAGCCACGAATTGGAAATGTTCCTCTCCGATTGCAAAACATAGCCAACGCTGGTGTGAAACTGCAATTGGCACATGCAGATGGGCATCTCTGATGTCGATGGACGCCAGGAAATTCCCTTGGGTCATTGAGGCAATGACTGATCGCAGAGACTCCATGCGAAAGTGCCGCACCTGAACATGCTTGTTAAGAAGCTTGAGATCCAGGATGGGCCGGAATGTACCGTCCTTTTTGGGGACTAGGAAGAGATTTGAGTAGAAACCTCTGAACCGTTCCCGGGCGGGAACCGGTACAATTACTCCGTTGGCCTGCAAGGATGCCACGGCCTGTGAGAAGGTGGCGGCCTTGGAGCTGGGGGGGGGGAGGTGAGAGAAAAAAAATCTGTTTGGCGGCCTGGAAGAGAATTCTATCCTGTAGCCGTGGGAGATGACATCTCTCACCCACTGATCGGAGACATGTTGAAAACAAGCGTCGCCAAAGTGGGAGAGCCTGCCACCGACTAAGGACGTTGCCGGAGCGGGCAGAGAGTCACGAGGAGGCTGCCTTAGTGGCAGCACCTCCTGCGGTCTTCTGTGGACGCGCTTTTGGGCGCCAGTTGGATTTCTGGTCCTTAGCAGAGTTAGCGAACGAGGCGGAGGGCTTAGAGGACGACCAGTTGGAGGAACGAAAGGAGCGAAACCTCGACTGATTCCTACCCTGGAAGGGTTTCCTGGTTTTGGTTTGTGGCATGGAAGTACTCTTCCCGCCAGTAGCTTCTTTAATAATTTCATCCAGCTGTTCTCTGAACAGCCGGGACCCAGCAAAAGGGAGCCCAGCAAGGTACTTCTTCTTAGAAGAAGCATCTGCCTTCCACTCTCGAAGCCACAAGATCCTGCGGATAACGAGGGATTTAGCCGAAGCCACCGCAGTGCGGTGAGAAGCCTCCAGCATGGCAGACATGGCATAAGATGAAAAAGCTGAAGCTTGAGAAGTTAAGGCAACCATCTCTGGCATAGATTCCCTGGTGAGGGAATGCATCTCCTCTAGAGAAGCAGAGATGGCTTTGAGAGCCCACACTGCTGCAAAAGTTGGGGAAAACGCGGCCCCCGCCGCTTCATACACGGATTTGGCCAGAAGGTCAATCTGACGGTCAGTGGAATCCTTAAGGGAGGCGCCATCAGCCACCGACACATTGGTCCGGGCTGAGAGCCTAGACACCAGAGGGTCTACCTTTGGGGAATGAGCCCACTCCTTGACCACCTCAGGTGGAAAGGGAAACCGGTCATCAGAACCACGCTTTGGGAAGCGTTTGTCAGGACAGGGCCTGGGTTTGGTCACAGCAGCCTGAAAACTGGAGTGGTTAAAGAACACACTCTTTGCCCTCTTAGGCGAGGTAAACTGGTGCTTTTCTGCCAGAGAGGGTTGCTCCTCTGATACTGGCGGAGTGAGATGCAGTACAGAATTAATGGAAGCAATCAAGTCACTAAGATCTGAGTCACCCTCGGAAAGATCAATGGGGCACATGGAGTTAGCCTCCAAGCCCCCTGTAAAGGCATCCTCCTCATCCTGCGAGTCAGCTCTTGAATCAGAGCCGCGGGATGAGGAGGGAGAGGAAACCCTGC
Organism: Anomaloglossus baeobatrachus; assembly: GCF_048569485.1. Lineage (NCBI taxonomy): Eukaryota > Metazoa > Chordata > Amphibia > Anura > Aromobatidae > Anomaloglossus > Anomaloglossus baeobatrachus. Next base: position 144,884,067 of record NC_134361.1, on the reverse strand, counting down.
GTCTCCTCTTAGGAGGACGGGGTCTGGGCCCTGATGATGAATCCTCTGTGAGCTCCGGTGGACGGAGGTCAGATGATAGAGATCCTAAGGGACCCTTAGCAGTAGAGGCACCCTGTGAAGGGGGCTGATGCATATTCAAAGTCCTGGACAGAAGTCCCACGGACTCAGCAAAAGACTGGGAGCTAGACCTAGAAAAGGATTCTACCCAAGACGGGGGTTCAGCCACAGGAGCAGGAGCAGCCTGAGAGACCACTGGGGGTGAGACTCCAGGCTGTGGCACCGCCAAGTTAGAGCAGACATCACAATGTGGATAGGTGCTCGGTTCAGGCAGCAGGAGCTTACATGCAGCGCATACAGTATAAAGCTTTGGAGCCTTGCTCCTCGTGTGAGACATGCTGCTGGAGTGGGGACAGCTTCTACAAAGAGAATGAACCCCAGAGAGTATATACAGAGGTCCACAACCAGAGACCGGTTGTGGCTTACCAGACCGCTGGACCGGTGTTGTGTGCCCTCCAGATCCCGAAGCCCGGACCCCCAATGCACAGCACCTCAGCAGGGATGCCGAGTGCAGGCCAGCGCAGAGTGAACCCTGTCTGAGAAAATGGCCGCCGGAGCGAAGAGAGAGGGCGGGACTTGGGGCGTTCCTGTAGGAGAGCGGGATCTGGAGGGCCATAGAGACCTACAGGGGAGGAGACACGCACAGCAGTGGGGAGTGTCCCTCCCCTGTGCAGAACGGCCGCCGGGAGGAGCCGAGCCTGTCCCTCTGCATGAGTGACATGCGAGGGCAGTGAACAGAAACTAGGCCTCCGGCAAAGCCGGGGCCTAAATTTGAGCGGCGAGGCCGACGCGCAGGCACCATCGGCACAGTTCTCGGGCGACAGCTAGAGAACCCGCCGGAAATGCCAATAAATACAGTAAGCACACTCTCCCCATACAATAAAGCACAGGGACCCCCGACATATAAACGTCTCAGGTACTTAGCTGCTGAGACGCAGGGCCAGGTCCCTGGGGATGAGTGCTCCGGTCCAGCAGGGTCCTAAAGGACTGCGGATGGAGACCGGTCTCCTGCCAGGCATGGAGACCGCGCTGGCTCCCACTTCAAGCCAGAGCCCAGAAGGGATGGTGAAGGAGCACGGCATGTAAGGCTCCAGCCTTGGAATCAACCTTACAACACCACAGACACAGTGGGGTGAGAAGGGACATGCCGTGGGTCCAGACGTGGACCCGCACTTCTTCAATCTCATTCCAAAAAGGAAAAAATCATATGAGAATGCATGTGTGGATGTATGCCTCCTGAACACAAAGTGATAAACTGGCTGGGACTGGCTCACCAGGGAGTGTATAAGCTCAGAGGGAGGAGCTACACTTTTAAGTGTAGTACTTTGTGTGTCCCCCGGAGGCAGAAGCTAAACACCCAAGGTCTGGGTCTCCCAAAGGAACGATAAAGAAAATGGACATTTCAAAAAGTTTAAACACAAGAAGGGATCAGACTGACTAGAAACATTTGTCCGGCTAAAAGAAGAGCTAAAGAGGAGTATCCACTCCTGAAGCCTGTCTCTAGCGTTATTTCTATATTTCAGTGCTGGAGTGGTGCATTAAATCTAAGACCCCTGCCATTTACTCTCCTTTTCAGTGCAGAATGAAGTGGCAGTAATAGAAGATTAAGCCACCAGAAAGTGAACATAACACCGGGGCAGAGGGCTTACATTTAAAGCATCATTGCAGCGGTGATAAACAAACAAACAACCACAACAACCAAAAAAGTAAAATCGCTGACGTGGTGCTTTAAAAAGGACGTTCTCAAAAGGAGTTGATTCAAATGATTCCACCAAGAGCTGCGGATATTGATATTCTAATGTGTATGGATAAACTGCAGTACACAGTTGTCCATTAAAGGGAACCTCTCAGGTGCAATATGTATCCAGAGCCACGAGCAGTTCCGGGGGTATATTGCTAATCCCTGCCTGACAGTCCCTATATACACTAGGATACGGTAGATAAAGAAATCTTTAGAAAGCGTATATCTCTAGAGCTTTTATTGTAATGAGCACAGGGACTAGTCGCAAGTGTGCAATTTCCCCTGAATAGTCAGCCCCTTTAGCATGTTAGTGCGCAGGTGACAATGTTCAGCATTTTCATATGAAGGTAAATAAAAAAAAAGAGAATTTTGTTTACTTACAGTAAATTCTTATTCTTATAGTTCCCATAGTCTGGGTCTCCCAATACGGATGTTCCAAAGCAGTCCCTGGGTGGGAAATAAACAGAATAAACTAGGAAGTAGGCAGAACCTAACTTCACAAATGGGCGACAGCCGCCTGAAGGATGAATCTGCCCAAGCTCGCATCTGCCGAAGCATGAGCATGCACTTGGTAGTGCTTCGAAAAGGTATGCAGGCTAGTCCAAGTGGCAGCCTGACAGACTTGTTGAGCCGTAGCCTGGTGCCTAAAAGCCCAAGAGGCACCGACAGCTCTGGTCAAATGTGCCTTGATCCCCGGCGGGGGAGGCACCTGAGTACTCTGGTAGGCGTCCGAAATGGTCGATCTAATCCAACGGGCTAAGGTCGGCTTAGAAGCAGAGAGGCCCTTGCGCCGACCTGTGGTCAGCACATAAAGAGAAGTGCACCGCCTAAGTGCAGCGGTGCGAGACACATAGATCCCGAGAGCACGCACCAGATCCAGAGTATGCAGCGCTTTTTCAAAGCGATGAACAGGAGCCGGACAAAAAGGAAGGTAGGGTAATGTCCTGGTTAAGGTGGAAAGGAGAGACCACCTTAGGAAGAAAGTCCGGAGTCGGACGGAGAACGACCTTGTCTTGATGAAAAACTAAAAAAGGTGACTCCGAAGAGAGCGCAGCCAAAATCAGAGACTCTCCTGAGGGAAGTTATGGCCACCAGAAAAGCCACTTTGTGAAAGACGATACAAGGAAACCTCCCTAAGAGGCTCAAAGGGGGGTTTCTGCAAAACCGTGAGAACCAAATTAAGGTCCCAGGGATCCAAGGGCCGCCGGTAGGGCGGAATGATGTGAGACGCGCCTTGCATGAAGGTGCGGACCTGAGCCAGCCGAGCGAGACGTCGCTGGAACAGGACTGACAGAGCTGAGACTTGTCCCTTGAGAGAGTTGAGGGACAGTCCTAGCTGCAGACCGGACTGTAGAAAAAACAGAAGGGTCGGCAAGGAGAAAGGCCAAGGAGGATGGTCGGTAGAGCGACACCAGGACAGGAAAATTCTCCAAGTCCTGTGATAGATCTTAGCGGAGGAAGACTTACGGGCCCGAGTCATAGTGGAGATTACTTCAGGAGGAATACCAGAAGCCGTCAAAATCCAGGACTCAAGAGCCACGCCGTCAATTTGAGAGCCGCAGAATTCAGACGGAAAAACGGACCTTGCGAGAGTAGGTCTGGACGGTCCGGGAGATGCCACGGCATCTCTACGGACAGATGGAGCAGGTCTGGATACCAAGCTCGCCTGGGCCAGTCCGGTGCAATGAGGATGACTCGACGGCCCTCCATTCTGATCTTGCGCAGGACTCTGGGCAAGAGAGCTAGAGGGGGAAAACACGTAGGACAGACGAAACTGGGACCAGTCTTGAACCAGAGCGTCCGCGGCGAATGCCTGAGGATCGTGAAAGCGAGCCATGTAAACAGGAACTTTGTTGTTGTGACGGGATGCCATTAGGTCCACGTCCGGAGTGCCCCATTTGCAGCAGATTGACTGAAACACTGCCGGGTGCAGGGACCACTCGCCACCGTCCACGGTTTGACAGCTGAGAATCTGCCTCCCAGTTTTCCACGCCTGGGATGTGGACTGCGGATATGGTGGACTTTGAGTCCTCCACCCATTGAAGGATGCGTTGTACCTCCAACATTGCCAGGCGGCTGCGTGTCCCGCCTTGGTGATTGATGTAGACAACCGCTGTCGCGTTGTCTGACTGGACTCGAATGTGCCTGCCCGCCAACAGGTGGTGAAAGGCTAGGAGAGCTAGAAGCACGGCTCTGGTTTCCAGCACATTGATTGAAAGGGCTGACTCGGACAGAGTCCAAGTGCCCTGCGCTCTGTGGTGGAGACATACCGCTCCCCAGCCGGATAGACTGGCATCCGTGGTGAGGATCACCCAGGACGGGGCCAGGAAGGAGCGCCCCCGGGACAGAGAGAGGGGCCGAAGCCACCACTGAAGAGAGCTCCTGGTCTGTGGCGACAGAGCCACTAACCTGTGTAAGGAGGAAGGCAGCTTGTGCCAACAGCTGCGAATGTCCAGCTGCAGGGGGCGCAGATGGAACTGGGCAAAGGGGACAGCTTCCATTGATGCCACCATTTGACCCAGCACCTGAATCAGACGCCTGAGGGAAGAACGGCGGGGCCTCAGCAGAGAGCGCACTGCCAGTTGGAGGGACTGCTGTTTGACTAAGGGCAACTTCACAAGTGCCGGCAAAGTCTCGAACTGCATCCCTAGGTACGCGAGACTCTGGGTCGGAGTCAGAGTGGATTTGGGCAGATTGACCAGCCACCCGAATTGGGCTAGGGTGGCGAGAGTGAGCGAGACACTCCGCTGACAGTCTGCGCTGGATGAAGCCTTGCCTAGAAGGTCGTCCAGGTAAGGAATCACTGCCAACCCCTGTAGGTGCAGAACCGCAATCACTGCTGCCATGACCTTGGTGAATACCCGAGGGGCTGTGGCCAACCCGAAGAGGAGAGCCACAAATTGGAAATGATCTTCTCCTATTGCAAAACGTAGCCAACGCTGGTGTGAAACTGCAATTGGCACATGCAGATAGGCATCTCTGATGTCGATGGACGCCAGGAAATCCCCTTGGGTCATTGAGGCAATGACTGATCGCAGAGACTCCATGCGAAAGTGCCGCACCTGAACATGCTTGTTAAGAAGCTTGAGATCCAGGATGGGCCGGAATGTACCGTCCTTTTTGGGGACTAGGAAGAGATTTGAGTAGAAACCTCTGAACCGTTCCCAGGCGGGAACCGGTACAATTACTCCGTTGGCCTGCAAGGATGCCACGGCCTGTGAGAAGGTGGCGGCCTTGGAGCTGGGGGGGGGGGGTGAGAGAAAAAAATCTGTTTGGCGGCCTGGAAGAGAATTCTATCCTGTAGCCGTGGGAGATGACATCTCTCACCCACTGATCGGAGACATGTTGAAAACAAGCGTCGCCAAAGTGGGAGAGCCTGCCACCGACTAAGGACGTTGCCGGAGCGGGCAGAGAGTCACGAGGAGGCTGCCTTAGTGGCAGCACCTCCTGCGGTCTTCTGTGGACGCGCTTTTGGGCGCCAGTTGGATTTCTGGTCCTTTGCTGAGTTAGTGGACGAGGCTGAGGGCTTAGAGGACGACCAGTTGGAGGAACGAAAGGAGCGAAACCTCGACTGATTCCTACCCTGGGCAGGTTTCCTGGTTTTGGTTTGTGGCATGGAAGTACTCTTCCCACCAGTAGCTTCCTTAATTTCATCCAGCTGTTCTCCGAACAGCCGGGACCCATCAAAAGGGAGCCCAGCAAGGTACTTCTTAGAAGAAGCATCTGCCTTCCACTCTCGAAGCCACAAGATCCTGCGGATAGCGAGGGAATTAGCCGAAGCCACCGCCGTGCGGTGAGAAGCCTCCAGCATGGCAGACATGGCATAGGATGAAAAAGCTGAAGCTTGGGAAGTCAAGGCAACCATTTCGGGCATAGATTCCCTGGTGAGGGAATGCATCTCCTCCAGAGAAGCAGAGATGGCTTTGAGAGCCCACACTGCTGCAAAAGTCGGGGAAAAGGAGGCCCCCGCCGCTTCATATACGGATTTGGCCAGAAGGTCAATCTCGCGGTCAGTGGAATCCTTAAGGGAGGTGCCATCAGCCACCGACACAACGGTCCGGGCTGAGAGCCTAGACACCGAGAGGTCTACCTTTGGGGAATGAGCCCACTCCTTGACCACCTCAGGTGGAAAGGGAAACCGGTCATCAGAACCACGCTTTGGGAAGCGTTTGTCAGGACAGGCCCTGGGCTTGGACACAGCGGCCTGAAAACTGGAGTGGTTAAAGAACACACTCTTTGCCCTCTTAGGCGAGGTAAACTGGTGCTTTTCTGCCAGAGAGGGTTGCTCCTCTGATACTGGCGGATTGAGATCCAGTACAGAGTTAATGGAAGCAATCAAGTCACTAAAATCTGAGTCACTTTCAGACAGATCAATGGGGTACATGGAGTTAGCCTCCGAGCCCCCTGTAAAGGCATCCTCCTCATCCTGCAAGTCCGCTCTTGAATCAGAGCCGCGGGAGGAGGAGGGAGAGGGAACCCTACGTCTCTTCTTAGGAGGACGGGGTCTGGGACCTGATGATGAATCCTCTGTGAGCTCCGGTCCTGAGAGAGCCCTAGCAGCAGAGGCACCCTGTGAGGGGGGCTGATGCATATTCAGCAAAGTCCTGGACAGAAGTCCCATGGACTCCGCAAAAGACTGGGAGGAGATAGACCTAGAAAAGGATTCTACCCAAGCCGGGGGTTCAGCCACAGGAGCAGGAGCAGCTTGAGAGACCACTGGGGGTGAGACTCCAGGCTGTGGCACCGCCAAGTTAGAGCAGGCATCACAATGTGGATAGGTGCTCGGTTCAGGCAGCAGGAGCTTACATGCAGCGCATACAGAGTAAAGCTTTGGAGCCTTGCTCCTCGTGTGAGACATGCTGCTGGAGTGGGGGGGCTCTGCCAGAGAATGAACCCCAGAGAGTATATACAGAGGTCCACAACCAGAGCCGGTTGTGGCTTACCAGACCGCTGTGCTGTGCAGAGCGGTGTTGTGTGCCCTCCAGATCCCGAAGCCCGGACCCCCAAACACAGCACCTCAGCAGGGATGCAGAACGCAGACCAGCGCTGAGTGAACGCTGAGAAAATGGCCGCCGGAGCGAAGAGAGGGGGCGGGACTTGCATGAAGAGCGGGATCTGGAGGGCCATAGAGACCTGCAGGGGAGGAGACACGCACAGCAGTGGGGAGTGTCCCTCCCCTGTGCAGAACGGCCGCAGGGAGGAGCCGCGCTGTCCCTCTGCATGAGTGACATGCGAGGGCAGTGAAACGAAACTAGGCCTCCGGCAAAGCCGGGGCCTAAATTTGAACAGCAAGACCGACGCGCAGGAACCATCGGCGCGGTTCTCGGGCGATAGCCAGAGAACCCGCCGGAAATGTCAGTAAATACAAACACACTCTCCCCAAACAATAAAGCACAGGGACCCCCAAATATAAACGCCTCAGGTACTTAGCTGCTGAGACGCAGGGCCAGGTCCCTGGGGATGAGTGCTCCGGTCCAGCAGGGTCCTGAAGGGCTGCGGATGGAGACCGTGCTGGCTCCCACTTCAAGCCAGAGCCCAGGAGGGATGATGAAGGAGCACGGCATGTAAGGCTCCAGCCTAGGAAATCAACCTTACAACACCGCCAACACAGTGGGGTGAGAAGGGACATGCCGGGGGTCCAGACGTGGACCCCGCAGTTCTTCAAACTCATTCCAAAAGGAAAAAAAATCATATGAGAATGCATGTGTGGATGTATGCCTCCTGAACACAAAGTGATAAACTGGCTGGGTCTGCTCACCAGGGGGTGAATAAGCTCAGAGGGAGGAGCTACACTTTTAAGTGTAGTACTTTGTGTGTCCTCCGGAGGCAGAAGCTAAACACCCATGGTCTGGGTCTCCCAAAGGAATGATAAAGAAAAACGGATTTTTGTGTACTCACCATAAAATAGTTTTCTCTTAGCCATCATTGGGGGACACAGGACCATGGGTGTTATGCTGCCCATCCATAGGAGGACACTAAGTAGATGCAAAAGCATAGCTCCTCCTCTGCAGTATACACCCCCTGGCCGGGCCAGGCAACCTCAGTTTTAGTACACAAGCAGTAGGAGGGAAAAAAAAAAAAATAAATAAAATAAAAAAACAGTAAAAACTTCTCAGAGGAAAATGAGAAAAGAGTCATAACCAAATAAGGTACTGAGAGAACCAAGGCCCAACAGGGTGGCTGCTGTGTCCCCCAATGATGGCTAAGAGAAAACGATTTTACGGTAAGTACACAAAAATCCGTTTTTCTCTGACGCCTCATTGGGGGGGGGGGGACAGGACCATGGGACGTCCTAAAGCAGTCCATGGGTGGGAAACATAAAAGACGACAACACAACCCAAGGACTAGGAACTAGTCCCAGACAGCCTGGAGCGCCTACTGAGAGAGGTGCTCTACTGCAGTTTGCAGAATTTTCCTACCCAGATGTGCCTCAGTTGAAGCCTGGGTATGGACTAATGCTTTGAAAACGTATGTAGGCTAGACCAGGTCGCAGCCTTACACACCTGTTCCACTGAAGCCTGATGCCGAATGGCCCACGAAGCGCCAACTGCTCGTGTGGAATGAGCCCGCAGCCCACCAGGAATGGGCTTGAGTTGCAAGCGGTAGACTTCCTGGATCGCAGAGCGAATCCAGCGAGCTAGAGTCGCCTTTGAAGCTGCCTGTCCCTTCTTAGGCCCCTCAGGAATGACGAACAAAGTCAAAGTCAGTTTTCCTAAAGGGGCTGTCCTGGATATGTAATATCTGAGATCTCTGACTATGTGTAACGAATGCAGAGACCTTTCCACCCTATGAACCGGGTGTGGACAAAAGGAAGGCAGAACAAGGTCCTCGTTCAAATGAAACAGGGTAAGAACCTTTGGAAGGAAATCCGGAAGGGGGCACAGAACCACCTTGTCCTGGTGAAAGATCAGAAAAGGCTCGCGGCAAGAGAGTGCTGCTAGCTCCGAAACCCGTCTGATGGACGTAATTGCCACCAGGAATGTTACCTTCCAGGACAGAAGAGCAAGGGAGGATTCCTTGAGGGGTTCAAAGGGAGACCTCTGGAGACCGTCCAGAACGAGGTTGAGGTCCCATGGTTCCAGCGGCCGTTTGTACGGGGGAACTAGATGGGAAAAGCCCTGGAGGAAGGTCTTGACTTGCGGTTTTTCAGCCAGGCGGCATTGGTAGAAGATTGAGAGCGCTGAGACCTGCCCTTTAAAGGGAACTGAGAGCCAACCCCGCTTGCAAGCCAGACTGTAGAAAGTCGAGAATTCTGGGGATGGCCAGAGGCATAGGCTGGACGTTATAGTTTCCCTGCATCATGAAAGGAAGATTTTCCATGTATGGTGGTAAATGCGGGATGAAGCAGGCTTTCGGGCGCTGATCATGGTGGAAATAACCGCCAAGCCATCAGCTTCAGGGCTCTGGAGTTCTGATGGGAAATGGGCCAGCAAGTCTGGGATGTCTGGAAGGCGCCACGGTGCGTATGTGAGCATTTGTACTAATTTGGCGTACCAGGCGCGCCTGGGCCAGTCCGGTGCCATCAGTATCACCGGGACTCACTCTGCCTTGATCTTCCTGATTACCCGCGGCAGCAGGGGAAGAGGTGGAAATATGTAAGGCAGGCAGAATTGGTGCCAGGAGCAGACTAGAGCATCCGCGCAGATTGACTGTGGGTCGCGTGACCTGGCTATGAACGCTGGTACCTTTGCATTCAACCTTGAGGCCATTAGGTCCACGTCTGGTGTGCCCCAGTGAGTGCAGATGTGTAGAAACATATCTGGGTGGAGGGACCATTCTTCGGCGGCCAGGCCTTGGCGACTTAGAAAGTGTGCTGCCCAGTTCTCTACCCCCGGTATATGTACCGCTGATATCACTGATCCCGACGATTCGGCCCAGCTGAGGATCTTGTGGGTCTCGAGATAAGCCGCTTTGCTGCGGGTGCCCCCCTGCCGATTTATATAGGCCACAGCTGTCGCATTGTCCGTTTGGACTCGGATCTGACGACCCGCTAGCAGAGGGCTGAACGCTCTGAGCGCGAGGAAGATCGCGCTGAGTTCCAGGATGTTTATGGGTAGGAAAGACTCCTGGGGCGTCCAACGTCCTTGAGCAGTGTGGTGCCGGTACATTGCTCCCCAGCCTAGGAGGCTGGTGTCCGTGGTCAGGACCAGACAGTTCACTGGGAGATAAGATCTCCTCTTCGATAGGGATGATGACCGAAGCCACCAGCGGAGTGTGTACCTGACTGAAGGAGTCAGGTGAAGATGTCTGTCCAGGGAGAAGGGGCTCTTGTCCCAGGCCACTAAAAGGGCTAGCTGCAGTGGGCGGAGGTGCAGTTGAGCAAATGGTACTGCTTCCATAGGCGCTACCATCCTGCCGAGCACTTTCATGCTGAATCGAATGGAGCGAGACGGAGGACGTAGAAGGCAGCGTACCGCTCGTTGAAGAGCGATCGCCTTGTCCTGAGGGAGAAGGATCAAGCCCCATCGGGTGTCCAGGGACATGCCCAGGAAGGTGATGGATCGTGATGGGATCGGGGATGATTTGTCCAGATTCACTAGCCACCCTAAGCGGGATAGGGTGTCCACAGTGATCTGTACGCTGGTTGAGCAGTCGCAGAAGGAGGAGGCCTTGCTGAGGAGGTCATCCAAGTAAGGGAGAACGACTACTCCCCTGGCATGAAGGACGCTCATGGCGGCCGCCATGACTTTGGTGAAGACCCTTGGTGCGGTGGTAAGGCCGAAGGGTAGAGCTACGAATTGAAAGTGGGAGTCCTGAATTGCGAAGCGGAGGAACTTTTGGTGATCTGGGGCGATGGGTATGTGCAGGTACGCGTCCTTGATGTCTATGGAGGCGAGGAATTCCCCTTCGACCATGGATGCAATAATGGACCTTAGGGACTCCATTCTGAATCTCCGTACGTGCACATGTTTGTTTAGGTGTTTGAGGTCCAGGATAGGTCGAACTGACCCATCCATTTTGAGGACCACAAAGAGGTTGGAATAAAACCCCCCGAACTTCTCGTCGTCCGGGACAGGTATTATCACCCCTGCTGTTTGGAGCGAGTGGATTGCTGAGAGAAAAGCTTCGTGTCGTTTGAGTCTTTGGGGGGGGGGGGTGTTAAGAGAAAGAACCGACCTGGGGGGGGGGGGGGGGGTGTCAGGTCCGAAATTCTATGTGGTAACCGGAAGACACAAGGTCTCGCACCCATTTGTCTGAGGGGGCAGCCCAGGTGTCATGAAAGAGCCGCAGTCGACCTCCTACAATGAGTGTGTCTTCCGGGGCGCCGAAGGACCGAGTGCGGATCGGCACAGCCCTTAGGGGCAGGTGAGGCAAAAGGGTATCGGGACAAAATGATTTTTCGGGTACCGAAGCGCCTGTCAGGCTTCTCCCTTTGCTTTGTGAGGATATCCTGAAACTCTGGGTGATCAGCGAAAACCTTTTGGTGTTTCCTTGCCCTCTTAAAAGGAGACCACATGGTCAGTGGTAGTGGATGGGGGATCCTCCCATGCAGACTTTGGTTGATTGCTGCTATAAGGGAGTCTATTGCAGTTTGATTATCTGGGGAGGCTGAAACCAAGGAATCCTCTTGGTATAAACAGCATTCTCCCTCCTCCATCTCTTCAAAAGCCATGGAGCGTGTGGGAGAGCCTGCCCTGTGTGCTCCCGAGGGAGAGCCCGCTGGAGACACCTGGTCGTGTGCTCTTTTCCTGATCCCTGCAACCGGTGAAGCATGTGCCTGGATTACCTCAGAAGGATCCTCCATAGGGGTATCCTCAGGCTGCGTTCCGTCCAGGGACCCAGAAGGGTGTGGAGGACGACATTGCATAGCCAGCACCAGGTTCTGTGACAGTTTTTCCATGGATTGGGACAGAAACTGTGCTAGTTACGGTGGGCTGGGAGCCCTAGGCTCTGGGCTGACGGTTGCGGCGGCGGTGGCAGGGGGGTCTTGGGGGGCTATAGAGGCACAGGACTCACAGAGAGAAGAGGTGTGTTTACGTGGTAGCTCAGCGTGGCAGGCAGTGCAGGCTGAATAATAGACTATGTGGGCCTTAGCACTCTTAGTGCCCTTAGAATTCTGCATGTTCCTAATAGGAGTATGCCAGGAGGGGGAGCAATGCTCAGCAGCGCTACAAGTGAAGCAAGCACCTCACCAGAATCAGCCGATGACCCTGTCCTCAGGAAGGATTAAGCTCTATGGAGATCTTCGCGCGCTTTCCTGGGGGGGGGGGGGGGGGGGGAAGGGCTTAGCGCTAAAAGAGTGCGAAGATGACGTCAGTGTGCCGCCCCCCCCCCTGCTGTGGGTAGTAAAAAACGGCAGGAAGGGAGCTTCTGATAGTTTTCCTCCCTCTCCCTCCAGTCAGCACACAGCTTATCACTGGTGGTTATCAGCCAGCTTTTCTGGTAGAGCAAATAAACAGCATGAGTCCCTGAGCCCTCCCCCTGCCACTGGGAAATTATCTGCAGGACTTTCTGTAAACAGGAGTGACTTCCCCCCCCTCCTCCAGCCAGCAAGCTATAGAAAGTTAACACTGTGTGCAGGGTCCTTGGGGCTCTCCTCCTTGCACTCAGCAAGGGACTCCTAATAAATACTGTAAATGTCCTGGGAGCCTTCCCTGCAGCGTCTTTTCTCTTTTTGTCTGGGAAACCAGTCAGGGGGGATCTCATCTTAAAACACTGCTTCCGTCCAGGCAGTGAAAATAGCAGAGTCAGCTTGCTGTGTTCGGTCACACCGGTGCCATATTCAACTCAGAGCCTGCAAAGAGGGACTGAGGAATTGGGCTATAGGGGCACAGGCCTCTACCCTGGGCTTTGGAAAAATTGGTGTCTGTGGAACCAGTCGTCCAGCCCAGGATCCAGCGTCGCAGGAGGGGGGTACGTGGACGCGACACTCCACGTTCCCGCCTGTTGATGGTAGTGGGAGATCGGTCCCAAAAGGAAACAGTCTCCCTCAAAAAATAACTAACCTTGAAAAGAAGTGCCTCCTACAGACACTTAAGCTAAAACTGGGGTTGCCTGGCCCGGCCAGGGGTTTTTACTGCAGAGGAGGAGCTATGCTTTTGCATCTACTTAGCGTCCTCCTATGGATAGGTAGCATAACACCCACGGTCCTGTGTCCCCCAATGAGGCGTCAGAAATTATGTATATTGTGTGTGTATATATATATATATATATATATATATATATATATATATATATATATATATATATATATATATATATATATATATATATATATATATATATATATATATATATATATATATATATATATATATATATATATTATATATATATATATATATATATATATATATATATATATATATATATATATATATATATATATATATATATATATATATATATATATATATTAAATATATTTATTTAAGTTCCCTAAAACTGTGAATTTGTGTAGCACCAATGTAGTCCTATACTCCGATTGCCTCCTCCGGTATCCAGGACTGCTCCACTTTTCCAAATCATACGATGGCAACTGAGAATCTGGGACACACTGCGCTCTGACCCAGAAGTGTCTCTTACCATGCAAGTCTCTTGAGCGTCTGAGCGAGGCCAAAAAGACTTACATTGTAGAAGACTTTCAGCACAAAGTGTAGTGTGACCCAGAAAGAACAAGATCACCATAATGTGACTCAGAAAAGGGTATAATCGCATGGGATCCTGGAGAAGACAGCAATCAGATTAATGCACCTACACTCACATTTATGCAGGTTTAGGAAGAGAGAAAAGAAGAAAAAAAAAACACCTTAATTGTGAAACCGCTCACTTTGAACGCTATTTACTATGCAGAAATGGGGTGAATGTGCAGGTTAATAGCGTTCCATCATGGCAATTACACTTACTTGTTTGTACACATCGTTTTCCTGGATGAGTTGCTGGTTTTTCTCACACAACTCCTTCATTTTTTCAATTTCTTCATCCTAAGATGACAGAACTAAGCATCTGCCATTTTCATAAAATTTTAACAAAAGCAATACTGACGGGATATCCTCTAAGTAAATTTACCGAGTGCTAACAAAATCCCTTTAAAATGTAAACATTTATTAGATTTCAATTAAAAACATCAGACACCAGACAATTGTGTAGGGCACATGATAAACTAGGGATTGAACAGCCTGGGGTAAGTATACATAGAAGCCAATAATTCACCAGACACTATATGGCCCTATTGATGCCATAGGGCTGGCTCCTACCCAACAATGGAGGGGTGACACCCTAACTTTACTGGGCACCCCCCTTCCATGTCCACTTACCCTGGCTTACCCTACAATTGCCCTACAGAGTGCAAATAGGATTGCACTAATTACTATATTCACAGCTTTAATGAGCTCGACTGTTGATCCAATACCACACTGTAAAATTGTGTTAAGACATTCAGTAAAATAGTGAGGCCTGATACATTAATTGCCCCATTTCCAAACAGTCTGACAGAGGCACTAATACATGACTGTGACTACAGATACTCAGTGCAGACTCCACCTGAATCGCATCTATATGGGGGACATAACTGCAGTCTGGAACCCCCTATTGAGGACAAATGAACTAACAGTCCTCAATGCAAATAACTAAAGGTAGACAAATATGGTACAGCATTGCAACAATTAACCCTAAACAGGATGATACATAAAACCTGAATGAGCTTCTATAGATGTCCCTAGAAAGCAGGATTTAAGAAATTGCAGTGTTAAACAATTGCCAAATACAGTCTGCTTCAAAAAGCCAACTTCCCTATACTTGGTGCAGATAAGCATGACCTCGACGCGTTTCCCTGCCCACACACGGATCAGGAGTCCCAGAGGGGATCAACCCCTTCACGAGCGTGGGAAGTATTACGTCCTAGCGGTCACAGTTACTGCCCGCGATCTGCTGCCGACAGCTTGCAGAGATCTGCACCCATCTCGGCTGATTTTTACAGCTGAGATGTGCCTGCTAGGCACAAATAGAATCATTATCTGCCCATACCGTTTAACCCCTTAAATGGTGCTGTCAATATGTGACAGTGCCATTATAATGGTATCTGCGGTAAACATTTAATCACCGGCCGATACTGGAAGTCATGTGACGTGATCACATGACTTCCAGTGGTTGTGATGGTAGCAGGTGGTCATGTGATGACTCCTGTAGTTCAGATGACTCACCGTTTCACCTGGCTCAGAGCTGGTGAGACATGAAATAACCATATCTGCTATTCACAACTGTGTAGCTGTGATCAACAGATATGGCAGACACATCAGATTGCTGATCCATATAGTACCCTAGGGACTAGTAAAATAAAAAAAGTTAAAAAATATAAAAACCTAAAAAAGTTAACCCCCTTTCGCCTTATTCAAAGTTACAGGGTTAAAAAAAAACAAAAAAAACACATTTGGCATCGCCACGTTCAGAAGTGCATAATCAAAATATAAAATTAATCTGATCAGTAAACAGAAAAAAAAAGCCAAAATTACTTTTGTTGCCACAAATTTTGCACTAAATGCAACATGCGATCAAAACTTAGCATCTGTGCAAAAATGGTACCATTAAAAATGTCAGCTCGAGATGCAAAAAATAAGTAGTCACAGCCATAGATCACAGAAAATGAGAACGCTATGGGTCACCGAATATGGCGTAAACGTGCGCCACTTTTTTCAGACAAACAGTTGAATTTTTTTAACCCCTTAAGATAACATTAAACCTATACATGATTGAGGTCTACGAACTTGCACCCACCTCAGGCATCACACCCACACATCAGTTTTACCATGTAGTGAACACAGTGAATACAATTTTAAACAATAGTGCTATTGCACTTTTTTTGCAATTTTTTCGCATTTTGAATTTGCGTTTCAGCACACTATATGGTAAAAAAAACAGATTCATTTAAAAGTACAGCTCGTCCCACAAAAAATTAGCCCTCACATGACCATATTGACTGAAAAATAAAGCTACGGGTCTCGGAAGAAGAATGGCAAAAATAAAAAAAAACCAAAAAAACGGCCGTCGTGAAGGGGTCAAGATCTTTCATGGTAGTAACCGGCCTTGTGAAAATGCAGACATAAGTATCCAGATGCTAAAACTGAGTGTTCAAAATCCAGCGACTTCCTCACAGGGCCACTGTTCCTAAACGAGTGCTGCACATGTCCGGGATGCAGCGGAACACTAGGGCACGTCTACAGGAAGAGCTACCATGGCAACCTTCAGGATAGAGCGTACCATCCGGAGTCAGACGCCAGATTGCACAGGTGCGCACACGGCATTCCATACGTTACTGAAACATTCCTCCAGGAACCACTTTGTTGTTTTTAATTGAAATATAATAAAAGGTTTAAATTTTAAAGGTTTTGTCATCACTTAAAATTTTCATAAAAAGGTTTATTAGTGATACAAACTGATGAGAATAGCATCTTTCTCGATTTAATAAAGCCAGATGGTTACCAGTACGCTGCTCCTAGAGCCAATCCATAGTGGGATCTGCCCATGCTGACGGCAGGTGCCCCCTGCTGGGTGATCTGGTAGAGTCGCACCTACACAACACATCTTGTACCTTTGTGTGAGTTACCTGGAACTTCAGCCTCTCCAGCAGCTGTTTTTCTTGGTCGGTCACCCTGGCCTCAGCAGGTTCTTCTGAGACTATTGGCTGCTTCTGTTGTAACTGGCTCAGCAAGTAAAGAATCTTAGGGGAAAGATAATGCCAGACTTACCTCAAAACATTTTAGAAGGAAGGTTAATACAGAATTAACAACATCACATTTTTCTCCTAAAAATAACTTGAAGCACCACTCTGGCACTTTAATGCATCGCTGAAGTGGTGCTTTAAATGCAAGTCCCCTCTGCTCCATCATATAATCACCCACCAAAGTCTTCACAGATCTCCAGAGCGGAGTTAATGGAGTGCACCGGAGATCACAGCTCAATACAACAGCTCTATGAGAGCCCATTCTGGCTCTGAGAAGCATTGAGCGCCTGTGACAAGTTTGATTTTCGGCCAGTCAGAAGTTAAAGGTCACAAGATAGTGCCACAGGACCAGGGTGACTTTAATAAAAAGTGAAGATGCTAGAAGGTAAGACAGGGGATTTAGATTTAAAGTGCCACTGCAGAGCTGAAGAAAAAAAAAAAAAAAAAAAAAAAAAAGAAATACTGGAGTGATGCTTTGATATTCTATTTTTTGGAAAATCCTTTAAAATGTTAAACCTTGTAAGTAAATACAAAGCCATGATTTATGGGACATATCAAATACAACCCCTACGATCTCAGAACATGACGGTACCTTCTCCTGGTGCTGCTGCTCCAGCTCCACAAGCTGCCTCTGGTGCTCAGTCTCCAGCTCTGCCATTTGATTGCGTTCTTCAAAAATTAGCTTTTGCATGTCGGAAACATGAGCCTTATTCTGCTGATGACTGCTGTCTAGTTTACTTATCTGAACTTTTGTCGAAACCAGCTAAAAATAAATATTGTAGAATGACATAGGGGAATGGAAACAAAAGAAAACCCACAAACAAATAAGGCAATGCCATTATACTCTAACAACTTGCAGGCAATTCTTCCTGACTAGGCAGTGCATACATGAAGAGTAACACTATGGCCTGGAGTCATTTGCAATTTTTTAAGCCGCTTGTTTTGTCTTTAGGTATTTGCTGACACTTATGCCAAGGTCATCAAAAATGGCACACGTGATTCGATTTTGGTGAAAAGTCAAATTAAAAAAAAAAAAAAAAAAAAAGTCCTCGAAGGGTGGCAAACCTCTTGATACTGAACAGTAATGAGCGACATTAGGGGAGGAGACCGGCGTGTACATTACTGACACTTAACGTACCTCCCCCATTAGGTATTTCAGGGCGCACTTTGCCTCCATAATGTTGGTGATCGTTTCCCATCTCTGCTTCACACGCTCCTCCTCGCTGTCCGCATCCAGTAGCTTTTGCTGTAGATCAGCGATCTGAGCGCTCCTGTACGGAGGAAATCTCTAGATATTATAGTAGCACTGAAAACAAAAAAACGCACTCACTAGTGGCCAGAAACCCACCTGAGCTCCATTTCAGTCTCCAAACTGTCAATTTGCTTGCTGACAGACGCTTCCTCTTCCATATTCTCAAGCTCAGCCACGGTGTATGTCCGCCTCTAACAAGTAAAAATAGGATTGGGTTTAAGTAACCATTAAAAGCTCAAAGCAAAAAAAGAGAATTTTGTTTACTTACCGTAAATTCTTTTTCTTATAGTTCCGACATGGGAGACCCAGACCATGGGTGTATAGCTAGCGACCTCCGGAGGACACACAAAGCACTACACTCAAACGTGTAGCTCCTCCCTCCGGGCTATATACACCCCCTGGATGACAATCTACCCAGTTCAGTGCAAAAGCTGAAGGAGGACATCCACCCATAAGTAGAGATAGAGTAAAACTCGGCAAAACCAGCACTCTGTCTACTAACAACAGCCGTGAAGCACACGGAACAAAAAAACTGCCAACAGGGAGCTGGGTCTCCCATGTCGGAACTATAAGAAAAAGAATTTACGGTAAGTAAACAAAATTCTCTTTTTCTTCATCGTTCCTTATGGGAGACCCAGACCATGGGACGTTCCAAAGCAGTCCATGGGTGGGAAATAAACGAAACGGAGAAGTAGGCAAAACCTAACTTCACAAATGGGCGACAGCCGCCTGAAGGATGCGTCTGCCCAAGCTCGCATCTGCCGAAGCATGAGCATGCACTTGGTAGTGCTTAGAAAAAGTGTGCAGACTGGACCAAGTGGCAGCCTGACACACTTGCTGAGCCGTAGCCTGGTGCCTGAAAGCCCAGGAGGCACCGACAGCTCTGGTCGAGTGCGCCTTAATCCCCGACGGGGGAGGCACCTGAGAAGATTGGTAGGCATCGGCGATAGCCGACCTAACCCAACGAGCCAAGGTCGGTTTAGACGCCGAAAGGCCCTTGCGCTGACCCGTGGTTAGCACAAAAAGTGAGGTGCACCGCCGAAAAACGGCGGTGCGAGACACATAGATTCGGAGCGCCCGCACCAAATCTAAGGTGTGCAACGCCTTCTCAAAGCGATGCACAGGGGCCGGACAAAAAGAGGGCAATGAAATGTCCTGGTTAAGGTGGAAGGAAGACACCACCTTAGGGAGAAAGTCCGGAGTCGGACGAAGAACCACCTTGTCTTGGTGAAACACCAAAAAGGGGGATTCCGAAGAGAGCGCAGCCAAATCAGAAACTCTCCTGAGAGAAGTTATGGCTACTAGAAAGACAACTTTCTGTGAAAGTCTAGACAAAGGAACCTCCCTGAGAGGCTCAAAAGGGGGTTTCTGTAAGGCCGTGAGGACCAAATTAAGGTCCCAGGGATCCAAGGGTCGTCGGTAAGGAGGAATGATGTGAGATGCGCCCTGCATGAAGGTGCGCACCTGAGCCAGTCGGGCGATACGCCGCTGGAACAATACCGACAAAGCCGACACCTGTCCCTTAAGTGAATTGAGGGACAGACCCAACTGTAGACCCGACTGTAGAAAAGACAGGATGGTCGGCAAGGCGAACGGCCAAGGAGCATGGCCGGAAGAGCGACACCAGGACAGGAAAATTTTCCAAGTCCTGTGGTAAATCTTAGCCGAGGAAGACTTCCGAGCCTGAGTCATGGTGGAGATGACCTCAGAGGGAATGCCTGAAGCCGTCAGGATCCAGGACTCAAGAGCCACGCCGTCAATCTGAGAGCCGCAGAATTCTGGCGGAAGAACGGACCTTGAGAGAGAAGGTCTGGGCGGTCCGGAAGATGCCACGGCACCCCTACGGACAGGCGGAGCAGGTCTGGGTACCAGGCTCGCCTGGGCCAGTCCGGAGCAATGAGTATTACTCGACGGCCCTCCATTCGGATCTTGCGCAGAACCCTGGGCAATAGCGCCAGAGGGGGAAACACATAGGCCAGACTGAACTGAGACCAATCCTGAACCAGTGCGTCTGCTGCGAAGGCTTGAGGATCGTGGGAGCGAGCCACGTAAACCGGAACCTTCTTGTTGTGCCGGGAAGCCATTAGATCTACTTCCGGAGTGCCCCACTTGCGGCAAATTGACCTGAACACTGACGGATGCAGTGCCCACTCGCCGCCGTCCACGGTTTGACGGCTGAGATAATCGGCCTCCCAGTTTTCCACGCCTGGGATGTGGACTGCGGATATGGTGGACTTTGAGTCCTCCGTCCACTGGAGGATTCGTTGAACCTCCAACATCGCCAGACGGCTGTGAGTCCCGCCCTGGTGATTGATGTAGGCAACCGCTGTCGCGTTGTCCGACTGAACCCGAATGTGCTTGCCCGCCAATAGGTGGTGAAAGTCTAGGAGAGCTAGAAACACGGCTCTGATCTCCAGCACATTGATCGGGAGGGCCGATTCGGACGGAGTCCAAGTGCCCTGTGCTCTGTGATGGAGAAACACCGCTCCCCAGCCGGAGAGACTGGCATCCGTGGTGAGGATCACCCAGGACGGAGTCAGGAAGGACCGTCCCTGTGAAAGGGAGAGGGGCTGAAGCCACCACTGAAGGGAGTTCCTGGCCTGTGATGACAGAGCCACCAGCCTGTCCAAAGAAGAGATCCGCTTGTCCCAACAGCGGAGAATGTCCAGCTGCAAGGGACGCAGATGGAACTGGGCAAAGGGAACCGCTTCCATGGACGCCACCATCTGACCCAGCACCTGCATGAGGTGTCTGATGGAATGACGGCGGTGCCTCAGCAGAGAGCGCACTGCCAGACGAAGGGACTGCTGTTTGACTAAGGGCAACTTGACAAGTGCCGGCAGCGTCTCGAATTGCATCCCTAGGTACAAAAGTACCTGGGTCGGGGTCAGAGTCGACTTGGGGAGGTTGACAAGCCACCCGAATTGGACTAGAGTGGCGAGAGTGAGCGAGACACTCCGCTGACAGTCTACACTGGATGAGGCCTTGACTAGAAGGTCGTCCAGGTAAGGAATCACTGCCAACCCCTGGAGGTGCAGGACCGCAACCACTGCTGCCATGACCTTGGTGAACACTCGGGGGGCCGTGGCTAAGCCAAAAGGGAAGAGCCACGAACTGGAAATGTTCCTCTCCGATCGCAAAGCGTAGCCAGCGCTGGTGTGAAACCGCAATAGGCACATGCAGATAGGCATCTCTGATGTCGATGGATGCCAGAAAATCTCCCTGGGTCATTGAGGCAATGACCGATCTTAGAGATTCCATGCGAAAGTGCCGCACCTGAACATGCTTGTTGAGAAGCTTGAGATCCAGGATGGGCCGGGAGGAACCGTCCTTTTTGGGAACTAGAAAGAGGTTTGAGTAGAAACCTCTGAACCGTTCCCGGGCGGGGACCGGAACAATTACACCGTTGGTCTGCAGGGATGCCACGGCCTGAGAGAAGGCGGCGGCTTTGGAGCAGGGGGGGGTGGACAGAAAAAATCTGTTTGGCGGGCTGGAGGAAAAAGGTATCCTGTAGCCGTGGGTGATGATATCCCGCACCCACTGATCGGCGACGTGTTGCAACCACACGTCGCCAAAGTGGGAGAGCCTGCCCCCGACCAAGGACGTTGCTGGCGCGGCCAGATAGTCACGAGGAGGCTGCCTTGGTGGCAGCGGCTCCTCCGGTCTTTTGAGGACGCGGCTTTGCGCGCCAGTTGGATTTGCGATCCTTGGCGGTAGTGGACGAGACTGTGGGCTTAGAGGATGACCAGTTAGAGGAACGAAAGGAACGAAACCTCGATTGGTTCCTGCCCTGGGTAGGTTTCTTGGCTTTAGCTTGTGGCAAGGAAGTACTCTTCCCGCCAGTAGCTTCCTTAATTATGTCATCCAGCTGTTCCCCAAACAGCCGTGACCCAGTAAAGGGGAGACTCGCAAGGTACTTCTTAGAGGAAGCGTCCGCTTTCCACTCTCGAAGCCACAAGATCCTGCGGATCGCGAGGGAGTTAGCGGAAGCCACTGCCGTGCGGTGAGAAGCCTCCAGGATGGCAGACATGGCGTAGGATGCAAAAGCCGAAGCTCGGGAAGTTAAGGCATCCATCTCAGGAATAGAGTCCCTGGAAAGGGAATGAATCTCCGCCAGAGAGGCAGAGATAGCCTTAAGAGCCCACACCGCCGCAAAAGACGGAGAGAAGGAGGCTCCTGCCGCCTCAAATACAGACTTGGCCAGAAGGTCAACCTGGCGGTCAGTGGGATCCTTAAGAGAAGTGCCGTCGGCCACCGCAACTACTGTGCGGGCTGAGATTCTGGACACTGGAGGGTCCACCTTTGGGGACTGGGCCCAGTCCTTAACCACCTCCGGTGGAAACGGGAAACGGTCATCTGAACTACGTTTCGGAAAACGTTTGTCAGGACAGGCCCTAGGCTTGTTAACAGTGGTCTGAAAGCTGGAGTGGTTAAAAAACATACTCCTAGGTTTCTTAGGAGAGGTAAACTGGTGTACCTCTACGAGAGAGGGTTGATCCTCTGACTCCTGTGGGTTGAGGTTCAGTACGGAGTTAATGGACGCAATCAAGTCACTAACGTCCGCATCACCCTCAGACAAATCAATGGGGTACATAGAGGCAGCGTCTGAGCCCACAGTAAAGGAATCCTCCTCGCCCTGCACCTCGGCTTGTGAATCAGAGCCGTGGGACGAGGAAGGAGAAGGGTCCGTGCGTCTCCGTTTAGGGGGACGGGGTCCTAGGACCTGCTCTGAGGGCTCTGCAGAGCTCGGAGCCGCAGAGACACCCTGAGAGGGAGGCTGATGCATAGACAGCAGCGTCTGGGACAGCTGCCCCATGGAATCGGCAAACGACTTGGAAAGAGCCTGTGAAAAGGATGCTACCCAAGCCGGGGGTTCAGCCACCGGGACCGAAGCAGCCTGAGGGACCCCTGAGGAGGCTCCAGGCTGAGACACAACCATATTAGCACAGTTATCACAATGTGGGTACGTGCTAGGCTCTGGCAGAATTAGCTTGCAAGCAGTGCATATAGCATACATGTTTGCAGCTTTGCTCCTAGTGACAGACATGCTGCTGTGGAGGAAGCTCTGCAGCCAAAACACACTCCTGTAGAAAGCCTGAGTGTATAAAAATCCACAACCATAGGTTGTGGCTTACCAGCCCTGCTCTCTGTGTCCTCCGGATTTCACCGCTCCCCTGTAAAGTGACAGCTTTCCAAAAAGTATGCAGCTGCAACATCCAGCGCTTCTCAGTGATAAAAACGCTGATAAAATGGCGCTGGGAGAAGGAGGGGGGGCGTGTATAAGCCCAGGAGCGGGAAAACAGAAACACAGAGATACAGGGGGGTAGACAGGGGAGGGGACATCTCCTTAGAGAGAAGTGCCCTCCCCTCTGCTGGCCGGGCGGTGCTGTATGCAAAACATACAGCAGAAGCCAAAAACGAAACTAGGCCCAAACTGAAGCCGGGGCCTAGATTTCAAAGTGCGGCCGACGAGCAGGCACCGTCGGCGCGGTTCTCATGGGAAATTCCCAGAACCGGCCGAAATTAACAGTAACGCTAAAGCACATACTGCCCCCATAATAAAAGCACCCGGGACCCCTGAAAAAACGTCTCAATACTTAGCTTTGAGACGCAGGGCCATGTCCCTGAGTGGGGTTAACGCTCCTTCCAGCAGGGACCAGACAGGGCTGTGGATGGAGCCGGCCTCCTGCAAGCAGAGAGGACCGTGGAGGCTCCCACTTCAAACAGAGCCTCGACAGAGGATGCGAAGGAGCTCGGCATGTGAAGGCTCCAGCCTTATGAAGATCAACCTTAACAGCACCCCGCAGAGTGGAGCGTGAAGGGACATGCCGGGAGTCCAGATTGGACCCGCTTTTCTTCCAAAACTTTAAAAAGAAGGGAATTTTGTTACTTACCGTAAATTCCTTTTCTTCTAGCTCTTATTGGGAGACCCAGACGATTGGGGTATAGCTACTGCCCTCCGGAGGCCACACAAAGCACTACACTAAAAAGTGCAAGGCCCCTCCCCCTCTGTCTATACCCCCCCGTGGTATCACGGGTTCTCCAGTTTTAGTGCCAAAGCAAGAAGGAGGAAGCCAATAACTGGTTTAAACAAATTAACTCCGAATAACGTCGGAGAACTGAAAAACCGTTCAACATGAACAACATGTGTACCCGCAAACAACCAAGAAATCCCGAAGGACAACAGGGCGGGTGCTGGGTCTCCCAATAAGAGCTAGAAGAAAAGGAATTTACGGTAAGTAACAAAATTCCCTTCTTCTTCAGCGCTCTATTGGGAGACCCAGACGATTGGGACGTCCAAAAGCTGTCCCTGGGTGGGTAAAGAGATACCTCATGTTAGAGCTGCAAAACAGCCCTCCCCTACGGGGATGTCACTGCCGCCTGCAGGACTCTTCTGCCTAAGCTGGCATCCGCCGAAGCATAGGTATGCACCTGATAATGTTTGGTGAAAGTGTGCAGACTCGACCAGGTAGCTGCCTGGCACACCTGTTGAGCCGAAGCCTGGTGTCGTAGCGCCCAGGACGCACTCACGGCTCTGGTTGAATGGGCTTTCAGCCCTGAAAGAACCGGAAGCCCTGCAAAACGGTAGGCTTCCAGAATTGGTTCTTTGATCCATCGAGCCAGGGTGGCTTTAGAAGCCTGCAACCTCTTGCGCGTACCAGCGACAAGGGCATCGGAACGGCGTACGGGCGCCGTGCGGGAAATGTAGATTCTGAGTGCTCTCACCAGATCTAGCAAACGTAAATCATTCTCATATCCTGATTAAGATGAAACGAGGATACTACCTTAGGGAGAAACTCCGGAATGATGCGCAGCACTACCTTGTCCTGGTGAAACACCAGGAAGGGAGCCTTGGATGACAGAGCTGCCCGCTCAGACACTCGCCGAAGCGATGTGATCGCAACGAGAAACGCCACCTTCTGTGACAGGCGAGAAAAGGAAACTTCCTTCAGAGGCTCGAAAGGCGGCTTCTGGAGAGCAACTAGAACCCTGTTCAGATCCCATGGATCCAACGGCCGCTTGTACGGGGGTACGATATGACAAACCCCCTGCGGGAACGTGCGCACCTTAGAAAGACGTGCTAGACGCTTCTGAAAAAACACGGATAGTGCTGAGACTTGCCCTTTGAGGGAGTCTAGCGACAAGCCCTTTTCTAACTCCTATTGTAGGAAGGAAAGAAAGATAGGCAATGCAAATGGCCAGGGAGACACTCCCTGAGTAGAGCACCAGATTAAGAAAATCTTCCACGTTCTGTGGTAGATCTTAGCAGACGTGGGCTTCCTAGCCTGTCTCATGGTGGCAACGACCCCTTGGGATAATCCTGAAGACGCTAGGATCCAGGACACACAAGCCACACAGTCAGGTTCAGGGCCGCAGAATTCCGATGGAGAAAACGGCCATTGAGACAGTAAGTCTGGTCGGTCTGGTAGTGACCCCGGTCGGCCGACCGTGAGATGCCACAGATCCGGGTACCACGATCTCCTCGGCCAGTCTGGTGCGACGAGTATGACGCGGCTGCAATCGGATCTGATTTTTGCGCAGTACTCTGGGCAAGAGTGCCAGAGGTGGAAACACATATGTGAGCCGGAACTGCGACCAATCTTGCACTAAGGCGTCTGCCGCCAGAGCTCTGTGATCGCGCGATCGTGCCATAAATGTCGGGACCTTGTTGGTGTGCCGAGACGCCATTAGGTCGACGTCCGGCCCCCCCCAGCGGCAACAGATTTCCTGAAACACGTCCGGGTGAAGGGAC
Source organism: Anomaloglossus baeobatrachus (assembly GCF_048569485.1). NCBI lineage: Eukaryota > Metazoa > Chordata > Amphibia > Anura > Aromobatidae > Anomaloglossus > Anomaloglossus baeobatrachus. Next base: position 144,858,605 of record NC_134361.1, on the reverse strand, counting down.
CATTCCCCCGCGTCCATGCCCTGGCGACTGAGGAAGTCTGCTTCCCAGTTTTCTACGCCCGGGATGTGAACTGCGGATATGGTGGATGCTGTGTCCTCCACCCACATGAGGATTCGCCGGACTTCCTGGAAGGCTGCTGACTGCGTGTCCCTCCTTGGTGGTTGATGTATGCCACCGCTGTGGAGATGTCCGACTGGATTCGGATCTGCTCCCTTCTAGCCACTTCTGGAAAGCTAATAGGGTAAGATACCCTGCCCCGATTTCCAGCACATCGAACTGAAGGGTGGACTCCTGCTGAGTCCACGTCCCCTGAGCCATGTGGCGGAGACAAACTGCTCCCCACCCTGACAGACTCGTATCTGTCGTGACCACTGCCCAGGATGGGGGCTATGGCAATGAGGTGGGAATAAGCCACTATTGCAGAGAGTCCTCGGCCGTCAGGGAAAGGGAGACTTCCCGTCCAGGGAGGTTGACTGCCCATCCCATTGGCGGAGAATGTCCCATTGCCGTTGGCGCAGATGAAACTGCGCAAAGAGAACTGCCTCAATGGCTGCCACCATCTTCCTTAGGAAGTGCATGAGGCGCCTTAAGGGGTGCGACTGGCCTTGAAGGAGAGACTGCACCTCTGTCCGCAGTGAACGCTGCTGGTTCAGCGGAAGCTTCACTATGGCTGATAGAGTATGAAACTCCATGCCGAGATACGTTAGTGATTGAGTCGGAGACAGATTTGACCTTGCCCAATTGATGATCCACCCGAAAGTCTGGAGAGTCTCCAGCGTAACATTCAGGCTGCGTTGGCATGCCTCGAGGGAGGTTGCTTTAACGAGTAGATCGTCCAAGTACGGAATCACCGGGTGTCCGTGAGAGTGCAAGACTGCTACCACTGCTGCCATGACCTTGGTGCCCACCCGTGGGGCTGTCGCCAGACTGAATGGCAGAGCTACGAACAGAAGATGTTCGTCTCCTATCACAAAACGTAGAAAACGTTGGTGCTCCGTAGCAATTGGCACGTGGAGATAGGCATCTTTGATGTCTGTTGAGGCAAGGAAGTCTCCTCGAGACATTGGGGCAATGACGGATCGGAGGGATCCCATCCGGAACCGCCTGGCGTTCGCATGCTCGTTGAGCAGTTTCAGAACCAGAACAGGACGGAAGGAACCGTCCATTTTTGGAGCCACAAAGAGATTGGAGTACAAACCCTCGCCCTCGTTCCTGAGGGGGGACAGGGATCACCACTCCTTCTGCTCTTAGAGCGTCCACCGCCTGCAGCAGGGCATCTGCTCGGTGGAGAGGTGGGGCCGTTCTGAAGAATGGAGTCGGAGGACGAGAACAGAACACTGTCCTGTGCACGTGAGCACAATGTCCGTCACCCACCGGTCTGTGACCTGTGGCAGCTAAATGTCGCCAAAGGCGGGGGAGTCTGCCATCAACCGCGGATGCGGAGAGAGAGAGAGAGCTGAGAGACATGAGGAGACCGCCTTGGTAGCGGTTCCTCCGACTGCCTTCCTTGGGCGAGATTGAGCCCCGGCCGGAATCTGAGCCCGTCTGAGGTTTTGTAGCCCTTTTGCACGAGGACAATTGGGACCTGCCGGAGCTTGGGAAGGACCGAAACCTCGACTGTACTTTTAGGACAGTATTAACAGGGTAAGTCGCAGTGCAGACATTGCGGGGTTACGGACGCCTCTGCGGTACCGATGTCCCTGCTCAAGGTCAGCCGCGCAAGAACAGCAGAAAAGGTTAGGTTGCCAATACGGCTGTGGATGCCGGAGCAACCGACACGCCGATAGCCTCCTAGACAGATTTCAACCAGAGTCCATCTGTCTGTGAATGCATCTTGAAGTGAAGCCCCATCTCCAGTGCAACTATGGCTCCATATGCAAGCCTGGAGATTGGAGAATCCACCTTTGAACCCTGGGTCCAGCGCTGACCATGTCAGGGGAAAAAAGGGATAACGTGTATCCTAAAAACGTTTGGAGAAGACGCTTATCTGGTAAGCGTGGTGTTCCTGGACTGCTTCTCTGAAGTCAGCGTGGCCAGAAAAATACTCAATATCTGCGTGAGACACTGAAAAGGAACTTCTCCTGTTCGTCTCCTATCTCCACTGGGGGAGCTGAGGGAGAAAGATCCAACCTTCCATTAATGGACGGTATAGGATCATTCCGTATGGCGTTACCACCCGGTGTATCCGGATTGAGAGCGATGTCAGTATCAAAGCCCTGAAGAGCTGCCTTTTGGTCAAGGAGATTGCCCATGGGTGCAAGTCTCTATATTATGACTACTCCGTCCCTGTCCATGGACAGGGTTGACAGGAGGTTTCTTTGGCCACAACTAGTAGAGCCCCGGCAGACGACGTGCTAGAGACCCCGGCAGACGACGCGCTACAGGGGAGCATGCACACAATGGGACGGTGCCATGAACAGCATCCCATGTAGTAAAAACAGCACTGAAATCTGTGTTGCTTTTTTGCCGCTGCCGACTAGCTATCTAGAAGTATATAGCCAAGATTGGTGACCGTACATTGCAATGTATAGCATACAGGCATAAAGTACAAATGACCACTGCAGCACAAGCAATACAAGCAGCATAGAAGCCTGTGCCCTGGCACCCCTGCTCTTCTGCTGCTGTATACTAGTCATCTAGGGGAATATAGCCCAGAAGAGTGACCCTACAGTGCAATGTATAGCATACAAGCACAAGTACAAATGAACACTGCAGCACATGCAATCCAAGCAGCATAGAAGCCTGTGCCCTGGCACCTCTGCTCTTCTGCTGCTGTAGACTGGTCATCTAGGGGAATATAGCCCAGAAGAGTGACCATACAGTGCAATGTATAGCATACAAGCACAAGTACAAATGCACACTGCAGCCCATGCAATACAAGCAGCATAGAAAAAAAAAAACCTGTGCCCCAGCACCCTTGGTTTTCTGCTGCTGTAGTCTAGCCATTCCAGAAGAATATAGCTAAGACTAGCGACTGTACAGTGCAATGTATAGCATATCAGCATAAACACAAATGAACACCTCAGTCGTGCAAAACAAGCAGCCTAGAAAGCCTGTGCCTTAGCACACCTGCTTTCCTGCTGCTGATGTGTCGCTCCCCAAGCGGGCATATAGCGACCTATGTAGTTAAAAAAAAAAAACAACACATGTATACACTGCAGTTATATGTGGTCAGCACTATGTGTGCCCTTACCGCCCGCCTATAAGCGGGTGTATGATCGCCACCGTCCTGCCTTGGAGCCGAAAGTCCGAGCTCTGCAGTAATGGCTGCCGGCTTCTTCCCCAGCTCGTGTGAGTAGGGGTGGGCCGTGGGCGTGCCCCCAAGGCAGAGCGGGAATCCGGCGTCCGACAGAGTGCAGTGAGAGGGCTGGAGCATGTAAATAAGGCTCCAGCCCTCGGCGCTGCTGATTGCTCAGCGCCTGTCCCCTTCCCTGAGTGACAGGGAGGGGGCGGGAACGAAGCGGCACTAGGCCGCAGAAGCCGGGGACTGGAGTTATAAGCGCCGCCGCCGTAAAAGCGCGGTCGGCGCCCAGTCCCCGGCGAACTACAAGTCCCAGCCGCGCCGCCGCTCCCGGAGCGTCCGGCGCGGTAGTTCCCAAAACACAAAGTCACTCAAAGCTGCAGTGACTGTAACCCTTTACTGTCCCCGGCGCACTAGCACACCCAGCAAGTCTGGAGTGTGCTGTGCCTGTGTGTACGGGGACACAGAGTACCTGTAATGGTGCAGGGCCTGTCCCTGAACGGTACTCCAGCTCCGTATCCAGCAGGTTCAAATGGGTCTGTGGATGGAGCCCGGCGTCAGAGCTTTGAGGCCGGCAGGATCCCACTTCCTCAGAGCCCCTCAGGGGGATGTGGAAGGAAAGCAGCATGTGGGCTCCAGCCTCCGTACCAGCAATAGGTACCTCAACCTTACAACACCATCCAGGGGTGAGAAGGGAGCATGCTGGGGACACTATATGTGTCCTCTTTTCTTCCATCCGAAATAGTCAGCAGCTACTGCTGACTAAAATCTGTGGAGCTATGCGTGGATGTCTGACCTCCTTCGCACACAAAGCTAAAACTGGAGAACCCGTGATACCACGGGGGGGTATAGCCAGAGGGGGGAGGGGCCTTGCACTTTTTAGTGTAGTGCTTTGTGTGGCCTCCGGAGGGCAGTAGCTATACCCCAATCGTCTGGGTCTCCCAATAGAGCGCTGAAGAAATTAAAATAAAATTGAAAAAAATATGAGGAAATAAAAGTGTGTGTATCCTCCTGAAACACAAAGCGTTGAACTGGGTAGATTGTCATCCAGGGGGTGTATATAGCCCGGAGGGAGGAGCTACACGTTTGAGTGTAGTGCTTTGTGTGTCCTCCGGAGGTCGCTAGCTATACACCCATGGTCTGGGTCTCCCATAAGGAACGATGAAGAAAATATATATGAATATATATATATATATATATATATATATATATATATATATATATATATATATATATATATATATATATATATATATATATATATATATATATATATATATATATATATATATATATATATATATATATATATATATATATATATATATATATATATATATATATATATTTTATATTCACGCGAACACACCAGTAACATCTGCAGCCCCTGGTTCTCTGAAATGCTCATAGCACCACCAGTTAGCAGCTATATGCCCTTGTTCAGATGAGCCAGACGTCATAGGACTGCATATTTGCTAGATGTAATTTACACTTCTCCATGTAGCAGCATTAACACAAAGCTAAGCAGCACTCAATATACTTACACGGATTTTAGCAGGTAGCCGCTCACCAGAGTCCTTCTTTTGCTTCAGCTGTGCTATATCGTTTGCTAGAATCTTTCTATCCTCAAGCAGATCATTTAGATGGCGCTGAGCTTCCTCGGTGCTCACGAGTACCTCCACCTCATTAGCCAGCCAGTTCTGTAGGAACCAAAAACATGTTCTATCAAGAGTTAAAGAGTGAGGTCACCCGAAACAAAAAAAAAAAAAACAAACTTCACCCCACTGAAAATCCTGCATGGTTTCCATATTGTATCTGTGCAATGGGAACACATCCAACTGCTAAAAAGAGGATACCTACAAGGTGGTGTGGGATTAATCTGGAGTGGCCCAACAAAACCTGTACACAGCCCATCAGGCACTGTACTCAAATGCACCCCTCAGTGAAACTGGTTCTGGCCCCATACAGTTTATTTTTTTACTAAATTCAATTAGCAAATGAACCAGAAGTTTTTAACACTTTATGCATCCAGCAATGACCCACTGCGTGTGTGAACACAAAAATGTTAATATACACACACACACACACACACAGAATTTTGTTTACTTACCGTAAATTCTTTTTCTTATAGTTCCGTAATGGGAGACCCAGACCATGGGTGTATAGCTTCTGCCTCCAGAGGACACACAAAGTACTACACTAAAAAGTGTAGCTCCTCCCTCCGAGCATATACACCCCCTGGATAACCAAATATAGCCAGTTTAGTGCAAAAGATGAAGGTGGACATCCACCCACAAGTAGAGACAGCAAAACCCGGAACAACCGGAACCTCTGTCTACAACAACAGCCGGTGAAAACACACGGAACAAGAAAACTGCCAACAGGCCACAGGGAGGGTGCTGGGTCTCCCATGTCGGAACTATAAGAAAAAGAATTTACGGTAAGTAAACAAAATTCTCTTTTTCTTCATCGTTCCTTATGGGAGACCCAGACCATGGGACGTTCCAAAGCAGTCCATGGGTGGGAATAAACAGAAAAACTGAGAAGTAGGCGAAACCTAACTTCACAAATGGGCGACAGCCGCCTGAAGGATGCGTCTGCCCAAGCTCGCATCTGCCGAAGCATGAGCATGCACTTGGTAGTGCTTCGAAAAGGTATGCAGACTAGTCCAAGTGGCAGTCTGACAGACCTGCTGAGCCGTAGCCTGGTGCCTGAAAGCCCAAGAAGCACCGACAGCTCTGGTCGAGTGTGCCTTGATCCCCGGCGGGAGAGGCACTTGAGTACACTGATAGGTATCGGAAATGGCCGACCTAATCCAACGAGCTAGGGTCGGCTTAGATGCCGAGAGGCCCTTACGCTGACCAGTGGTCAGCACAAAAAGAGAGGTGCACCGCCTAAGAACAGCGGTGCGAGACACAGATCCGGAGCGCCCGCACCAGATCCAGAGTATGCAACACCTTTTCAAAGCGATGAACAGGAGCCGGACAAAAGGAAGGCAGGGAAATGTCCCGGTTAAGGTGGAAACAGAAACCACCTTAGGGAGAAAGTCCGGAGTCGGACGGAGAACCACCTTGTCTTGATGAAAAACCAAAAAAGGTGACTCCGAAGAGAGTGCAACCAAATCAGAGACTCTCTTGAGGGAAGTTATGGCCACTAGAAAGACCACTTTCTGTGAAAGACAAGACAAAGAAACCTCCCTAAGAGGCTCAAAGGGGGGTTTCCGGAAGCCGTGAGGACCGAATTAAGGTCCTTGGGCTCCAAAGGCCGCCGGTAAGGCGGAATGATGTGAGATGCGCCCTGCATGAAGGAGCGCACCTGAGCCAGCCGGGCGATACGCCGCTGGAACAACACGGGCAGAGCAGAGACCTGTCCCTTGAGGGAACTGAGGGATAGTCCTAGCTGCAGACCGGACTGTAGAAGGGACAGGAGGGTCGGCAAGGCAAAAAAGGCCAAGAAGCATGGCCGGAAGAATGACACCAGGACAGGAAAATTCTCCAGGTCCTGTGATAGATTTTGGCCAAGGGATACTTCCGAGCCCGAGTCATAGTGGAGATGACTTCAGGAGGGATACCAGAAGTCGTCAAGATCCAGGACTAAAGAGCCACGCCGTCAATCTGAGAGCCGCAGGATTCTGGCAGAAAGACGGACCTTGTGAGAGAAGGTCTGGACAGTCCGGGAGATGCCATGGCACCTCTACGAACAGATTGAGCAGGTCAGGGTACCAAGCTCGCCTGGGTCAGTCTGGAGCAATGAGAATGACCCGACGGCCCTCCATTCTGATCTTGCGCAGAACTCTGGGCAAGAGCTAGAGGGTGAAACACGTAAGACAGACGAAGCTGTGACCAATCCTGAACCAGTGCGTCTGCTGCAAAAGCCTGAGGATCGTGGAGCGAAGATCCACGTCCGGAGTGCCCTACTTGCGGCAGATTGACCGAAACCCTGCCGGATGCAGAGCCCACTCGCCGCTGTCCACGGTTTGACGGCTGAGAAAATCTGCCTCCCAGTTTTCCACGTCTGGGATGTGGACTGCGGATATGGTGGACTTGGAGTCCTCCGTCCACTGAAGGATGCGTTGAACCTCCAACATTGCCAGGCAGCTGAGTGTCCCGCCCTGGTGGTTGATGTAGGCAAATGCTGTCGCGTTGTCTGACTGGACTCGAATGTGCCTGGCCGCCAACGGATGGTGAAAGGCTAAGAAGCACAGCTCTGATTTCCAGCACATTGATCGAGAGGGCTGATTCGGACGGAGTCCAAGTGCCCTGCGCTCCATGGTGGAGATATACTGCTCCCCAGCCGGATAGACTGGCATCCGTGGTGAGGATCACCCGGGACGGGGCCAGGAAGGAGCGTCCCTGAAGAGAGAGGGGCCGAAGCCACCACTGAAAGGAGCCCCTGGTCTGTGGCGAAGCCACCAACCCGTGGAAGGAGGAAGTCCGCTTGTTCCAACAGCGGAAAATGTCCAGCTGCAGAGGACGCAGATGGAACTGGGCAAGGGAACCGCTTCCATTGACGCCACCATCTGACCCAGCACCTGCATTAGGTGCCTGATGGAACGACGTCGGGGCCTCAGCAAAGAGCGCACCGCCAGAGGAGGGACTGCTGTTTGACTAAGGGCAGCTTCACAAGTGCCGGCAGAGTCTCGAATTACGTCCCTGGGTACGTGAGCTTCTGGGTCGGAGTCAGAGTGGACTTGGACAGAATGACAAGCCACCCGAATTGGCTAGAGTGGCAAGAGTGAGCGAGGCACTCCGCTAACAGTCTGCACTGGATGAAGCCCTGACTAGAAGGTCGTCCAGGACAAAGGGATCACTGCCAACCTCTGGAGGTGCAGGACCGCAATCACTGCTGCCATGACCTTGAGAATACTCGAGGGGCCGTGGCTAACCCCAAGGGAAGAGCCACGAATTGGAAATGTTCCACTCCGATTGCAAAACGTAGTCAACGCTGGTGTGAAACTGCGATTGGCACATGCAGATAGGCATCTCTGATGTCGATGGATGCTAGGAAATCTCCTTGGGTCATTGACTGACCGCAGAGACTCCATGCGAAAATGCCACACCTGAACATGCTTGTTGAGAAGCTTGAGAACCAGGTCGGAAGGCACCGTCCTTTTCGGGGACTAGGAAGAGATTTGAGTAGAAATCTCAGAACCGTTCCCAGTCGGGAACCGGTACAATTACTCCATTGGCCTACAAGAATGCCACGGCCTGTGAGAAGGCGGCGGCCTTTGAGCAGGGGGGAGTTGACAGAAAAAAAAATCTGTTTGGCGGGCTGGATAGAATTCTATCCTGTAGCCGTGGGAGATGGTATCCCGCACCCACTGATCGGAGACGTGTTGAAACCACACGTCGCCAAAGTGGGAGAGCCTGCCACCGGCCAAGGACGTTGCTGGCGCGGCCAGATAGTCAGGAGGAGGCTGCCTTAGTGGCAGCAGCTCCTGCGGCCTTCTGAGGACGCGGCTTCGTGCGCCAGTTGGGTTTACGGTCCTTGGCTGAGTTAGTGGACGAGGCCGAGGGCTTAGAGGACGACCAGTTGGAGGAACGAAAGGAACGAAACCTCGACTGGTTCCTGCCCTGGACAGGTTTCCTGGTTTTGGTTTGTGGCATGGAAGTACTCTTCCTGCCAAAAGCTTCCTTAATAATTTCATCCAGTTGTTCACCGAATAGTCTGGTCCCAGCAAAAGGGAGCCCAGCAAGGAACTTCTTTAGAAGCATCTGCCTTCCACTCTCGAAGCCACAGGAGCCTGCGGATAGCGAGGGAATTAGCGGAGGCCACCGCAGTGCGGTGAGAGTCTCCAGCATGGCAGAAATGGCATAGGATGAAAAGACTGAAGCCTGGAAGTTAAGGCAACCATTTCGGGCATAGAGTCCCTGGTGAGGGAATGCATCACCTCTAGAGAAGCAGAGATGGCTTTGAGAGCCCGCACTGCTGCAAAAGATGGGGAGAACGAGGCCCCCGCCGCTTCATATACAGATTTGGCCAGAAGGTCAACCTGGCGGATAGTGGAATCCTTAAGAGAGGTGCCATCAGCCACTGATACAACTGTCCGGGCTGAGAGTCTAGACACCGGAGGGTCCACCTTTGGTGAATGAGCCCACTCCTTGACCACTTCTGGTGGAAAGGGAAAACGGTCATCAGAACCACGCTTTGGGAAGCATTTGTCAGGGCAGGCCCTGGGCTTGGTCACAGTGGCCTGAAAACTGGAGTGGTTAAGGAACACACTCCTTGTTCTCGTAAGCAAGGTAAACTGGTGCTTTTTTGCCAGAGAGGGTTGCTCCTCTGGCTCTGATACTGGCGGATTGAGGTCCAGTACAGAATTAATGGACGCAATCGAAACACTAATATCTGCGTCACCCTTGGACAGATCAATGGGGGACATGGAGGTAGCGTCCGAGCCCCCAGTAAAGGGATCCTCCTCGTCCTGCGAGTCAGCTCGTGAATCAGAGCCGCGGGACGAGGAAGGAGAGGGGACCCTGCGTCTCCTTTGAGGAGGACGGGGTCTGAGACCAGAAGAAGAATCCTCTGTGGGCCTTGCTGAGCGAGCCGTAGCAGCAGAGGCGCCCTGAGAAGGGGGCTAATGCATGCTCAGCAGAGTCCGGGACAGCTGTCCCATGGAGAGAAGGATTCTACCCAAGCCAGGGGTTCAGCCACCGGAGCCGGAGCAGCCGGAGGGACCACTGGGGGATGAGACTCCAGGCTGAGGCACCACCATGTTAGAGCAGGCATCACAATGTGGATATGTGCTCGGTACAGGCATACATGCAGTGCATATTGAGTACAGCCTTGCAGCCTTACTTCTCGTGTGAGACATGCTGCTGAAGTGGGGGCTCTGAGCCAGAATGACCCCCAGCAGAGTATATAAGCAGTATATCAGCAGGTCCACAACCGGAGGTTGTGGCTTGCCAGACCGTTTGACATTGTCTCTGTGCCCTCCAGATCCCAGAGCCCGGACCCCCAGAGAGATGCTGCAGTCAGCGCCGATCGTTGTGCAGACATGGCATAAGAACACTGAAAAAATGGCGCCGGAGCGAGGAGAGGGGCCGGGGCCTACTCTGAGAGCGGGATCCGGAGGGCCAAGGAGATATACAGGGAAGGGAATCTTTCCTCAGAGAGGAGTGTCTCTCCCCTGTACCGAACAGCCGCTGGGCGGAGCCGCACTGTCCCTCTGCATGACTGACATGCAGGGGCAGTGAAATCGAAACTAGGCCTCAGGCGAAGCCGGGGCCTAGATTTAACAATGCGGCCGGCAAACAGGCACCATCGGCGCGGTTCTCGGGTGAAAACCAGAGAACCGGCCGGGAATGTCAGAATACATACACAGCACACTCTCCCCCACATTAAAGTACAAGGGACCCCCTGAAAATAACGTCTCAGATACTTAGCTTGTGAGACGCAGGGCCAGGTCCCTGAGGGATGAGTGCTCCGTCCGGCAGGATCCTGAAAGGGCTGCGGATGGAGACCGGTCTCCTGCCAGGCAGGGAGAACCGTGCTGGCTCCCACTTCAAGCCAGAGCCCGAGGGATGGTGAAGGAGCGCGGCATGTAAGGCTCCAGCCCTGAAATCAACCTTAACAACACCGCCGACACAGTGGGGTGAGAAGGGACATGCCGGGAGTCCAGGGTTGGACCCGCTTTTCTTTAAACTCTTTTCCAAAAATCAAAATCAGATGAGAATGCATGTGTGGATGTGTGCCTCCTGAACACAAAGCATTGAACTGGCTAGATTTGGTCATCCAGGGGGTGTATATGCTCGGAGGGAGGAGCTACACTTTTTAGTGTAGTACTTTGTGTGTCCTCCGGAGGCAGAAGCTATACACCCATGGTCTGGGTCTCCCATAAGGAACGATGAAGAAATGTATTTTATTAAAATTATAACTTCGTGATAATTATGCATAAAATTACATTTATGGATTTTCATAAATTTAATTGTCGGATTGTGTGTGTAAAGGGACATATCATGCCATTAATATTTTACCAAAAACGCATGCGCATAATATATATATATATATACACATACACACACATACACACACATACACACACATACACACACACATACACACACATACACACACATACATACACATACATATACATACATATACATACATATACATACATATACATACATATACATACATACATATACATACATACATATACATACATACACATACATACATACATACACATACATACATACATACATATACATACATACATACACACACATATATATATATATATACACACACACACACACACATACACACACACACACATACATACATATATATACATATATACATACATACACACCAGGGCTGTGGAGTCGGAGTCGGAGTCGTGGAGTCGGAGTCGGAGCTCATTTTGGTGGAGTCGGAGTCGGTATAAAATGCACCGACTCCGACTCCGACTCCTAAAATATATAATAAATTGGGGACAGTAGTGCAATGCAGAATGTGCTGAATATTTTACTAAATAATAACATTTAGTATAATGCTTATATTTAAGTGAAAAATGTATTGTAGTACAATGTGAACATCAGACATTTAATTGTTTTTATGATACAATAATCAAGATATTTGGATAGAACATAAAATATATTTATTGGAATACAACTTTAGAACACAAAAAACTGTAATAAATTGTAAATATGTAATACACTATGTAATATACAGTAGATTACATATATATCTTGTGTGTGTATATACACTGTGTGTATATATATATATATATATATATATATATATATATATATATATATATATATATATATATATATATATATATATATATATACACACAGTGTATATACACACACAAGATATATATGTAATCTACTGTATATTACATAGTGTATTACATATTTACAATTTATTACAGTTTTTTGTGTTCTAAAGTTGTATTCCAATAAATATATTTTATGTTCTATCCAAATATCTTGATTATTGTATCATAAAAATTATTAAATGTCTGATGTTCACATACACATATTCATGTACTACAATAAATTTTTCACCTAACTATAAGCAATATATGTAGGAGTCGGAGTCGGAGTCGGAGCCGGAGTCGGAGTCGGTGCAAGAGAATTTGAGGAGTCGGAGTCGAAGGTTTGGCTTACCGACTCCACAGCACACACACACACACATATATGTGTGTGTATGTATGCATACATACATGTGTGTTTTCGGGGGAGATGTGCATCCCCCATCGTGCTCCATCCCCCATGCAGCGCACCCCCCATCATGCTCCATCCCCACTCCCCATTGTGCTCCATCCCCCATGCTGCGCACCCCCCATTGTGCTCCATCCCCCATGCTGCGCACCCCCCATCGTGCTCCACAGTCATACACCAGACATTAAACACGCACACACACACCTCACTTCTCCCTGTGCCCACCGGTGGGCGATCCCAGCAGCTGTGCTGCACGCCGTGCTCCTCTGCCGACACTCACGGATCCAATCGCATACACTCCCACACACACATCCGATCGCATACACGCGCTGACACAATCACAACATCCGGAGATACCGTGTTTCCCCGAAAGTAGGACCCCCCCGAAAGTAAGGCAGGGTGGGGGTTTCGGGGGGGTCCGCCAATTAGGGCACCCCCCGATTGTAAGGCAGGGTAGCGGGGGGCCCGGGGAATGTAAGGCCGCATATGGGTGGGGTCACTGGGGACAGTACAGGAACTTGCCGCTGTTCCCTCGCTCCATCCAGGCCTTCTCCAGTCTCGTGCCACCCGTGGTCCGCCTCCGGTGAATGGCCCCCGCAAGGCTCCCTGCTGGCCATCAGCTCGAGCTGTGATTGGCCAGTCAGCCGGCTCGCAGCTGATTGGCCCTCAGCTCGAGCTGAGATTGGCCAGTCAGCCGGCTCGCAGCTGATTGGCCCTCAGCTCGAGCTGAGATTGGCCGAAATCAGCTGCGACGTCACCGCCTGCTCGCTCCGATTGGTCCAGCGTCCCTGGCATCTGAATCGTCCCCCCGGCACCGCAGAGGAGATCGAAACAGAAGGAAAGTAACGGTAAGTTCCGAAACTCTCTGTGTGTGTCTGTGTGTGTGTGTACGGTATGTGTACGGTATGTGTACGGTATGTGTACGGTATGTGTACGGTATGTGTATGGGTGCCGTATGGGGCTGTATGTGTGTCAGTGTGTGTGTGTGTGTACGGTACCGGTACGATATGTGTGTGGGTGCCGTGTGGGGCTGTACCGGTACCGTATGTGTCAGTGTGTGTGGTGGCAGAGTGGGGGGCAGAACCACTGTATGGGGAAGCTGCAGGGGGGAGGATGGGGTGGATGCCAGACTCTCAAACAATGGGGAGGCTGCAGGGGGGAGGATTGTCATTTTTTTTCCAATGTAAGGCCTCCCCCGAAAGTAAGGCAGGGTGGGACTTTTGGGGGTAAAATTAATGTAAGACAGGGCCTTACTTTCGGGGAAACACGGTACCACATGCTTCCGGCCATGTGATCCTCCAGCAGGTCCTGGAAGATCACTACACAGTATCGCCGCCGAGAAGCAAGCGATATCACGGGATGTTGTGAGTATGTGGATGCGATCTGGTGTGTGTGTGTGTGTGTTCCGCCGCAGGACCTTGATGCGCTCACCTCGTGTGGGAGGGAAGAGCCTGGGCGAGGAGAGCGCCCAATCCGTGCGGGGGGGGGGGGGGGCGGGGCCATGGCGAATCCGTGAAGCCAAGCGGCCAATCCGTGCGGGGGGGCGGGGCCATGGCGAGCCCAGCGGGCAATCCGCTGTTTGTCACCGTAAGGACATGGCCAATCCGTGCGAGGGGGGGGGCGGACCCGAGGCGAGCGGCCAATCCGTGCGGGGGCATGGCGAGGCCAGCAGCCAATCCGCTGTTTGTCACCGTAAGGACATGTCCCGGGACACAATTTTGGAGCAAGACAGACAGAATAAAGGTATACATACATACATACATACATACCACACACACACACACACACACACACACACTATGTCTTCATATTTTTGTTTTACATTTCTTTTTCACACAAAATAAAATGGGAATAGGTCTTTCAATGCATTTTCTTTAGTCAATACCAGACTGTACTGGGTTACTATTGTACTTCACATTAGACTGTATTTCATCACATGTATGCCCCACTGAAGAATACTGCAATAAGTGTATACAACACTTAGAAGTGATCATAGAGATTGTTCAACAAATACTTCTAGGGAAGAAAAAGCTCTTAACCCCTTCACGACCGGCCGATTTTTTTTTTCGCCATTCTTTTTCTGAAAAACGTAACTTTTTTATTTTTCAGTCAATATGGTCATGTGAGGGCTCATTTTTTGCGGAACAAGCTGTACTTTTAAATGAAACCATCAGTTTTACCATATAGTGTACTGAAAACTGCAAAAAAAAAAAATTCCAAATGCAGAAAAATTGCAAAAAAAAGTGCGATAGCACTATGGTTTTTGAGATATTTTGTTCACTATATGGTAAAACTGATGTGTGGGTGTGATAGCCTTAGGTCAGTGCGAGTTCGTAGACACCAAACATGTATAGGTTTACTTTTATATAAGGGGTTAAAAAATAATCAGAAGTTTGTCCGAATAAGTGCCGCACGTTTTACGCCATATTCCGTGACCCGTAACGGTCTCATTTTTTGGGATCTATGGCTCAGTGACTGCTTATTTTTTGCGTCTCGAGCTGACGTTTTTAACGGTACCATTTTTGCGCAGATGCTACGTTTTGATCGCCTCTCATTTCATTTTGCGCAAAAGTTGTGGCGACAAAAAAACGTCGTTTTGGCGTTTGGAATTTTTTTGCCGCTACGCCGTATACTTATCAGATTAATTGATTTTATATTTTGATAGATCGGGCGTTTCTGAACGCAGCGATACCAAATGTGTATTTTTTTAACCCTTTAATTTTCAAAGGGGCGAATGGGGGGTGCTTTGAACTTTTAGGTTTTTTTTAATTTTAACAAACTTTTTATTTTACTAGTCCCCCTAGGGGGCTATTGCGATCAGCAGTCCGATCGCTTTGCACTATCTGCTGATCACAGCTACCTAGCTGTATACAGCAGATACGCTCACTGTCTTTCACTGTGCAGCGGGCACAGCGAAAGTGAAAGCAAGTCATGTGTAGTACAGGAGTCATCACATGACCCTGTGCTACCATGACAACTATCGGAAGTCACGTGATCGCGTCACGTGACTTTCGGTATCGGGCGGTAAGTAAAAGTTTACCGCGATCGCGCTTATAATGGCGCTGTCACATATTGACAGCGCCATATAAGGGGTTAAACGGCACGAGCAGATAACGATTCTGCTCGTGCCTAGCAGGCACACATCTCAGCTGTGAAAATCAGCTGAGATGTGTGCCGATCGCAGCATGCTGCTGCCAGCAGACCGCGGGCAGTAACGGTATGACCGCTAGGACGTAATTTTACTGCCCTCGGTCATTAAGGGGTTAAAGCACCACTCCAGCATTTTGTGTTTTATTTTCAACGCTGGAATGGGGCTTTAAATGCAAGTCCCCTTTGTTACTTATGGTTCCATAGTGCCAACTTGTGCCTTTAGCTTCCAATGCAAGTCTATGTGAGGCAGAACTAGGCTCTCCTAGATATGCGTTGAGTTGTGACCTCTGGCTCTATGAAACACTGGAGCTCCCGAAAGGTGGGAAGACGAAAGGTGGGAAGACGAAAGGCGGGAAGACGAAAGGCGGGAAGACGAAAGGCGGGAAGACGAAAGGCGGGAAGACGAAAGGCGGGAAGACGAAAGGCGGGAAGACGAAAGGCGGGAAGACGAAAGAAAGGAAGGAAGGAAGGAAGGAAGGAAGGAAGGAAGGAAGGAAGGAAGGAAGGAAGGAAGGAAGGAAGGAAGGAAGGAAGGAAGGAAGGAAGGAAGGAAGGAAGGAAGGAAGGAAGGAAGGAAGAAAGAAAGAAAGAAAGAAAGAAAGAAAGAAAGAAAGAAAGAAAGAAAGAAAGAAAGAAAGAAAGAAAGAAAGAAAGAAAGAAAGAAAGAAAGAAAGAAAGAAAGAAAGACACGATGCTTTTTAAAACCTACACATGGTTAGGTCTACGAACACACACTGACCTGAGGCATCACACTGATACATCAGTTTTTACCATATAGTGAACACAGTGCATAAAATATCAAACAATTGTGCAATTGCACTGTTTTGCAATTTTTCTGCATTTGTAATTTTTTTTGCAGTTTTCCAGTACACTATGGTAAAACTCATGGTTGCATTTAAAAGTACAGCTGGTTCTGAGGAAAGGGGGGGGGGGGACAAAAAAAAAAAACAAAAACAAAAACCTCATGACCAGATTGACTGAAAAATACAAAAAAGTTACAGATCTCATAAGGAGGAAGAATAATAAAAAAAAAAATAAAAACACGGAAAGTGCAAAATTGGGCGGTCGTGAAGGGGTTTAATGGAACGTGCTCGGCATTGTGCATCACACACACTGAGGGCAGCGCCTTCACACACCTTGACTCTAGCAGACGCTCCTTCCATGCCTTTGCTCTGAGTATCCTTCCGCCGGTCCATAGCTTCCTTCTGTCTCACCAGAGCCTCCTTCAACCTTTTATTTGCAGTTGCGGCCTAAAAAAAAGTTAAAAAAAAAAACACCTTATTTACATCATGCCAAAGGGATACAATACATGACAGAAGTAGTTAGCGATGGCCCCATACCTCTTCGGTTTTCCTGCGCAGGACATTGGCTTGCTTCTGGAAATCTCTTTCTAGTTTTAGGAGTTCGTACTGACGCTTGCGGTCCTAAAGAAATCCCATGGCATTACAAGATGAAGAGACTCTGTAGATAGATCGTAGTTCAATACCTCCACGTACCCGCTCTTTAAGCTGAATCACTTCTTTAGTCTTCTGTTGTTTAAAGGAGCGGAACTTCTCAGCATCTTCCTTCATCTGCCTCATGAGCTGCACTCTCTGCATCTTCATTGCCTGTAGAAACACAAGATTGCTGCAGTCACACTACATAATCAAGCTTCTACAACAACAAATAGTACAAGGACCAGTCCTCTACACATTGCCATCACACGACTTTTACTACTTATAACTATGCATTGTACGGCTCCTGTCATTACCCCGAATATTTGGGAATAATCTGACAGTTGGATGTTATTTTCCTGGTCTGCGCAGTGTGCCCGTATACAGTGAGACCATCAGCGACAATTGGACAGCGCCAATATGGCAGAAGTAACATCCCCACTATTGTCAAACGAATAATTTCTGGAGGTATAAAAACCCCTAAGTTATTGGAGTAGCAAGAATTTACGAAAATAAGCAGATCATCCAGATCCTGTTAATGAGTATTGTCATGCTGATAACACCAAATATGCCATCAGCTGAAAATCTGCTTCATCTGAGACAAGATTGTCAGATTTAAATCTGTGGAAGGAAAATAATTTTCCTTTTGTTATGAGGTTGGGGGGGGGGGCACACTGTAAAACTTACTTGGATCTCTTGATTGAGTTTGCCTACAGTCTTCTCGGTGGACTCTCTTAACCTCAGTAGCTTTGATTGTTCATTCAGCTTTTTCTTCAGATCGGCCATTTGACCCTCAAGCTCTTGCAACCTTTTTCGTCTTCGTTCGCTCAGCCTGTAAAAAAGAAGAGGATTTAGCAATTTAAAAAGGGAATCTATCAGCAGCTTTGTGCCAACTCATCTGAGAGCAGCTTACTGTAAGAAACCAGACCCTGAATCCAATGAGGCAATAGCACACAATGTAATGAGTGACATCCCTTGGTTCAATGTTTCAACCCTACAGCGTTTTGTCCTCAGTTTACATATAAACCTGACAGCTTGTTTCCCCCATTTAAATAAAAATAGCAAAATGTAATTTTTCTGCTTCTTGGTTTAAACCTAGTGCAAACTGAGCAGTAATACTCAAAGAATTGAGAGACCGCAAAAATAATGTGGAGGTAATACAAGCATCAAAACTGCAACAGAAGGGGAAAACAAAGTTACTTACCGGTAATGGGGTTTTCCAGAGCCACCTCTCAATTGGACAGGAACCCACTAAAATAAAAAGTGCAGCACCTCTCTTCCGCATCAGATAGGTTACAGAGCACAGCACAGAGGAATACCAGGAAAGGAAAAAAAAAAAAGAAGTGGTTGTGAAGACCAAGTGGCGGCTTTCCAAATAAGATCTAGAGGCACGTCTGCCTGTTTCGCCCAGGAGGTTGAAACAGACCGAGGAGAGGGAGCTGTGATTCTCTGAAGCAGTGGGACCCCCTGAGCTGTACAAGCCACTTTAATGGCCTCCTTAACCCAACACGCAATGGACCCCTTAGAGGCCGCACAACCTCTCCTAGGTCTGTGAAAAAAAAAAACAAAGTGACTGACTCTTCCGCCAAGATGCAGTGCCATCTAAATTGTGAAGAGCCCTTCTAACATCCCGGGAATGAAATTTCTCCTTTCTGTGCAGAGGGGCAGAAGGAGGGAAGAATAATCTCCTGTGAAGGATTGAACGTACCTGCCACCTTTGGTAGAAAGGCCTGGTCAGTGCGCAGAATAACTATCCTCCTTAACCTGGGTGTACGGAGGAATTATTGAAAGCCTGAAGGTCACAAACCCTACAGGCTGAGGTCAGTGCAATTAGAAGTGCCACCTTGAGTGTGAGTAATCTAACCAAAGATCAAGAAATGGGCTCAAAGGTGGGACCCCTAAGTGCGTCCAAAAAACCAAAATTAAGGTCCCAAGTGGGAAAGGCTAGGCAAGGTACTAGGGTCTGACAGGAGGATACAGAGACTAACCCAGACCTGGGAAAGGGGCAGCCCGCGGGCCACATCCGGCCTGCCTACTGTGACCGGCTCGCCCAGTAGATCAGAGTTGGAGACGTGGTGCTGCTTTTCCTGCCGGGCAGCAACTTCTCAAATGACACACGCGCGCCGTACTGACATCAGCGCGCGCGTGTCACAGAGAAAGCTGCCGGGCAGGAAACAGAGGACAGATTCCTGTGTTGCGCTGCTACACTGTGCGGAGCTTCAGGATCGGTCCTCTGTTCCTTGCCCGGCAGCTTTCTCTGTGACACACACACGCGCGCTGATGTCGGCAGTACAGCACGTGTGTGTAATTTGAAAAGTTCCCGCCCGGCAAGAGAAGCGGCACCAGCCGGTGCCTGGACAGAGAAGCAGCGGCGCACCCAGGGCCCGTACCCGGGAAGAAGCAGCTCAGCGGGGGACCCGTACGGATGTGCCTGAGGAAGGAGAGGGGAGTGGTCACTAATAACCTGAAGGGAGGGGGGGAGGGGGTTAATTGTGGGGGTAACTGGTGTAATATTTGGGTGTAGTGATGTAGTATATAGGAATGTAATGTAGTTTTACAGGGGCAGTATATAGTGATGTAATGTGTATATATATATATATATATATATTATACAGTATTGGGTAGAATGGAATTAATTATATTAGTCCGGCCCTCTAAAAAGGAACCCAAGTTCTCATGCGGCCCCATGAGAAATTTAATTGCCCACCCCTGATCTAACCCATCTATTCCCTGCAAAGTCGCAAATGTACAAGGCTCAGAGTCATGCACCTTCGAGGTACTGACAATCCTAAGTCCAACCCTCAATGGAGAAACTCCAGAATTTTTAGGAGCGGAGCTATACCCCCTGGTGAGCTACCTGTAGAGGAGAGAAACCTTCTCCATACCCTAGCATAAATTATAGTGGTGGAAAGCTTCCTGCTGGTAGTCAGGCCCGATGAAAAAAAACTACCTTCTAATAACCTCTCAAAATGCCTCAAAGTGCCTCTCAAAATGCCAAGCAGTCAGGTGGAGGTTGGAAACCAGAGGATGTAGAAGCAGGCCCTTGGAGAGGAGATCCAGCCTCCCTGGCAAAACCCAAGGAGCAGACACCGACATTCTCCTGAGCCAGTAAAACCATGTCCTCCTGGGCCCCATCCTCCCTGATCCTTTGTAATACTGCCGGGATTAAAACCATGGGAGTAAAGGAGTCCGACCCCCACGGGATCTGAAATGAGTCTACCGACCAATGCCTGTTGTGCGAATTCAGGGAGCAAAACCTGGCGGTTGGGCCTGGTTGCAAATAGAGCTAGAATCGGAAGGCCCCAAAGACATGTTGTTATGCTGCTGAAGACGTCCGGGTGAAGGCACCATTACCCCTGACGAACCTGAGTGCGACAAAGGGGAAAAAAAATAAATAGCCGCTGTGTTGTCCACCTCCATGATGTGCAAGGCCGTGAGGGAAGCTGGGTGCGTTTCTGCGAAGAGAAAGATCTGCTAAGTGAGCTCCATAAGAGTATGCGACCGTGTCCCCCCTTGGTGATTTATGTAAGACACTGCAACTCTGTTGTCCGACAGGACGTGTACATGACGACCTGTCAGGAGGGGGGAGGAAAGCTCGAAGAGCTTTCCCTATGGCACAAAAGATCCCTGTAATTGGAAGACCCCCCTACCCTCCAAAAGGACTCCAGTTCCCTTGAATGAAGTGACCTCGTAGGTGCGCTCCCCAGCCCTGTGCACTGGCATCTGTGGTCACTGTATCTGAAACTTTGAGTGCCCAAGGTACACCCTCCTGCAGGTTCTGGGTTTGTAGCCACCACCAGAGTGAGCGACAGACCAGGGAGGAGAGTTACGATAGGGTCCAAACACTCGCCCAATTGTATCTGTGCAAGCAAAACCTCCCTCTCCAGCACCTGGGAACGTAACTGGGCCCAGGGGACGGCTTGAATACAAGAAACAAGGGACCCCTGTAGGGACATGGCCTCAAGGGCCAGGACCGGAGCAGAGATAACTTCTTGCACTTTTGCCTGTAGTGAAGCCATTTTGTCTTGGGGCAGAAAGCATCGCTGAACTGTGGAGCCCAGGATCAGGCCGAGAAAAACCTGGCTGGAGAGTGGAGTCAAAATGTGAGTTGTTTAGGTTGACTATCCAGCCCAACTGTTGCAGGACAGAGATGACCACCTGCACCTGACCTGTACAGTGCACTTCTGAGGTGCAGACTATGAGGAAGTCATCCAGATATGGAACTATCAAA
The DNA here is from genome assembly GCF_048569485.1 of Anomaloglossus baeobatrachus. NCBI lineage: Eukaryota > Metazoa > Chordata > Amphibia > Anura > Aromobatidae > Anomaloglossus > Anomaloglossus baeobatrachus. The sequence continues at coordinate 144,837,374 of NC_134361.1, read as the reverse complement.
ACATCCTGTTCTCGGATTTGTGCCGTGACCTCTGCCATCACCTTGGTAAACACTGAGCCATGGCTAGGCCAAATGGAAGGTCCCAGAACTGCAAGTGCGTTATTTGTCCATTGATTCGCAGAGCCACCCTCAAAAACGGCTGGTGGCTCAGGATGTGATAGTAAGCAACACCGTGGAAAGATGAGTTTCACCGCGGACCGCACTGACTCCATTTTGCAGTGACGTAGGGTCAGGAACGATTCAATCTTTTCAAGTTGATAGTCCTGAATGTCCCATTTGGATTTGGTAACAAAAAGAGGGGGGGGGGGGGGGGGGAAATAGAAACCTTGGCCCTCTTCTCCCTCGGGAACTTAACCAGTACTGATTTTTTGGACAAGCTCTTGCACTTCCTGCTGCAGGGCTAAATGGTACTCCAAGATCTGCCAAGTGATGTAAAAATGAGCGACTCTTTGGGGGGGTGGGGGTTGTGTCGATGAAAGTTACAAATTAATCCAGGGGCTGGAGGAAATAGCCTGCCATGCAAAAAAAAAAAAAAAAAAAAAAAAAAAAAAAAAACACCGCTCCTCCGGTGTGTGGGAGGTGAACTACCGGCCAGACTTCTTACCTCCCTCGGAAGGGTCAAACAAACCCTGACTGTCTTTTTCTTTTCTGGCCACCGCTCCTGTGGCGCAGTGTTCCTCTTCAGGTATCTTTCCTGAAGGAGTTGGTTCTAAAGGAAACAGAAGGAAAAGTGGGAAAACCCTTCTTCCTCTCCAGCCTTCTCAAGGATATCATCTAGTGGCTTACCGAATAGGAAATCACCATTGCATGGTACCACGCACACACACACACACACACAGGCCTTTGACTGAGTTCCCGGGCCAGCACTTTAGCCAAAGTGCCCTTCTGGCTGAGTTAGGCATAGCCGCCGCCTTTTCTGTAAGACGAATGGTATCAACCGATGAGTCTGCAAGAAAAGCTGCGGCGTCCTTAACTTGGGAAAAGGTATGCAATAACTGCTCCCGGGGAATGTCAGCCTTCAAATGGTCTTCCAACTGCTCCATCCAGACCATCAGGGAGCGAGCCACACAGGTTCCTGCTACCGATGGCCTAAGTGCACCTGCTGAGGATTTCCAGGCTGTCTTTAAGTAGGCATCTGCCCTCCTATCCAGTGGATCCCTCAAGGTACCCACATCCTCAAATGGTAATGGCGAAATTTTTGGCTGACAGAGACCACCACATCGATTTTTGGACAATGGTCCCAAAGAGTAGAATCCTCGTCTTGAAACAGGTACCTCGCCCGAAATGAAGAGGACAAAGTGTTTCTTATCCGGCTTCTCCCATTGATCCACAGCAACTGTTTAATTTTGGAATGGATGGAGAAGGAGCGCTTCTGTTTATGCTCTAAGCCACTAAACATAAGCTCCTCCAAAGATTCCTGGCCTTTGGTGTCCACTAACACCATTGTGGTACGGACTGCCTTTACTAGACGAGGAACATCTGAGGTTGGGAACCAGGGCCTGCCTTCCAGATCCTCTTTGAGGAAGGAGTGTCAGAAGAACCAGAATCAGATGATGAGAAACTGGACTTTAGTCCTAGCCTTCTGTTTGCCAGGGAATGAGCCAGTGCTGGGTTGGTTGATTTCTGCCTTGATGTCATGGAGACAACTCTAAAATCCTTGGACTTCCTCAGCGACTCTCTTCGGAATACAGGCTTGGCACAGCTTTTTATCTGACCCTGAGGGTAAAGAGGTCTTACACAGAGCATTCTCTATTGTGGATCTTTTCAGTTCTCTTTGGTGTATCCTACAGGACAAGACAGAAGGATAGCCAAAAATGACCCACCCCCGAGTCTGTACAAGGCTTTTCTTCTCCCTTGTGCAGGAGGCTGGAAGACCCCTGCAGAAACCTTTTGAGCACCGAGTACTGCCCGAGCGACTCACTCCACTGTGTCTGGGTAACGAGGGTGGTGGCGACGACTAGTGTTGCTGCCAAGGCTCCTGATCCATGGTCCGCATCTCCACAGCGAAACCGCCAGAAGCAACGACTGATACCGTCCTGGGGTTTTCATATCCAGCAGCGAAGGGCAGCGCCATCTTACCGTAAGTTGCGTCAGAAAATTTCCGGCCGATGTCACATCCTGGATGCTCCAGGATCTCAGCCACCTCGCCAGAGCCCGCGCGTCCTCCTTACATGGTAAGTGACCGGTGTGTACAACCACAGCTTTGCATGCTGTGGAACACAGACCCAGTGCACAACACCGGTGTTTACAACCTACAACTGCAAGACACAGAGCCGGTCAGCAATCCGGCGTGTACAACCGCTGGCAGAGCCAGGCAGGACAGACCCGGCAGCCAGCATATACCACTGCCAGAAATTCTCTGGCAGGACACAGACCCGGCTAATGTCCGGCGTAAACCACTGCTAAGAGTTACCCTCCGCAGGATATCAGAAGGTCCCTGATATCAAATAAAGAACCCCTAGCAGTCTTTCACTGTGGCAGTGCTATAGCACTTCTGGGTCACCCATCCTGGGACAGCAAAGCGAAGTGTTGCGGAAGAGAGGTGCCGCCCTTTTATTTTAGTGGGTTTCCTGTCCAAATTGAGGGGTGGACCTCTCTGGTAGCGCTGTCATGGCGATTGAAAAAAAAAACCCAAGCCATTGTCCTGGCTTTGAGTCTGCACAAACAAAAGAAATTGTCTGGAAACTTGTGCTTTTGGCAGGCATAAGGCCCTTTCCATTCCACACTAGAGTCCTCTTCGAATTCAGCTGAAAAGCATTTTTATTGGATCATTGTGAAGCATCCCTGACTGTCAAGTGGTCTCTCCTATCACCGAAAATGTTCTCAGCAATGGGAAGCCAACAGAGAAGCTGCTAATCACAATACTTCCCTGTGGTGTTCACTATGGCTGCATATTAGTCTAATAAATGGAGATAGCAGCCCTGCACATTGACTGTGTGCAGAGCAGGTTGTCAATCATGGTGCAGGGGAAGCAATACCAAACTCACTGAAGAAAGCAGAGACTAAACGCTCCCTACACCATCCAATGACAGGAAGCAAGCGGCTGCAAGGAGAATAGAACTTTATTTTCTCCCTGTAGCCGCAGCTCCTGTAAGCTTGCTGGACATGACTATTCACCTGCAGATTACCACTATATCAACAGGTAATTTAAGGATTTTTTTTGCCGACAGGTCCCTTTAAGGTTTGTAACAGGCATTTTCTAGATTTAATATTTTAAACTTTAATGCAGTAATAATATATATTGGAAAAAATACACACGTTTGTGAATTTGGAGAAAATATTTACAGATCACTCACTTTGCTTGATTAGTATCTTTTTTGGCCGAATGAAGAGCAAGTATTAGTTCTTCCTTCTCCTTTTGTAGAGCGCCCACTTCAGTTTCTAAGGTCTTTATATTATTCTGCACACAAAACAAGGACTTATCATATTAAAAAGAGAATGGTCAGGCAGGAAGAGATCTGAGGGCTGAGATGTGGGACAGTGGCCAAATTGTTTAAACAAGGTCATTTTTAGGGTGCAGTTTTTCTGCTTTGTGTCCATGTATGTGACTCCCTGTAGGACTTGTGTTGGATGTTCTAAAACTGCACAGTCAGGAGAAAAGGTATGCATGTATGCATGCAATATTCAAGGTTGTAGGATTTGGCTTTTCTATTTGATTGTGAAGTAATAGGATTTACTACAACAGAACAAGTCCCAATGTCCCAGGTGACAATTGCGGATGTTTACCAGGTATTCGCCCTGCATAGGTTCCAGCTGACTGTCGTTCTGCACCATCTTCTTTGCCAGGGTTTCCTTCAGAACCAATGCTTTATTCAGCTCAATCAGTTCTTTGGATAGCTGTGCTTGTCTGAGTGCATGATGGGTGGTAAATCCATCTGAAGAACGCTTCTCTCCGCAGTCTATTTTCTGAAAAAACAAAACCAATAAAATAGATATTTTGTTCAAATTTTTGATATTTTTCAAGTACATAAAAAGGTTTTAAAAAAAAAAAAAAAAAAAAACCACACTACAAAAAAAACTATGGAAGGGCACTTTCTGTAATTGTAATATATCCAATTTTATTTATATTTTAATTTAATCTGACAAAACATCTCCATTTCTATAGGAGTTGTCCCGCTCCCCATCTTCGCCTCACCTCATCACTGGCAGGGGAGTCTGTCACCTCATCCACCATGGCTTCAATAGACGCAGGAATTCCTGAGCTTTCATCCTGATAAAAAGGAAGGATTGAGTAGACTAGAATCGGGCACGGACATGCTGCTCCACAGGAGCGCTCACTGAACAATCGATAGCACAAAGAAGGAAAAAACAAGGCTCCTGTGTATGCAAACAAAAATATGTGTTCCACTAAGGTGGAGCAGGTATAGTATACACGTTACGAGTTGGAACAAATAGGTCTACGACAATATGTATCGTTATAATCAGAGCCCAAAATATCTTTAACTGGGCTTAGAACAATGCACAGAAGGAAACCCTGAGGAACATGGGACAATCTGGATGATGCGTAAAAAGAGAATTTTGTTTACTTACCGTAAATTCTTTTTCTTATAGTTCCGTAATGGGAGACCCAGACCATGGGTGTATAGCTTCTGCCTCCGGAGGACACACAAAGTACTACACTAAAAAGTGTAGCTCCTCCCTCTGAGCATATACACCCCCTGGATAACCAAATATAGCCAGTTTAGTGCAAAAGCTGAAGGAGAATAGCCATCCACAAGTAGAGATAGAGCAAAAAACCGGAACAACCGGAGCCTCTGTCTACAACAATAGCCGGTGATAACACGCGGAACAAGAAACTGCCAACAGGCAACAGGGAGGGTGCTGGGTCTCCCATTACGGAACTATAAGAAAAAGAATTTACGGTAAGTAAACAAAATTCTCTTTTTCTTCATCGTTCCTATGGGAGACCCAGACCATGGGACGTCTCAAAGCAGTCCATGGGTGGGAATAAACAGAAAACTGAGAAGTAGGCAAAACCTAACTTCACAAATGGGCGACAGCCGCCTGAAGGATGCGTCTGCCCAAGCTCGCATCTGCCGAAGCATGAGCATGCACTTGGTAGTGCTTTGAAAAGGTGTGCAGACTAGACAAAGTGGCAGCCTGACAGACCTGCTGAGCCGTAGCCTGGTGCCTGAAAGCCCAAGAGGCACAGACAGCTCTGGTCGAGTGTGCCTTGATCCCCGGCGGGGGAGGCACCCGAGTACACTGGTAGGCATCGGATATGGCCGACCTAATCCAACGAGCTAGGGTCTGTTTAGAAGCCGAGAGACCCTTGCGCTGACCTGTGGTCAGCACAAAAAGAGAGGTGCACCGCTTAAGAACAGCGGTGCGTGACACACAGATCCGGAGCGCCCGCACCAGATCTAAAGTATGCAACGCTTTCTCAAAGCGATGAACAGGAGCCGGACAAAAGGAAGGCAATGAAATGTCCTGGTTAAGGTGGAAAGGAGACACCACCTTAGGGAGAAAGTCCGGAGTTGGACGGAGAACCACCTTGTCTTGATGAAAAAACAAAAAAGGTGACTCCGAAGAGAGCGCAGCCAAATCAGAGACTCTCCTGAGAGAAGTTATGGCCACCAGAAAGACGACTTTCTGTGAAAGTCGAAACAAAGAAACCTCCCTAAGAGGCTCAAAAGGGGGGTTTCTGTAAGGCCGTGAGGACCAGATTAAGGTCCCAGGGATCCAAAGGCCACCGGTAAGGTGGAATGATGTGAGATGCGCCCTGCATGAAGGCGCGCACCTGAGCCAGTCGGGCGATACGCCGCTGGAACAACACTGACAGAGCCGAGACCTGTCCCTTAAGGGAATTGAGGGATAGTCCTAGCTGCAGACCGGACTGTAGAAAGGACAGGATGGTCGGCAAGGAAAAAGGCCAAGGGGCATGGCCGGAAGAACGACACCAGGACAGGAAAATTCTCCAAGTCCTGTGGTAAATTTTGGCCGAGGAAGACTTCCGAACCCGAGTCATAGTGGAGATGACTTCGGGAGGAATGCCGGAAGCCGTCAGGATCCAGGACTCAAGAGCCACGCCGTCAATCTGAGAGCTGCAGAATTCTGGCGGAAAAACGGACCTTGTGAGAGAAGGTCTGGGCGGTCCGGGAGATGCCACGGCATCTCTACGGACAGACGGAGCAGGTCTGGGTACCAAGCTCGCCTGGGCCAGTCTGGAGCAATGAGTATGACCCGACGGCCCTCCATTCTGATCTTGCGCAGGACTCTGGGCAAGAGAGCTAGAGGGGGAAACACGTAAGACAGACTGAACTGGGACCAATCCTGAACCAGCGCGTCCGCTGCAAAGGCCTGAGGATCGTGGGAGCGAGCCATGTAAACCGGGACCTTGTTGTGCCGGGATGCCATTAGATCCACCTACGGAGTGCCCCACTTGCGGCAGATCGACCGGAACACTGCCGGATGCAGGGACCACTCGCCGCTGTCCACGGTTTGACGGCTGAGATAATCTGCCTCCCAGTTTTCTACCCCTGGGATGTGGACTGCGGATATGGTGGACTTTGAGTCCTCCGTCCACTGAAGGATGCGTTGAACCTCCAACATTGCCAGGCGGCTGCGAGTCCCACCCTGGTGATTGATGTAGGCAACTGCTGTCGCGTTGTCTGACTGGACTCGAATGTGCTTGCTCGCCAACAGGTGGTGAAAGGCTACGAGAGCTAGGAGCACAGCTCTGATTTCCAGCACATTGATCGAGAGGGCTGATTCGGACGGAGTCCAAGTGCCCTGTGCTTGGTGGTGTAGAAATACTGCTCCCCAGTCGGATAGACTGGCATCCGTGGTGAGGATCACCCAGGACGGGGTCAGGAAGGAGCGTCCCTGAGACAGAGAGAGGGGCCAAAGCCACCACTGAAGAGAGCTCCTGGTCTGTGGAGACAGAGCCACCAACCTGTGCAAGGAGGAAGTCAGCTTGTCCCAACAGCGGAGACTGTCCAGCTGCAGAGGACGCAGATGGAACTGGGCAAAGGAACCGCTTCCATTGACGCCACCATCTGACCCAGCACCTGCATAAGGTGCCTGATGGAATGACGGCGGGGCCTCAACAGAGCGCACCGCCAGATGGAGGGACTGCTGTTTGACTAAGGGCAGCTTGACAAGTGCCGGCAGAGTCTCGAATTGCATCCCTAGGTACGTGAGTTTTTGGGTCGGGGTCAGAGTGGACTTGGGCAGATTGACAAGCCACCCGAATTGAACAAGAGTGGCGAGAGTGAGCGAGACACTCCGCTGACAGTCTGCACTGGATGAAGCCTTGACAAGAAGGTCGTCCAGGTAAGGAATCACTGCCAACCCCTGGAGGTGCAGAACCGCAACCACTGCTGCCATGACCTTGGTGAATACTCGAGGGGCCGTGGCTAACCCGAAGGGGAGAGCCACGAATTGGAAATGTTCCTCTCCGATTGCAAAACGTAGCCAACGCTGGTGTGAAACTGCAATTGGCACATGCAGATAGGCATCTCTGATGTCGATGGATGCCAAGAAATCTCCTTGGGTCATTGAGGCAATGACTGATCGCAGAGACTTCATGCGAAAATGCCGCACCTGAACATGCTTGTTGAGAAGCTTGAGATCCAGGATGGGCCGGAAGGAACCGTCCTTTTTGGGGACCAGGAAGAGATTTGAGTAAAAACCTCTGAACCGTTCCCTGGCGGGAACCGGTACAATTACTCCGTTGGCCTGCAAGGATGTTGACAGAAAAAATCTGTTTGGCGGGCTGGAAGAGAACTCTATCCTGTAGCCGTGGGAGATGATATCCCGCACCCACTGATCGGAGACGTGTTGAAACCACACGTCGCCAAAGTGGGAGAGCCTGCCACCAACCAAGGACGTTGCTGGCTCGGCCAGATAGTCAAGAGGAGGCTGCCTTGGTGGCAGCAGCTCCTGCGGACTTTTGTGGACGCGGCTTCTTGCGCCAGGTGGGCTTCTGGTCCTTGGCTGAGTTAGTGGACGAGGCCGAGGGCTTAGAGGACGACCAGTTAGAGGAACGAAACCTCGACTGGTTCCTGCCCTGGACAGGTTTCCTGGTTTTAGTCTGTGGCAAGGAAGTACTCTTCCCGCCAGTAGCCTCCTTAATAATTTCATCCAGTTGTTCACCGAACAGCCTGGACCCAGCAAATGGGAGCCTAGCAAGGTACTTCTTTAGAAGCATCTGCCTTCCACTCTCGAAGCCACAAGATCCTGCGGATAGCGAGGGAATTAGCGGAGGCCACCGCAGTGCGGTGAGAGGCCTCCAGCATGGCAGACATGGCGTAGGCTGAAAAGGCTGAAGCCTGGGAAGTTAAGGCAACCAATTCCCTGGTGAGGGAATGCATCTCCTCTAGGGAAGCAGAGATGGCTTTGAGAGCCCACACTGCTGCAAAGGATGGGGAGAACGAGGCCCCTGCCGCCTCATAGACAGACTTGGCCAGGAGGTCAACCTGGCGGTCAGTGGGATCCTTAAGTGAGGTGCCATCAGCCACAGATACAACTGTCCGGGCTGAGAGTCTAGACACCGGAGGGTCTACCTTTGGCGAGTGAGCCCACTCCTTGACCACCTCTGGTGGAAAAGGAAAACGGTCATCAGAACCACGCTTTGGGAAGCGTTTGTCAGGACAGGCTCTGGGCTTGGACACAGTGGCTTGAAAACTGGAGTGGTTAAAGAACAAACTCCTTGTTCTCTTAGGCAAGGTAAACTGGTGCTTTTCTGCCAGAGAGGGTTGCTCCTCTGATACTGGCGGATTGAGGTCCAGTACAGAATTAATGGACGCAATCAAATCACTAACATCTGCATCACCCTCGGTCAGATCAATGGGGCACATGGAGGTAGCGTCCGAGCCCCCAGTAAAGACATCCTCCTCGTCCTGCGAGTCGGCTCGTGAATCGGAGCCGCGGGACGAGGAAGAAGAGGGGACCCTGCGTCTCCTTTTAGGAGGACGGGGTCTGGGAGCAGATGAAGAATCCTCTGCGAGCTCTGCAGAGCGAGCCGAAGCAGCAGAGGCGCCCTGAGAAGGGGGCTGATGCATGCTCAGCAGAGTCCGGGACAACTCTCCCATGGAGTCGGCAAAGGACTGGGAGATAGACTTAGAAAACAATTCTACCCAAGCCGGGGGTTCAGCCACCGGGGCCGGAGCAGCCGGAGGGACCACTGGGGAGACTCCAGGCTGAGGCACCACCATGTTAGAGCAGGCATCACAATGAGGATATGTGCTCGGTTCAGGCAGTACGAGCTTACATGCAGTGCATATTGAGTACAGCCTTGCAGCCTTGCTCCTAGTGTGAGACATGCTGCTGAGGTGGGGGCTCTGCAGTAAAGAACACACTCCTTCAGAATGACCCCCAGAGAGTGTATAAGAAGGTCCACAACCAGAGGTTGTGGCTTACCAGACCGTTTTGTGTGCCCTCCGAATCCCACAGCTCGGACCCCCAGACAGGTTGCAGAGATGCAGCAGCCAGCGCCGATCAGTGTGAGAACGCTGATAAAATGGCGCCGGAGTGAGGAGGGGGGGGCGGGGCCTAGTCCAAGAGCAGGAACCGGAGGGCCAAGGAGATATACAGGGGAGGGGAACATCTCCTCAGAGAGGAGTGTCCTCCCCTGTGCTGAACGGCCGGTGGGCGGCGCCACACTGTCCCTCTGCATGACTGACATGCAGGGGCAGTGAAAACGAAAGTAGGCCGCAGCCGGGGCCTAAATTTTACAATGCGGCCGGCGCGCAGGCACCCTCGGCGCGGTTCTCAGGTGAAAACCAGAGAACCGGCCGGAAATGTCACCAAAGTAAACTGACACACTCTCCCCAACAATAAAGATGCAAGGGACCCCCTGACAATAACGTCTCAAATACTTAGCTTGTGAGACGCAGGGCCAGGTCCCTGAGGGATGAGTGCTCCGTCCGGCAGGGTCCTGAAAGGGCTGCGGATGGAGACCGGTCTCCTGCAAAGCAGTGAGAACCGTGCTGGCTCCCACTTCAAGCCAGAGCCCGAGGGATGGTGAAGGAGCGCGGCATGTAAGGCTCCAGCCTTGAAATCAACCTTAACAACACCGCCGACACAGTGGGGTGAGAAGGGACATGCCGGGGGTCCAGCTTGGACCCTCTTTTCTTCAAACTCTTTAAAATCAAAAATTAGATGAGAATGCATGTGTGGATGTGTGCCTCCTGAACACAAAGCATTGATCTGGCTATATTTGGTTATCCAGGGGGTGTATATGCTCGGAGGGAGGAGCTACACTTTTTAGTGTAGTACTTTGTGTGTCTTCCGGAGGCAGAAGCTATACACCCATGGTCTGGGTCTCCCATAGGAACGATGAAGAAAAGGGTTATTTGGGACCATTTTATTTTTGTACTAATGAAAGTAGGCTGTTTCCTACCAGTCAGTGCTACAACCGGCCTGTCCGGCGGCGATCTGCCAGGTCAGAGCGGTCACAGGATCGCCAGTGTCAGACAGAAGCCGCTTCTCGTGCACTCGGCTCAGTCTCACCTTAGGTGACAGAGGCTAAATCAGATAGTGTGTTGTTGGGCATAGAGCCACTTTTTTTTTTTTTTTTTTTTTTTAAAAAGTCACACATTGTTAAATCACAGCTTGTTCACCCTATTGGTTTTGATTGCCCCCACTGTCTTGCCTGAGCTTCTAAGCTGTCTGCTTAATTCAGGCAATCCAATGGTGTCAATCACCAGGGAGGGACGTGTGGCCATACAAACCAGTGGGTAAAGCCGTGCACTGAGCATTTCTGCAGAATAAAAGGCAGCAATTTTTACATGGGCTTTATTATGCCCTGCAAAAATATAGGCTCAGTTTATACTATTACTTTGTGATGAGACTTTCTTTACAGAATCACTCAAGCGTTAAGTTATTGTCAGCACTGGAGTAGCGCTTTAAATGTGAGGCCCCTGCCCCCGTCATAATCACCTTCCAGTGGCTCAATTTTTCACTGTTGCTCCTGTCCTGCAGCACCATCTTGTACCCGTAACTTCTGACTGGATGTAAGTCAGAAGTTATGTCACAGGCCCTCAATGTAGTTCTATGAGAGCCAGAACGAGGCTCTCAGACTCTAGTACTGAGTTGTGACCTCCATAAAACACTGGAGCTGCGGGCAGGTCACACATTGCTGGAGACCAAAGAGTGATGTAGGAAAAAGATGAAGACAGCTGAAGGTGAGTATAAGGCTATGTCCGCACTTTGCGTTGAGGTAGTTGCAGTTCTAAACGCATCCTCTGGCAGAAATGGTTTTTGCCAAAGTTGGTTTTGACCACAAAAACGCTATAAATATACTTGCCTTTTTACCGCGATTTACATGCTTTTTCACCGCTTAAAATCAGATGAGTTTTGACTAAAAATACTGCCAAATAAAAGTTTAACCCCTTAACGACCCTTGATGTACTGGGTACGTCATGGTGACATGGTGCTAAACGACCCATGACGTACCCAGTACGTCATGGCGAAATCGCGGTCCCGGGGAGTCCAATTTGTTTAATTAAACAGTAGATTCGGGAAAGGAGGGGACCTCTGCCTGACCTCAGGAGGGGTGGTGCCTCCTCCTCGAACCTAAAGGCTGTGATTGGCTGACGAACGCCGCTCAGCCAATTACAGTCACTGTAATGTTCCAGCCATTCAAAATGGCTGGAACATTGAAATCTAGCCCTGATCAGTGCTGCTGTAGCACTGGCCATTGGCTGGAGCTGGGTGATCGGTGCTTCACCCGCCCCCAGCTCTGATTGGAGAGACCGGTCTTGTGACCTATCTCTCCAATCACTGTGGATCTGGTGCCGGTGACCTGTGTCCGTCCCTGAAAGCCGAGGAGAGCGGTCTCTGCGGGTGCCCATTGGCAAGTTGCTGCCCCCGCCGCTCGCGTCTCCAATCGCCCCAGCCCCGCCGCTGTCTCCAATCGCCCCAGCCCCGCCGCTGTCTCCAATCGCCCCAGCCCCGCCGCTGTCTCCAATCGCCCCAGCCCCGCCGCTGTCTCCAATCGCCCCAGCCCCGCCGCTGTCTCCAATCGCCCCAGCCCCGCCGCTGTCTCCAATCGCCCCAGCCCCGCCGCTGTCTCCAATCGCCCCAGCCCCGCCGCTGTCGCCAATCGCCCGAGCCCCGCCGCTGTCGCCAATCGCCCGAGCCCCACCGCTGTCGCCGATCGCCACCACCACCCCCAGACCCGCCGCCGATCGCCACCGCCAGCCCCGCCGCTGTATCCGATCCACCGCTGTCCCCGCCGCCACGCTCGCCGCTGTCCCCGCCGCCACGCTCGCCACTGTCCCCGCCGCAGTCGCACCCACCTTTTTCAGCCGCTGCTGCCCCCGAATCGGCCCCCACTGTTCCCGATCGGCCGCCGCCTCCTTCATCAGCTGCCCCTTCTCCATCGCCACTACACCTCCTCCCCCCACATGTGCTGCAAGCCACCCTACCCCCCTCCATGTTCTGGGGGCCCCCCCCTCCCCTCGGGCCCCCCCCCTCCTTCATGTGCCACCTCTCTCTCCCATCAGACTCTGCCCCCCTCCCCGATCTGCTGCCTGCTCTCTCCCATCCTCTTCATCTACTGCCCCCTCTCACAATCCTTCATCTGCTGCGATCCTGCTGCCTAGATCCATCCTGTAAGGTAGGTATCCCCATCTCACCTCCCTCCCCCCATCCTCCGCCGCTCCTCCATCCGCTGCGCCATTTCACATCATCCATCCGCTGCGCCCTTTCCCATCCTCTGCCACTCCTCCATCCGCTGCGCCCTCTCATCTGCCGCCCCGCCCTCTCGCATCGCATTATCCAGCGCAGTTGCTCGCTTCCAGACTGGAGTGGATGATGCGATGCGAGACTCGTGCATTGCTCTCACGTTTGGCACTGGTCTTAGTGGCAGGCGCTCATATATTTTTATTTTTTTTTTATTTTTTACTGATGTCTGTATTTTTTATTTCGCCAAACTAGTTTTTTTTGTATGGGGGAGGAGGGGGGGGGGGGTCTAGTTTCCAAAATGGGATCACATGTGGGGGAGCTCCATTGTTTAGGCACCTCAGGGGGGTCTCCAAATGCAACATGGCATCTGCTAATAATTCCAATCAATTTTACTGTAAAATGGCGCTCCTTCTCTTCTGAGCCCTGCTGTGCGCCCAAACAATTGATTTCCACCACATATGAGGTATCCGTGTACTCAGGAGAAAATGCACAATACATTTTATGGTCCTTTTTTTTCCTGATCCCCTTGTGAAAAAAAAGCTACCTGTTTGAAAAAACAATTGTGGTAAAAAAAAAAAAAAAAAAAAGAATAAAATATTTTCACGGCTGAACATTACAAACGTTTGTGAAGCCTCCAGGGGTTCAAAGTGCTCACTAAACAGCTAGATAAATTCCATGAGGGGTCTAGTTTCCAAAATGGGGTCAATTGTGGGGGAGCTCCATTGTTTAGGCACTTCAGGGAGGTCTCCAAACGCAACATGGCGTCTGCTAATAATTCCAACCAATTTTGCTGGGAAATGGCACTCCTTGCCTTCGAGTCCTGCTGTGTGCCCAAACATTTGATTTCCACCACATATGAGGTATCTGCGTACTCCGGAGAAAATGCACGATACATTTTATGATGCATTTTTCCTGATACCCTTGTGAAAATACTAATTTTTATGGCTAAAGTAACATTTTTGTGTTAAAGTAAAATTTTCATTTTTTCTTCTACATTGCTTTGGTTCCTGTGAAGCACCTAAAGGGTTAATAAACTTCTTGGATGTGGTTTTGAGCAGAGTGAGGGGTGCAGATTTTAGAATGGGGTCACTTTTAGGTATTTTCTTTCGCCTAGGTTTCTCAAATCACTCCAAAATGTGATGTGGTACCTAAATTTTTTTTGTAAATTTTGTTGGAAAAATGAGAAATTGCTGATGAACTTTGAACCTTTTAACTTCCTAACGGAATTTTTTTTTTTTTTTTTCAAAAATTGCGCTGGTGTAAAGCATACAAGTGGGAAATGTTATTTAGTAACTATTTTGTGTAACATCTCTCAGATTTCTGGGCATAAAATTTCAAATTTTGAAAATTGCGAAATTTTCAAAATTGTCGCCAAATTTCCGAAATTTTTACAAATAAAATGCAAAGCATATCGGCCTAAATTTACCACTGATATGAAGTACAATATGTCACGAAAAAACAATGTCAGAATCGCCAGGATCCATTGAAGTGTTCCAGAGTTATAACCTGTCAAAGTGACACTGGTCAAAATTGCAAAAAATTGCCGGGTTTTTAAGGTGAAAACAGGCTGGGGGCTGAAGGGGTTAAACATACAAACACTGAAAAAAAAGCAAAAAAAAAAAAAAAAAAACAAATCATGATTATCAATCAAAAAAAAGAGAATTTTGTTTACTTACCGTAAATTCTTTTTCTTATAGTTCCGTAATGGGAGACCCAGACCATGGGTGTATAGCTTCTGCCTCCGGAGGACACACAAAGTACTACACTAAAAAGTGTAGCTCCTCCCTCTGAGCATATACACCCCCTGGATAACCAAATATAGCCAGTTTAGTGCAAAAGCTGAAGGAGAATAGCCATCCACAAGTAGAGATAGAGCAAAAAACCGGAACAACCGGAGCCTCTGTCTACAACAATAGCCGGTGATAACACGCGGAACAAGAAACTGCCAACAGGCAACAGGGAGGGTGCTGGGTCTCCCATGTCGGAACTATAAGAAAAAGAATTTACGGTAAGTAAACAAAATTCTCTTTTTCTTCATCGTTCCTTATGGGAGACCCAGACCATGGGTCTCAAAGCAGTCCATGGGTGGGAATAAACAGAAAACTGAGAAGTAGGCAAAACCTAACTTCACAAATGGGCGACAGCCGCCTGAAGGATGCGTCTGCCCAAGCTCGCATCTGCCGAAGCATGAGCATGCACTTGGTAGTGCTTCGAAAAGGTGTGCAGACTAGACCAAGTGGCAGCCTGACAAACCTGCTGAGCCGTAGCCTGGTGCATGAAAGCCCAGGAGGCACCGACCGCTCTGGTCGAGTGCGCCTTAATTCCTGGCGGAGGGGGCACCTGAAAACATTGGTAGGCATCGGATATGGCCGACCTAATCCAACGAGCTAGGGTCGGTTTAGAAGCCGAGAGACCCTTGCGCTGACCCGTGGTTAGCACAAAAAGAGAGGTGCACCGCCTAAGAGCGGCGGTGCGCGACACATAGATCCGGAGCGCCCGCACCAAATCCAAAGTACGCAACGCTTTCTCAAAGCGATGCACAGGGGCCGGACAAAAGGGAAGGCAATGAAATGTCCTGGTTAAGGTGGAAAGGAGACACCACCTTAGGGAGACAGTCCGGAGTCAGACGGAGAACCACCTTGACTTGGTGAAAAACCAAAAAAGGGAGACTCCGAAGAGTGCAGCCAAATCAGAGACTCTCCTGAGAGAAGTTATGGCCACGAGAAAGACCACTTTCTGTGAAAGACAAAACAAAGAAAACCTCCCAAAGAGGCTCAAAGGGGGGTTTGTGGAAGGCCGTGAGGACCAGATTGAGGTCCCAGGGATCCAGAGGCCGCCGGTAAGGCGGAATGATGAGAGATGCGCCCTGCATGAAGGTGCGCACCTGAGCCAGTCGGGCGATACGCCGCTGGAACAACACTGACAGAGCCGAGACCTGTCCCTTAATGGAATTGAGGGATAGTTCTAGCTGCAGACCGGACTGTAGAAAGGACAGGATGGTCGGCAAGGAAA
Organism: Anomaloglossus baeobatrachus; assembly: GCF_048569485.1. Lineage (NCBI taxonomy): Eukaryota > Metazoa > Chordata > Amphibia > Anura > Aromobatidae > Anomaloglossus > Anomaloglossus baeobatrachus. The sequence goes on along the minus strand of NC_134361.1, from coordinate 144,821,729 downwards.
CGGCCAAGGAGCAAGGCCGTAAGAGCGACACCAGGACAGGAAAATTCTTCAAGTCCTGTGGTAAATCCTGGCCGAGGAAGACTTCCGAGCCCGAGTCATAGTGGAGATGACTTCGGGAGGAATGCCGGAAGCCGTCAGGATCCAGGACTCAAGAGCCACGCCGTCAATCTGAGAGCCGCAGAATTCTGGCGGAAAAACGGACCTTGTGAGAGAAGGTCTGGGCGGTACGGGAGCTGCCAAGGCACCTCTACGGACAGACGGAGCAGGTCTGGGTACCAAGCTCGCCTGGGCCAGTCTGGAGCAATGAGTATGACCCGACGGCCCTCCATCCTGATCTTGCGCAGGACTCTGGGCAAGAGAGCTAGAGGGGGAAGACCGGAACACTGCCGGATGCAGGGCCCACTCGCCGCTGTCCACGGTTTGACGGCTGAGATAATCTGCGTCCCAGCTCTCTACGCCTGGGATGTGGACTGCGGATATGGTGGACTTGGAGTCCTCCGTCCACTGAAAGATACAATGAACTTCCAACATTGCCAGGCGGCTGCGTGTCCCGCCCTGGTGAGTGATGTAGGCAACTGCTGTCGCGTTGTTTGACTGGACTCGAATGTGCCTGCCCGCCAACAGGTGGTGAAAGGGTACGAGAGCTGGGAGCACAGCTCTGATTTTGAGCACATTGATCGAGAGGGCTGATTCGGACGGAGTCCAAGTGCCCTGTGCTCGGTGGTGGAGAAACACTGCTCCCCAGCTGGATAGACTGGCGTCCGTGGTGAGAATCACCCAGGACGGGACCAGAAAGGAGCATCCCTGGGACAGAGAGAGGGGCCGAAGCCACCACTGAAGAGAGCTCCTGTTCTGTGGCGACAGAGCCACCGGCCTGTGCAAGGAAGAGGTCCGCCTGTCCCAACAGCGGAGAATGTCCAGCTGCAGGGGACGCAGATGGAACTGGGCAAAGGGAACCGCTTCCATTGACGCCACCATCTGACCCAGCACCTGCATGAGGTGCCTGATGGAAAGACGGCGGAGTCTCAGCAGAGAGCGTACCGCCAGATGAAGGGACTGCTGTTTGACTAAGGGCAGCTTCACAAGTGCTGGTAGAGTCTCGAATAGCATCCCTAGGTACGCAAGTTCCTGGGTCGGGGTCAGAGTGGACTTGGGTAGATTGACAAGCCACCCGAACTGGACTAGAGTGGCGAGAGTGAGTGAGACACCCCGCTGACAGTCTGCACAGGATGAAACCTTGACTATAAAGTCGTCCAGGTAAGGAATCACTGCCAACCCCTGGAGGTGCAGTACCGCAACCACTGCTGCCATGACCTGGGTGAAAACCCGAGGGGCCGTGGCTAACCCGAAGGGGAGAGCCATGAATTGGAAATGTTCCTCTCCGATTGCAAAACGTAGCCAACACTGGTGTGAAACTGCAATTGGCACATGCAGATAGGCATCTCTGATGTCGATGGATGCTAGAAAATCCCCTTGGGTCATTGCGGCAATGACCGATCGCAGAAATTCCTGCGAAAGTGCTGCACCCGAACATGCTTGTTGAGAAGCTTGAGATTCAGGATGGGCCGGAAGGAACTGTCCTTCTGGGGACTAGGAAGAGGTTGGAGTAGAAACCTCTGAACCGTTCCCGGGCGGGAACCGGTACAATTACTCCGTTGGCCTGCAAGGAAGCCACGGCCTGAGAGAAGGCGGCGGCTTTGGAGCAGGGGGGAGCGGACAGAAAAATCTGTTTGGCGAGCTGGAAGAAAATTCTATCCTGTAGCCGTGAGAGATTATATCTCTCACCCACTGATCGGAGACGAGTTGGAACCACACAGCCTGCCACCGACCAAGGACGACGCTGGCGCAGCCAGATAGTCAAGAGGAGACTGCCTTAGTGGCAGCGGCTCCTCCGCTCTTTTCGTGCGCCAGCTGGGTTTCCGATCCTTGGCTGAGTTAGTGGACGAGGCTGAGGGCTTAGAGGATGACCAGTTAGAGGAACGAAACCTCGACTGGTTCCTGCCCTGGACAGGTTTCCTGGTTTTAGTATGTGGCAAGGAAATACTCTTCCCATGAGTAGCTTCCTTAATAATTTCATCCAGTTGTTCACCGAGCAACCGGGACCCAGCAAAGGGGAGCCCAGCAAGGTACTTCTTAGAAGAAGCGACTGCTTTCCACTCTCGAAGCCACAAGATCCTGTGGATAGCGAGGGAATTAGCGGAAGCCACCGCCATGCGGTGAGGAGCCTCCAGAATGGCAGACATGGCATAGGATGAAAAAAACCGAAGCCTGGGAACTTTAAGGCAATCATTTCGGCATAGAGTCCCTGTGAGGGAATGCAACTGTGGGGCCCCGAGATTCGGTGTCGGTGCAGCGGTGCATTACCTTCAGGGACTCCACTCGGCTGGATCTTGTCGCAGGTAGGAAATCCTCTATTTTGATTGTCGTGACGCCACTCTCAGAATTGCGGTCAGTGGGGACCGCCATTGCAGGTTAGGGGTGCCTGGGGCTGATAGTAGGTGCAGTCAGTTGTAATAGCCTCCTGAGAGTGAGGCATGCCCCAGGGTCCCGTGTAGGTGTGTGGAACTACAAGTCGCAGAATGACTCACACGCACAAGCAGGATGTCTTTCAGGGATTTTACTCACTGTTGGTGGCAGGGTGAGTAACCCGGGCGTAGCTGGGATGAACCAGGCTGGAACCAGGTGTCCTTCAGGCTGACTTATGAGGGTGGCTACCAACTCGCCTTCCTTAGCCCGTTGTGTTTTGGGGTAACCCCTGCTTGAAGCCCTGCTGGGGTCGCCCAGGGAAGTTGCTGGTGCCTCTCTCCCCTTCTTTTGGCCCGTTTGCTTGTAGCCTGGACCAGGTCACTCCGGCTGCTTGCCTCCTGTGAGCTATGGGCCCTCACTTTGCTACGTGGCTGCGGACTCTGTGGTGTTGTCTTGGGGGTGTAAAGTGCCCCCTCATGCAGGTTTGGCAAAGGACAGGTGGATCTATCCCTGCCCCGGGACCTGCTACCCGTTTGGGCCTGGTACCTCCCTGACAGTCTCCTTGCTTTCCACTCCGTTGCTCTCTCTTTAGCTGTGTGTGGATTTCGGGCAGCACTCCCAGGTGACCGTTCTCCCCCGTCGGTAGTCACTGCGCGTACGTTGTCAGAATTGTGTAGAGCTACAGGGTCTGCTTCTGCCCTCCCTGAACTTCACCACTCAACTGTCTTCGGCTCACTCTTCCCTCCTCTCCTGTTCTTGCCTACGTCACCTAGCAACCAGGCTCTCTACCACACCCCTTGAGTGGAGATGGAGGCTTCGCCCCCTCCATCCCTCGAGTGGAGATGGAGGCTTCGCCCCCTCCTGGGATCCCCAGGGGTCCTCTCAAAAGGTACATGTGTGAGACCTGATCACTATGTGCCTGTGTAGTCACACCTCGGTCAGCCTTCTGGATTACCTGTTTTGTACTGTCCCCAGCATGGGTGCAGTACTCAGTGGTGCCTGACCAAGTCAGGGGCGCCACACAACTCTTCCAGAGAAGCAGAGACGGCCTTAAGAGCCCATACCGCTGCAAAAGACGGGGAGAACGAGGCCCCTGCCGCCTCATATACAGATTTGGCCAGAGGGTCAACCTGGCGGTCAGTGGGATCCTTAAGTGAGGTGCCATCGGCCACAGACACAACTGTCTGGGCGCTAAACACCGGAGGATCTACCTTTGGTGAATGCCACCCCTTGACCACCTCTGGTGGAAAGGGAAAACTGTCATCAGAACTACGCTTTGGGAAGCGTTTGTCAGGACAGGCCCTGGGCTTGGTCACAGTGGCCTGAAAACTGGAGTGGTTAAAGAACACACTCCTTGCTCTCTTAGGTGAGGTAAACTGGTGCTTTTCTACCAGAGAGGGTTGTTCCTCTAATACTGGTGGATTGAGGTCCAGTACAGAATTAATGGACGCAATCAAATCACTATCATCTGCATCACCCTCGGTGAGATCAATGAGGCACATGGAGGTAGCGTCCGAGCCCACAGTAAAAGAGTCCTCCTCGTCCTGCGATTCAGCTCGTGAATCAGAGCCGCGGGACGAGGAAGGAGCGGAGCCTCTGCTTCTCCTTTAGAACGGGGTCTGGGACCAGATGAAGAATCCTCTGCGAGCTCTGTTGAGCGAGCCATAGCAGCAGGGGCACCCTGGAAAGGGGGCTGATGCATGCTCAGCAGAGTCCGGGACAGCTGTCCCATGGAGTCAGCAAAAGACTGGGAGATAGACTTCGAGAAGGATTCTACCCAAGCCGGGTTCAGCCACCGGAGCCGGAGCAGCCGGAGGGACCACTAGGGATTAGACCTCAGGCTGAGGCACCACCATGTTAGAGCAGGCATCACAATGTGGATATGTGCTCGGTTTAGGCAGTATGAGCTGACATGCAGTGCATATAGAGTAAAGCCTTGCAGCCTTGCTCCTAGTGAGAGACATGCTGCTGAGGTGGAGGTTCTGCAGTAAAGAACACACTCCTTCAGAATGACCCCCAGAGAGTAGAAGAAAGTCCACAACCAGAGGTTGTGGCCGTTTTGTGTGCCCTCCGGATTCCACAGCTTGGACCCCCAGATAGATGCAGCGTTGCAGCAGCCAGCGCCAATCAGTGTGTGAACGCTGATAAAATGGCGCCGGAGTGAGGAGGGGGGGCGGGGGATTAGTCCAAGAGCGGGAACCGGAGGGCCAAGGGGATATACAGGGGAGGGAAACATCTCAGAGAGGTGTCCTCCCCTCTGCTGAACGGCCGGTGGGCGGCGCTGCACTGTCCCCCTGCATGACTGACATGCAGGGGCAGAGAAAACGAAACTAGGCCGCAGCCGAAGCCGGGGCCTAAATTTTCCCATGCGGCCGACGAGCAGGCACCCTCGGCGCGGTTCTCAGGAAAAAAAAACAGAGAACCGTCCGGAAATCACAGCAAAGTGACAAAACACACTCTCCCCACAATAAATGTACCCGGGACCCCTGAATAACGTCTCAATACTTAGCTTATGAGACGCAGGGCCAGGTCCCTGGGGGGGGGGTAAACGCTCCGTCCGGCAGGATCCTGACAGGGCTGCGGATGGAGACCGGTCTCCTGCAAAGCAGAGAGAACCGTGATGGCTCCCACTTCAAGCCAGAGCCTCAGGGGATGGTGAAGGAGCGCGGCACGTGAAGGCTCCAGCCTTGTAAAGTCAACCTTAACAGCACCGCCGACACAGTGGTGTGAGAAGGGACATGCCGGGAGTCCAGTCTGGACCCGCTTTTCTTCCAAATCTTTGAAATTAAAAATCAAAAAAAATCAAAAAAAAATCAGAATGCATGTGTGTGTGTGACCTCCTGAACACAAAGCATTGAACTGGTTAGATTTGTCATCCAGGGGGTGTATATGCTCGGAGGGAGGAGCTACACTTTTAGTGTAGTACTTTGTGTGTCCTCCGGAGGCAGAAGCTATACACCCATGGTCTGGGTCTCCCATAAGGAACGATGAAGAAATGTATTTTATTAAAATTATAACTTCGTGATAATTATGCATAAAATTACATTTATGGATTTTCATAAATTTAATTGTCGGATTGTGTGTGTAAAGGGACATATCATGCCATTAATATTTTACCAAAAACGCATGCAATAAATTGGTCCAAAACACATGTTTTCTGCATCAAAAAAAGTATGTAAAACGCTAGAAATTTGATGTGGATTGCGTTTTGCAACTCCTCATTGACTTCAATGTTAGCAAACACTGCCCAAATGGCAAAAACAATTGACATGCTGCTTCTTTAAACGCTGAGTTTTTGCCCAAAAATATGCAAATTAAATGCTGCGTTTTTAACAGCAAAGTGCGCACAAGAAATCCCCATTTCCCATAGACTTTGCTTGAAAATGAAAACACATGCATTTTGGCATTAAAACGCTGCAGTTCAAAACGCTGGGGAGACGCATGAAAAGACGCAAAGTGCGGACATAGCCTAAGGCTATGTGCGCACTAGAAATGTGAAGTTTCTCAAGAAAATTTCTTGAGAAACTTCTGGGAGTGAAAGATTTCCGGACCTCCGGAAAAATTCCGCCCCAAATCCGCATGCGGATTTGCCGCGAAATTGCCGCGGGTGGTTCCCTGCGGATTTTTGCAGGCTGTACTGCCGAAATCCGCAGGGTACCTGCGGAAATAATGGACATGTTCATTTTCTCAAGAAATTCTTCAAGGAAATTTCTTGAGAAAAATCCGCATAAGTGCGCACAGCTATTTTTTTTTTCATAGAAATTGCTGGGAAATGTCTGCACAAAGATTGCAGACATTTCTCAAGAAATTTCCGCGGGTAAATCCGCGGGTAAAAAGGTCTAGTGCGCACAGAGCCTAAGGCCTGCAAAAATCCGCAGGGAACCACCCGCGGCAATTTCGCGGCTATTCCGCGGCAAATCCGCATGCGGATTTGGTGGGGATTTTTTCCGGAGGTCCGGAAATCTTTCACTCCCAGAAGTTTCTCAAGAAATTTTCTTGAGAAAATTCACATTTCTAGTGCGCACATAGCCTTAGACCGGAGGCAGGGGCTGCATTTTAAAGCGGCACTGTAGTGCAAAAAAAAAAAAAAAAAAAAAAAGTCTTTCTGGCTTCAATAAGTTTCATGGCAAAAAAAATGTAAAAATGTCTAACCCTAACACTTATTATTGCATGGGTGTTTCTAATATTGTGACACATACTAGTGGCTCTTCATTGAGCATCCCAGTTTGCTTTCCATCTTTATACATATCTTTGGCAATATTCTTTATCTGCTCAAATGGCACTTAAATATTTTACCGATGTTGACATCCTGCTAGTTCCCTTTTGCCATTCGTCTTTTGATGGTGTTTAAGGTCTCTTCTATTTACCATGGCTGTGGGGGTCTCATCTGCCTCTTGTTTGGCTTTCTGGCTTCTTCAGTCACAATAGTCTTTATATGCATCCATAATTCCCCAGGATTTCTTTCATCCGTGTCCAGAGATATAAATTGGTTGTGAAGATTGTTCCAAAAAGCTCCAGGTATGTAGGTCAAATTGAAGGTGGAAACAACCTGTTTAGTAGTTTTGTGCAGCTTGACTCTAATCTTTGTGGTCAAAAGTTCGGCTCCTGACTTGTTTTGCGGTAATGGCAGACTACCTCCATCTTTGTCAAATACATATGTAGTCAATCGGATTCTTTTAGGCCGCATTCAGCGAGGTCCATGTGTAAAATCTCAGTTTGTGATTTTGGAAGACATTAATTACGTACAGTTGATTTGTTGTGAGAAATGAATCTTCCTCCAGCCTCATTCCATTCACCAACGCCAACATTTCCAAAGATGAATCCATGTTTGCTGCAGCCCACTTTGGCATTCAAATTTTCCAGTTCCCATGAGAGACTGTCCAGTCCCACACAATGTAGAATTTATTTTTAAGCAATTCAATATGGCTTTGAAATAAACTAAAAATGTGGGTTCTTCAAGAGGAAAAAAAAATAAAAAAAGCCTTACCTGAAGATGGACGATGACCTGCTGCAAGTTGCGAATAATCTCCACATTTTCCTTTAGTTCCTGGTCTTCTAATGTCTCGACCATCTTCTGCAGGTCCACCTTACAGCTGGCAGGGGATGAAGTCAGTTAATTAACATGAACAGATTCTCTATACAACGTACAGGACAGACCAGAAGACTCACGCTGCATGTTGCTTAAGCTCCTCCATTTGTTTGTTAAGTTTGTCGTTCTCCTGTTCAGTCTACAAGTGGAAAACAAGACAGTCACACGTGGGATATTTTTGCAGTAATTCTTGGATAAACCATTCATTGAATTTGACTGGTATTGGGCCAGCAAGCAGAAGAATGGGATTAGCAGATATCAAGTTCAGATGAATAGAAAAGATTTTCAGACACGGACCAAGTCATTCAATTGGGGTTGTCACATGAACAATTCTCACCTTGCCATAGGTGTAGACAGCAAATGCATCATTGCAGGCGGTTCAATTGCAGACATACCAGATAACTGTCCTTGCAGTGCAACTTACACAGCACATTAGGATCTGTTCGGGAGGGAGTGGGGGGAGCTTTGAGGCAGTGATCCCAGCATGACTTCCACAGCACACCAGAATCAGTTAGGGTGGGATCACTGCTGCCCAGCACCAGTACTCACCCAATCCTGCACCTCCATCAGTGCACCTCCATTGGCGTCTCGTCAACTCCTCCTGTCATAGCCTGACTAGCTCTGAGCACAGAGTGGATGATCAGGGGGAATGTGCAGCACAGCATACACTGTGGTCCCCACAGAGATGACGGCGGTCTCTTCCCAGAGATGTAATCTGGACAGCCCATGGGGCATGTTCAGCTCACAGCAGGGAGCAGACACTATGTAAAAATGGGGTTGGAGCGTGACCAACAGCCCTTATGCACAGGGGCCGTCATATTTGAGGCCAGTAATTGTCGTTACACATAGCAAATCCAAGATGGCAGCCCCCAGTGTTTCAGTAACAATAGAATTCAATAAAAACAATGAATTTAATTTTGTATTAAAAATAACTTAATTCCATAATCCCCAATACAAAAATTAAAATCAGCAGCACCTTCCCTTTAATGACCAGGTGGTTTAGCAGGTAAGGCTAGGTTCACACAGTGCATCTTAACATGCGTTTTTGGCCCACAAAAACGCATGTGTTTGACACGTTTACCGCATATTGCCCAATGCGGTTAAAGTCAAATCTATTGACTGGAAGGGCTCAAAAATGCTGGAAAACCGCAAACCGAATTGATATGCTGCATCTTCAAAAACCGTGAAAAAAGCTGCAGTGTGCACAGCAAAATAGAAATCTCAGACTTTACTGGGAAAAGGAAATACATTTAGGTGCATCTTTGGGACCTCAAAGACGCCATAAAAGATGCCCTGTTTGAACATAGCCTTAAATCAGTCAGCAATATATAGTGGTTGTACCTTTCAGAAAATCCTGGTCCTAGTTTGTTAACGAAGATAAAATGTTCTGGTCCGACAGTGTCTCCCACTGCTTCCAGTGGAGACCACCACCTCGTTAGAACTGAGCTTTATGTAAGCAATGTGAAGTCCAGTTATACAATTCTATGGAAGAACAATTTATCAGAGCTCCTGACTAATGAGTGAGTTTCGAAATACTCAGATTCGCTGTACTCGTAACGAGTACTGTCTAATACTCACATAATCATTCCAAATAGTGTGTGCAATGCAAGACAATGGGGGGAGAGGGGAGGGTGAGGGGGGGGGGGGGGGGTTGGACACAAAAAAAAAGCCTTAAAAACTTGCAATGTAACGAGTAACCCGAATGCCGTACTATTTGTGTGAGTAGTGAATAGTACTGCATTCAGGTTACTTGTTACATTGTGAGTTTTCCCCATTGACTTGCATTGCACACACTTCAGAACGAATACATGCGTATTAGACAGTACTCGTTACGAGTCCAGCGAATCCGAGTATTTCAAAACTCGCTCATTACTCCTGACTAGAGGCCATGTACAATTCCTTGGTAGACATATCCACACATGGCAGATTTGTGCCATCTGGATGTAACATTTTAATAAACTGCAACGTAGTGGAGAATTGTAACAGGTCAGCCACTTGTGAATATTTCCTTACTTTTAATTTGGGAAAAATCTAATATCTATACAACAAGACAAGGCAGACACTGTCCAGCTTACCAGGATAATTCTCTCCAGAATCTGAGCAGTTTGTTCTGCGGCCTCACCCAGCTCACGACTAAGTTTTCCATTTTCTTCCTCCAAGGTCTTAGTCTTCACCAGTAGAGACTGTAAATTCTCAGTTGGTTCCATGCTAAAATGTAAAGAATACGAAATAAAAAAAAAAAAAAAATAGTGGCATATCAATACGAAGACTCCTGCCACTGAGCGCTCCAGATGAGAATTAGAAGATTGTGCCCCCTTGGTTTCTACCTGACATCTATAGTACACGAATGCACTTCCAGAACAGTCACCTGTGTTCAGAGGGTTGATGTCCGGCCACCACCTCTATAGCTGCACAAGTGTGTCTCAATTCACAGCTATCAGAGAGGTAGAGAGGCTTTCATACGCCGCGCCAATGATCACCGATGAGAAAAAAAAGAGAATTTTGTTTACTTACCGTAAATTCTTTCTTATAGTTCCGTATTGGGAGACCCAGACCATGGGTTTTTAGCTTCTGCCTCCGGAGGACACACAAAGTACTACACTAAAAAGTGTAGCTCCTCCCTCTGAGCGTATACACCCCCTGGTGAGCAGACAGCCAGTTTAGTGCAGAAGCTGAAGGAGAATAGCCACCCACAAGTAGAACAGTGCAAGAGCCGGAACAACCGGAGACTCTGTCCATGACAACAGCCGGTGATAACACGCGGAACAAGAAATTGCCAACAGGCAACAGGGAGGGTGCTGGGTCTCCCAATACGGAACTATAAGAAAAAGAATTTACGGTAAGTAAACAAAATTCGTTTTCTTTATCGTTCCTTTGGGAGACCCAGACCATGGGACGTTCCAAAGCAGTCCCTGGGTGGGAATAAACAAAAAAAACTAAGAAGTAGGCATTACCTAACTTCACAAATGGGCGACAGCCGCCTGAAGGATGCGTCTGCCCAAGCTCGCATCTGCCGAAGCATGAGCATGCACTTGGTAGTGCTTCGAGAAGGTATGCAGGCTAGTCCAAGTGGCAGCCTGACAGACCTGTTGAGCCGTAGCCTGGTGCCTAAAAGCCCAAGAGGCACCGACAGCTCTGGTCGAATGTGCCTTGATCCCCGGCGGGGGAAGCACCTGAGTACTCTGGTAGGCGTCCGAAATGGTCGATCTAATCCAAACGGGCTAAGGTCGGCTTAGAAGCAGGGAGGCCCTTGCGCCGACCTGTGGTTAGCACAAAAAGAGGTGCACCGCCTAAGCGCAGCGGTGCGAGACACAGATCCGGAGAGCACGCACCAGCTACAGAGTATGCAGCGCTTTTTCAAAGCGATGAACAGGAGCCGGACAGAAGGAAGGTAGGGTAATGTCCTGGTTAAGGTGGAAGGGAGAGACCACGTTAGGAAGAAAGTCCGGAGTCAGACGGAGAACCACCTTGTCTTGATGAAAGAGTAAAAAAGGTGACTCAGAGGAGAGCGCAGCCAAAATCAGAGACTCTCCTGAGAAGTTATGGCCACCAGAAAGGCCACCTTCTGAGAAAGACGATACAAAGAAACCTCCCTAAGAGGCTCAAAATTGGGTTTCTGCAAAACCGTGAGAACCAAGTTAAGGTCCCAGGGATCCAAGGGCCGCCGGTAAGGCGGAATGATGTGAGACGCGCCTTGCATGAAGATGCGGACCTGAGCCAGCCGAGCGAGATGCCGCTGGAACAGGACTGACAGAGCTGAGACTTGTCCCTTGAGAGAGTTGAGGGACAGTCCTAGCTGCAGACCGGACTGTAGAAAAGACAGAAGGGTCGGCAAGGAGAATGGCCAAGAAGGATGGTCGGTAGAGCGACAGCAGGACAGGAAAATTTTCCAAGTCCTGTGATAGATCTTAGCGGAGGAAGACTTACGGGCCCAAGTCATAGTGGAGATTACTTCAGGAGGAATACCAGAAGCCATCAAAATCCAGGACTCAAGAGCCACGCCGTCAATTTGAGAGCCGCAGAATTCGGGCGGAAAAACGGACCTTGCGAGAGTAGGTCTGGATGGTCCGGGAGATGCCACGGCATCTCTACGGACAGATGGAGCAGGTCTGGATACCAAGCTCGCCTGGGCCAGTCCAATGAGGATGACTCGATGGCCCTCCATTCTGATCTTGCGCAGGACTCTGGGCAAGAGAGCTAGAGGGGGAAACACGTAGGACAGACGAAACTGGGACCAGTCTTGAACCAGAGCGTCCACGGCGAAAGCCTGAGGATCGTGGGAGCGAGCCACGTAAACAGGAACTTTGTTGTTGTGACGGGATGCCATTAGGTCCACGTCCGGAGTGCCCCATTTGCGGCAGATTGACTGAAACACTTCCGGGTGCAGGGACCACTCGCCACCGTCCACGGTTTGACAGCTGAGATAATCTGCCTCCCAGTTTTCCACGCCTGGGATGTGGACTGCGGATATGGTGGACTTTGAGTCCTCCACCCATTGAAGGATGCGTTGTACCTCCATCATTGCCAGACGGCTGCGTGTCCCGCCTTGGTGATTGATGTAGGCAACCGCTGTCGTGTTGTCTGACTGGACTCGAATGTGCCTGCCCGCCAACAGGTGGTGAAAAGCTAGGAGAGCTAGGGGGTGTGACCTGCATGCTGAAGGCAATGGCTGCTTAAGAGAGAAGCTCTGTGCTGTGGCTGTACAAACTGGCTCAAAGCTGCTTCAAATCGCTGAGAACTCTCCTCTGAAACAGTGAGTAATCCCCCCTGCACAGTATGCCAAAGGGTAGACCCCGGAAATCTGGCCCCCCAGCCAAGCTTACTGACTTATCCCAGGGATAGGGGATCCCCCTCTCCTCAGAAGATGTCTGCTGCTGCCGTGTCTCCCTTACACCAGGAAGAGACAGGGTTGGGAAGCAGTGTCACAGGCACTCCTCTCACAGAGGAAAGGCTGCAAGCCCTGCTCAGTTCTCTGAAGTCATCACTGCAGGGGGATTTCAGGGATCTTAAGAACATGATTAAAGAAGTTAAAGAGGAAATCAAATCACTGGGGGGACCGTACAGACCATGTGGAGTCTAAAATGGCCGAACTTGCTCAGTCACACAATGATCTGATTGATGCTAACACAGCGTTAGAGGAGGAGGTGGGAATACTGAAAAACAAGCTTGGGGATCTGGAAGACAGATCCAGAAGGAACAATCTTAAAATTAGGGGCATTCCTGTGTCAGTAGCTGATAAAGAGCTGCCAGATTTCTTTCACAAGTTTCTCCAACTACTGCTCCCAGAACACACAGAAAGAGATCTCATAGTGGATAGAATACATAGAATCCCTAAACCTAAAAGGTATCGACCCCACTCTGCCCAGGGACACGCTGGCACGACTGCATTTTTATAAAACAAAGGAAGCAGTGCTCCAGATACTGAGGGATAACCCTATCCTCCCAGATGAATTTAATGATTTAAAGGTGTTCCCGGACCTGTCTGCTGCAACTCTGGCAAAAAGAAGAGAATTTTCCCAGTTCTCCAGAATCCTGAGGGAGCAAGACATACACTATAAATGGGGATTCCCGGTGAAATTGATTATCTTCAGGGATTCTAAAACACATGTATGCCAGTCCCCTCCTCAACTGAGCAAACTACTTGAGTCCTGGGGATTACCCCTTACAATGCACTCAGACTCACGCCGGGAGCAGGGGGATGCTCAGAAGAAAAAAAAAAGATCAATCCTTAGTGGGAACCAGCTTGAGGGAGTCTCGCCAGCCGCAGGCGTGTGTAGCTCTCATGTGACCTGTGATGTCACTTAAGCCCTCTGTTCTCGCCTATGGCGAGCAAGTACTTCCCAGCTGTCCGGTAAGGATGAAGCTGAAGTATTCAAGTTTTTTTGTTTTTTGTTTTTTCCCTCCACCCGTGCACCGTCCCTAACTGGTCCTCCTTGCCTGCCTCTGCCTGCCCTATGCCTCTCAGTCGGCCTGCCTGGAAACATCGTCCTTTCTGGGATCCGCCATGAGTATTAAGTTTCTGTCTCTCAATGTGAAGGGTCTCAATTCTCCTGCAAAAAGATCCATGCTGTGGAGAGAAGTTATAGCATCTAAATGTGATATAGCATGTATTCAAGAAACTCACCTTCTTACTGATGACAATAAAAGGCTACTACATCCAAGATTTCCACATATGTTCTTTGCAAATGACAAAAAAAAAAAAAAATAAAAAAAAAAAAAAGAAGAGGAGTGGCTATCCTGATTATTAAAAACTCTGTGGCTTTCAAAATGATTCATGTAACCTATGGTGCAGACGGGAGATATATTATTCTAAAGTGCCTCCAGAATGGGCTTTTGTATACCTTGGCATCGATTTACGCTCCAAACTCATCTCAACTAACATTTGCCCGGAAATTTTTCCAGCTGTTTAGGAGCACCGCACAGGGGTCAGAGATAATCTGCGGGGACTTTAACACTCCAGTTCTTCGATCTATGGACTGCTCGGCGGGGTCCACTAAGTCAGGAAAGGAACTGAAACAGTTGGTCGCGGAGTTTCATCTACATGACATATGGAGATACCTTCATGCATCGGAAAGGGACTATACTTTCTTTCCCCAAGGCATCGGTCGTACATCAGGATCGACTTCTTCCTGACGGATAGTAAGACTGTTCACAAGTGTACGGGTGCTGAAGTGGGTCTGATAACATGGTCGGATCATGCTCCGATAACTTTGGTTGTACAGGACTCTACTAGTGGATTTATGGTGCCTCAGTGGAGACTTAATACTAGTTTACTGAACCAAAAGAACGTTCAGGAGGAGGTTGTGGCAGGCCTGTTGGAATACTTTGGACATAATGACAATGGGGAGGTCTCTGACGAGACCTTATGGGCTGCACACAAATCAGTTATTAGAGGGCAGTTTTTAAAAACTGCATCATTCTTGAAAAAGCAAAGAGAAGCAGAAATTAAAGAAATTATAGCCCATATTCAACACTTAGAAACTATTAACAAGGCCTCCCCGTCGTCTACACTGTCCAGGGAAATTCTTACTTGCAGGTTTCAACTGCGATCCCTCCTGTTGTATAGATATGAACATAATCTTAAAAAGAGTAAATCAACTTTTTATGCGATGGGGGATAGAGCCAGCACCTTACTAGCTAGAAGAACAAAAAAACGGGAAATTAAAACTAAAATTGAATTTTTGAAGGGCCCAGACGGATCACTTATAAGGCACCCTAATGGGATAGCAGACGCCTTTGCCAAGTATTATGCTGCCCTGTACAATTTAAGGGATGACCCGCAAACCCCTCAGCCAACACCGGAAAAAAATTCAGGAGTTTTTGGACGGTCTGGAATTGCCTCGAGTCTCAGACCGGCAATTAGAATCTTTAAATCTTCCCTTTACTATACAGGAAATTTTGGACACCATTAGAGCTTCTAAACGAAACTCAGCCCCAGGCCCGGATGGGCTTCCCTATGAATATTCTCAGCAATTTGCCTCTATTCTAGCCCCTTTTTTACTAAAGACCTTTAATTTGTGGCAAACGGCCGGGACTATTTCCTCAGAGAACCTAGAAGCAGTTATCACTACACTACCCAAACCGGGGAAAACGGCAGATACCCCTGGGAATTTCAGACCAATTTCATTGCTCAACTGTGATTTAAAAACTCCATAAAATAATCCCCTCCTTGGTAGCCCCGGATCAGGTGGGTTTTGTGACGGGCAGGCAATCCAAAGATGGCACCAGGCGGATGCTGGATTTAATTGGGGTGATGGAGAAGTCGGGTGTCCCTGGTGTATTCTTGTCACTCGACGCCGAAAAGGCGTTTGATTGGGTGCACTGGGGATATCTGGAAAGAGTGCTTATAAAATTTGGTTTTGAAGGAAGAATTAAGTCATCTGTTTTGGCCTTGTACTCTCACCCAAATGCTTCAGTTCTAGCCTCGGGTTTTCGCTCATTAAAATTTTCTATAACCAATGGCACCCGCCAGGGGTGCCCGCTGTCCCATATTGTTTTTGCTCTGGTGGTGGAACCTCTGGCGGAGGCAATTAGGGTGAACCCGAACATAACTGGTATAAGGGTAGGGGAGCATGAACATAAATTGGGTCTATATGCGGATGATGTAATAATATCATGTACTAACCTTGAATATTCCTTTCCAGCAGTGATGTCCACCCTGTCGACCTTTTCTGAGGTGTCATTACAAATTGAATGCCACCAAGTCCTTAGTACTACCATTTAATGTACCCGCAAGGTCCAGAAGGATTTTGGAGGCAGCCTTTCCTTTCCAGTGGTGCGAAGACAGTATCCCTTATCTAGGTATCCGTTTGACACCAACCCATTCCCTCATCAGATCCAATCTCGATCACCTACTCAAAAACTTGGGTCAGGCTCTAGGCAGGTATGAGAAGTTGTCGCTATCTTGGATGGCGAGAATTCAATCCTTTAAGATGACGTTCCTTCCTAAGCTGCTGTATATGTTTAGGTGTCTCCCTCTTAAAATTCCATATAGATATTTGATAAAACTGCAGTCGATGACCAATAAGTTTATTTGGGGTAATAAAAGAGCTAGAGTTGCTAGTAAGATTATGCATCTGCCATATGGAATGGGAGGTCTGGGTTCGCCTAATGTGATGGCCTATTATAAAGCTTCTCTTATAGAATCACTCAAAGAATGGTGGAACACGGAGAGCTCCCATAGGTGGGTTCAACTTGAGAACTCTGACAGACCAGGGTTCGACGAGGAAACTGATGGAGGTGGAATATCTAAAACGTACTAGGTCCACCCTGTGTCTCCCTACTATGACAGCATCGATAGCCATATGGCGCAGTGAGATGATCCCCAAGATCCAGGTCTCGCTGTCAGAAATTTCGCTCAGAGCAATAGAATCCCACATTCCATATACAAATTTGAGTAGATGGGAAGCAGCGGATTTTGGAGTTTTGGCGGACTTTTACGATGGTGCAGAGATTAGGCCCTTCAACGATATACTTCGGGAGCACCCCTCCCTAAAGGGGTGTTTTTATCAACACCTGCAGATTCGCCATTTTCTAAGCACAAAATTCCCCCCGGGATCAAACCCGACCTTACCCACTGTTAAGGCACTATTGTTTAAAAAACTAATGAGGCAACCAGGAATCTCTTTAACCTACAAATGGTTGAACAACCCCTCTGACGAGCAAAAGCTCCCATACATGACTAAATGGGAATCAGATTTAGGCATTAACACCTCCCCCTCGGCGTGGCATACTGCGACACAGTGGGTGCAAAGATCCTCAAAATGCATTAACCATTTAGAACAGCTGAAAAAGGTGCATCTACGTTGGTACCATACGCCGGCAAAATTGGTGCATTACATTCCCAACTACTCACCGCTCTGTTGGAAGGGCTGCCTCCAGAGGGGATCACTGGGACACTGTTGGTGGCACTGTCCGAGGGGCCAACCTTTTTGGATAGCAGTTTTCAGACTCATTAGTGAAATAACAGGTGTGCACACCAACCCCAACCCAGGGCTGGCAGTTCTGAATTTGGGCATAGACTCGTACCTACAGAATTTTAGGGGACTGATTGTGCAAATTTTAATAGCTGCCAATTTTAATAGCTGCCAGACAGTGTCTGAGCCATTTGTGGAAAGCCACTGAAGCTCCCTCTGGAGCAGAGTTATATAGTAGGATCGACCAACAATGCCATTATGAATACTGCCTTGCCAACTCCCTAAAACAAAAAAACTAGAATTCTTGCAATATGGGAACCCTGGCTGTCATCCAGCCATGCAACACCTATTACACAACTATTCCCCGGGCAAAGAGCACCTAGTTGAGATAGAGCCGATGGAATTATAGCCCTGGTTCGGCTAGCCAGGGGGCTAAAGCATTGAGACCCTGACTGAGGCAGCAGTTTATGAGAGAAATCTATGAGGAGTTGATGGCCCCGGCTGGTGGACTGGGGTTGGTAATGCAGGCAGGCATCTAACCCTGTACCCCTACTAACCCCCCCCCCCAGTCACCCCAACCGTACCTTCTTCCCCTCCCCCTTTGTTCTTGTTCCCCCTTACTTGAATGAAGTCCCCATCTTTCCTCCCCTCTCCTACCTCCCCATGTTGTTGTGTGGTTAAAGTGTAAGGCAGAGGAATTGTAACTGGATTGTCTCGGAGTATATTAATGTATGGAGCCCTCATGTGCGGGCAGTTGACAATTGTTCTCTTAAATTACCATGTATGATTTTGTATCTGCAGTGTTTTCAATAAAAAAAAAAAAAAAGAATTTTGTTTACTTACCGTAAATTCTTTTTCTTATAGTTCCGACATGGGAGACCCAGACCATGGGGTGTATAGCTTCTGCCTCCGGAGGACACACAAAGTACTACACTAAAAAGTGTAGCTCCTCCCTCCTAGCATATACACCCCCTGGATAACCAAATATAGCCAGTTTAGTGCAAAAGCTGAAGGAGGACATCCACCCACAAGTAGAGATAGAGCAAAACCCGGAACAACCGGAACCTCTGTCTACAACAACAGCCGGTGAAACACACGGAACGAGAAAACTGCCAACAGGCAATAGGGAGGGTGCTGGGTCTCCCATGTCGGAACTATAAGAAAAAGAATTTACGGTAAGTAAACAAAATTCTCTTTCTTCATCGTTCCTTATGGGAGACCCAGACCATGGGACGTCTCAAAGCAGTCCATGGGTGGGAATAAACAGAAAACTGAGAAGTAGGCGAAACCTAACTTCACAAATGGGCGACAGCCGCCTGAAGGATGCGTCTGCCCAAGCTCGTATCTGCCGAAGCATGAGCATGCACTTTGTAGTGCTTCGAAAAGGTATGCAGACTGGACCAAGTGGCAGCCTGACAGACCTGCTGAGCCGTAGCCTGGTGCCTGAAAGCTCTGGTCGAGGGTGCCTTGATCCCTGGCGGGGGAGGCACCTGAGTACACTGGTAGGCATCGGAAATGGCCGACCTAATCCAACGAGCTAGGGTCGGCTTAGAAGCCGAGAGGCCCTTTCACCGACCAGTGGTCAGCACAGAGCGAGAGGTGCGAGACACATAGATCCGGAGCGCCCGCACCAGATCCAGGAGTATGCAACGCTTTTTCAAAGCGATGAGCAGGAGCCGGACAAAAGGAAGGCAGGGAAATATCCTGGTTAAGGTGGAAAGGAGAGACCACCTTGGAATTTCTTCCTAGAGTCGGACGGAGAACCACCTTGTCTTGATGAAAAACCAAAAAAGGTGACTCCGAAGAGAGCGCAGCCAAATCAGAGACTCTCCTGAGGGAAGTTATGGCCACTAGAAAGACCACTTTCTGTGAAAGACGAGACAAAGAAACCTCCCTAAGTGGCTCAAAAGGGGGTTTCTGCAAGGCCGTGAGGACCAGATTAAGGTCCCAGGGATCCAAAGGCCGCCGGTAAGGCGGAATGATGTGAGATGCGCCCTGCATGAAGGTGTGCACCTGAGCAAGCCGGGCGATACGCCGCTGGAACAACACTGACAGAGCCGAGACCTGTCCCTTAATGGAATTGAGGGATAGTCCTAGCTGCAGACCAGACTGCAGAAAGGACAGGATGGTCGGCAAGGAAAAAGGCCAAGGAGCATGGCCGGAAGAACGACACCAGGACAGGAAAATTCTCCAAGTCCTGTGATATATCTTAGCCGAGGAAGACTTCCGAGCCCGAGTCATAATGGAGATGACTTCGGGAGGAATGCCGGAAGCAGTCAGGATCCAGGACTCAAGAGCCACGCCGTCAATCTGAGAGCCGCAGAATTCTGGCGGAAAAACGGACCTTGTGAGAGAAGGTCTGGGCGGTCCGGGAGATGCCACGGCACCTCTACGGACAGACGGAGCAGGTCTGGGTACCAGGCTCGCCTGGGCCAGTCTGGAGCAATGAGTATGACCCGACGGCCCTCCATTCTGATCTTGCGCAGGACTCTGGGCAAGAGAGCTAGAGGGGGAAACACGTAAGACAGACGGAACTGGGACCAATCCTGAACCAGCGCGTCCGCTGCAAAGGCCTGCGGATCGTGGGAGCGAGCCACGTAAAACCGGGACCTTGTTGTTGTGCCGGGATGCCATTAGATCCACCTTCGGAGTGCCCCACTTGCGGCAGATTGACCGGAACACTGCCGGATGCAGAGCCCACTCACCGCTGTCCACGGTTTGACGGCTGAGATATAGTAAACGAATATGTCTGGCTCACAATATTAACTAGTAGGTGCCCAGAAAAAATAGACAATCAATGTAGTGATAATTCTGGCACACTGAAAAAATTCATGACAGGTGAAGCAATCTTTGAATGCTGAATCAAATTTATTCGTGCATAAAGTTGACAATAAATCATCCAACGTTTCGACCGTATATTTGTGGTCGTTGTCAAGGATCAATTTATCTAAGATCATAGAAAATAAGTACAGAACAAAGAACTCAAATTAATATACAGTATTGTACAGTATTACATAGAAAATACAATTTCTTACATAACATGCATTTTAGTCATGTGATGCACAAAACGGACATAGCCTTCTCAGTTCTTTCTCATAGTCCCTGGAACGAACTTCTTCGGTAGGAACTGATAAGAAAGTATTGGGTATGGTCACTTTAGACAGTATGCTGCTGACTTCATCTGTGTTATATGAAAAAGTGGTTATTGAAAGATATTGTTCATGGATGACTTGTTCACTCATTTTCTCTTATATGCAGGATCAGAACCTTTTGATCCCATTACATTTAATGACATTGACCATTCATCATTGAGCATATACCTTCATATTGTTGATATAGGTGGGTATGCTTGCTATACTTTTAACATTACCATCACGCGTGTTTTTCATATAGATAGGTTGGTGTATACTGTATGTATTATCCCCCCTGCTTGTGCGTTCTTATGTCCGTTTTGTGCATCACATGACTAAAATGCATGTTATGTAAGAAATTGTATTTTCTATGTAATACTGTACAATACTGTATATTAATTTGAGTTCTTTGTTCTGTACTTATTTTCTATGATCTTAGATAAATTGATCCTTGACAACGACCACAAATATACGGTCGAAACGTTGGATGATTTATTGTCAACTTTATGCACGAATAAATTTGATTCAGCATTCAAAGATTGCTTCACCTGTCATGAATTTTTTCAGTGTGCCAGAATTATCACTACATTGACGGCTGAGATAATCTGCCTCACAGTTTTCTACGCCTGGGATGTGGACTGCGGATATGGTGGACTTTGAATCCTCCGTCCACTGAAGGATGCGTTGAACCTCCAACATTGCCAGGCGGCTGAGAGTCCCGCCCTGGTGATTGATGTAGGCAACTGCTGTCGCGTTGTCTGACTGGACTCGAATGTGCTTGCCCGCCAACAGGTGGTGAAAGGCTACGAGAGCGAGGAGCACAGCTCTGATTTCCAGCACATTGATCGAGAGGGCTGATTCGGACGGAGTCCAAGTGCCCTGTGCTCGGTGGTGGAGAAATACTGCTCCCCAGTCGGATAGACTGGCATCCGTGGTGAGGATCACCCAGGACGGGGTCAGGAAGGAGCGTCCCTGAGACAGAGAGAGGGGCCGAAGCCACCACTGAAGAGAGCTCCTGGTCTGTGGCGACAGAGCCACTAACCTGTGCAATGAAGAAGTCCGCTTGTCCCAACAGCGGAGACTGTCCAGCTGCAGAGGACGCAGATGGAACTGGGCAAAGGGAACCGCTTCAATTGACGCCGCCATCTGACCCAGCACCTGCATGAGGTGCCTGATGGAATGACGGCGGGGCCTCAACAGAGAGCGCACCGCCAGATGGAGGGACTGCTGTTTGACTAAGGGCAGCTTGACAAGTGCCGGCAGAGTCTCGAATTGCATCCCTAGGTACGTGAGTTTTTGGGTCGGGGTCAGAGTGGACTTGGGCAGATTGACAAGCCACCCGAATTGGGCTAGAGTGGCGAGAGTGAGCGAGACACTCCGCTGACAGTCTGCACTGGATGAAGTCTTGACAAGAAGGTCGTCCAGGTAAGGAATCACTGCCAACCCCTGGAGGTGCAGAACCGCAACCACTGCTGCCATGACCTTGGTAAATACTCGAGGGGCCGTTGCTAACCCGAAGGGGAGAGCCACGAATTGGAAATGTTCCTCTCCGATTGCAAAACGTAGCCAACGCTGGTGTGAAACTGCAATTGGCACATGCAGATAGGCATCTCTGATGTCGATGGATGCCAGGAAATCTCCTTGGGTCATTGAGGCAATGACTGATCGCAGAGACTCCATGCGAAAATGCCGCACCTGAACATGCTTGTTGAGAAGCTTGAGATCCAGGATGGGCCGGAAGGAACCGGTCTTTTTTGGGGACCAGGAAGAGATTTGAGTAAAAACCTCTGAACCGTTCCCTGGTAGGAACCGGTACAATTACTCCGTTGGCCTGCAAGGATGTTGACAGAAAAAAATCTGTTTGGCGGGCTGGAAGAGAACTCTATCCTGTAGCCGTGGGAGATGATATCCCGCACCCACTGATCGGAGACGTGTTGAAACCACACGTCACCAAAGTGGGAGAGCCTGCCACCGACCAAGGACGTTGCTGTCTCGGCCAGATAGTCAAGAGGAGGCTGCCTTGGTGGCAGCAGCTCCTGCGGACTTTTGTGGACGCGGCTTCTTGCGCCAGGTGGGCTTCTGGTCCTTGGCTGAGTTAGTGGACGAGGCCGAGGGCTTAGAGGACGACCAGTTAGAGGAACGAAACCTCGACTGGTTCCTGCCCTGGACAGGTTTCCTGGTTTTAGTCTGTGGCAAGGAAGTACTCTTCCCGCCAGTAGCCTCCTTAATAATTTCATCCAGTTGTTCACCGAACAGCCTGGACCCAGCAAATAGAGAGCAAAAGAGAAGGGTGTTTGATACTGCGCCAAAGGATCACAGGAACAGATGTTTAGATTAATGCATCTTTATTTCATCCAGGTCTATGAGTTTCCGGAGCCACTGCCCCCTTCCTCAGGACCGTCAGGAAAGACAAAACATCAAGAAACATCCTCCATCTTGCATCCTCAAGAAACATTGGACCATTTTACACAATGACCCATACCTGAAAGAGGTGTTACCTACCCATCCAGGGGTCACATTTCGTAGAGCATCCACTTTAAAGAACCAACTTGCGCCTAGCAGATTGAAAATCATTGTAATCCTACTACTAATAATGTACTCATGGGTTCTTATAAATGCTATATGAAAAACTGCCTATGTTGCAGATCCATCCAACACGGGAGGATCAATTTCGGTCAGACCATAGAGGGCACAGAATTTAGGATACAAGGACATTTGACATGTCTATCCGACTTTGTTATTTATTTAATTGAGCGTGACTGTAATGAAGGGAATTTTGTTTACTTACCGTAAATTCCTTTTCTTCTAGCTCCTATTGGGAGACCCAGACAATTGGGTGTATAGCTTCTGCCTCCGGAGGCCACACAAAGTATTACACTTTAAAAGTGTAACCCCTCCCCTCTGCCTATACACCCTCCCGTGCATCACGGGCTCCTCAGTTTTGGTGCAAAAGCAGGAAGGAGGAAACGTATAAATTGGTCTAAGGTAAATTCAATCCGAAGGATGTTCGGAGAACTGAAACCATGAACCAAAAGAACAATTCAACATGAACAACATGTGTACACAAAAGAACAACAGCCCGAAGGGAACAGGGGTGGGTGCTGGGTCTCCCAATAGGAGCTAGAAGAAAAGGAATTTACGGTAAGTAAGCAAAATTCCCTTTGTCGCTCCATTGGGAGACCCAGACAATTGGGACGTCCAAAAGCAGTCCCTGGGTGGGTAAAAGAATACCTCGATAAAAAAAGAGCCGAAAACGACCCCCTTTTACAGGTGGGCAATCGCCGCCTGAAGGACTCGCCTACCTAGACTGGCGTCTGCCGAAGCATAGGTATGCACCTGATAGTGTTTCGTGAAAGTGTGCAGACTAGACCAGGTAGCTGCCTGACACACCTGCTGAGACGTAGCCCGGTGCCCAGGACGCACCCACGGCTCTGGTAGAATGAGCTTTCAACCCTGAAGGAAGTGGAAGCCCAGAAGAGCGGTAGGCTTCGAGAATCGGTTCCTTGATCCACCGAGCCAAGGTTGACTTGGAAGCCTGCGAACCTTTACGCTGGCCAGCGACAAGGACAAAGAGTGCATCTGAACGGCGCAGGGGCGCCGTGCGAGACACGTAGAGCCGAAGTGCTCTCACTAAATCTAATGAGTGCAAATCCTTTTCACATTGGTGAACTGGATGAGGGTAAAATGAAGGTAAGGAGATATCCTGATTGAGATGAAAAGAGGATACCACCTTAGGGAGAAATTCCGGGACCGGACGTAGAACCACTTTATCCTGGTGAAAAACCAGGAAGGGGGCTTTGCATGACAGCGCTGCCAGCTCCGACACTCTACGGAGCGATGTAACTGCCACTAGAAATGCCACCTTTTGTGAAAGATGTGATAAAGAGACCTCCCGCAGCGGCTCGAAAGGTGGCTTCTGAAGAGCCGTTAGCACCCTATTGAGGTCCCAGGGTTCCAGCGGACGCTTGTAAGGTGGGACTATGTGGCAAACTCCCTGCAGGAACGTGCGGACCTGCGGAAGCCTGGCTAGACGCTTTTGAAAAAATACGGAAAGCGCCGATACTTGTCCCTTGAGAGAGCCGAGAGACAACCCCTTGTCCATTCCGGATTGAAGGAATGAAAGAAAAGTGGGTAAGGCAAAGGGCCAGGGAGTAAAACCCTTGTCAGAGCACCAGGATAAGAAGATCCTCCAAGACCTATGATAGATCTTGGCGGACGTTTGTTTCCTGGCCTGTCTCATAGTGGCAATGACATCTTGAGATAACCCTGAGGACGCTAGGAGCCAGGACTCAATGGCCACACAGGTTGAGGGCCGCAGAATTCAGATGGAAAAACGGCCCTTGAGACAGAAAGTCTGGGCGGTCTGGGAGCGCCCACGGTTGACCCACCGTGAGATGCCACAGATCCGGGTACCACGACCGCCTCGGCCAATCTGGAGCGACGAGAATGGCGCGATGACAGTCGGACCTGATTTTGCGCAACACTCTGGGGAGCATCGCCAGAGGAGGAAACACATAGGGAAGTCGAAACTGCGACCAATCCTAAACTAATGCGTCCGCCGCCAGAGCTCTGTGATCTTGAGACCGGGCCATGAATGCCGGGACTTTGTTGTTGTGCCGTGACGCAATGAGATCGACGTCCGGCGTCCCCCAGCGGCGACAGATCTCTCGAAACACGTCTGGGTGAAGAGACCATTCCCCCGCGTCCATGCCCTGTCGGCTGAGAAAATCTGCTTCCCAGTTTTCTACGCCCGGGATGTACACTGCGGAGATCGTGGAGGCTGTGGCTTCCACCCACTGCAGAATTCGTCGGACCTCCTGGAAGGCTTTACGACTGCGAGTGCCGCCTTGGTGGTTGATGTAAGTGACGGCCGTGGCGTTGTCCGACTGGATTCGGATCTGCCTGCCCTCCAGCCACCGATGAAAGGCCAATAGGGCTAGATATACTGCCCTTATCTCCAGAATATTGATCTGAAGGGATGACTATCGGAGTCCAGGTTCCCTGAGCCCTGTGGTGGAGAAAAACCGCCCCCCACCCTGACAGGCTCGCGTCCGTCGTGACCACAGCCCAGGTGGGGGGGTAGGAAGGATTTCCCCTGCGACAGAGTTGGGAAGGAGCCACCACTGAAGTGACGTCTTGGTTGCAAGGGAAAGAGACGTTCCTGTCGAGTGAAGTCGAACTCTTGTCCCATTTTCGGAGAATTTCCCACTGGAGTGGCCGCAGATGGAATTGCGCGAACGGCACTGCCTCCATCGCTGCCACCATCTTCCCCAGGAAGTGCATGAGGCGCCTCAAGGGGTGTGACTGACCCCGAAGAAGAGATTGCACCCCTGCCTGCAGAGAAAGTTGTTTGTCCCGCGGTAGCATGACTACCGCTGACTGAGTATGAAACTCCATCCCAAGGTACGTCAGTGATTGGGTCGGTGTCAACTTGGATTTTGGGAAGTTGATTATCCAACCGAACTGCTGGAGAGTCGCCAGAGCGACGGAAAGGCTGTTTTGACACGCCAACTGAGAGGGTGCCCTGACCAGAAGATCGTCTAAGTAGGGAATCACCGAGTGGCCCTGAGAGTGTAGGACCGCCACAACAGATGCCATGACCTTGGTGAACACCCGTGGGGCTGTCGCCAGGCCGAAAGGCAATGCCACGAACTGAAGGTGTTCGTCCCTGATGGCGAAGCGCAAAAAGCGTTGATGTTCGGGTGCGATCGGCACATGGAGATAAGCATCCTTGATGTCGATCGATGCTAGGAAGTCTCCTTGTGACATTGAAGCGATGACAGAGCGGAGAGATTCCTTCCGAAACAGTCTGGTGCTCACATGTCTGTTGAGTAGTTTGAGGTCCAGAACGGGACGGAACGGGCCGTCCTTTGGCACCACAAACAAGTTGGAGTAAAAGCCGCGACCATGTTCCTGGGGGGGGGGGGTGGGAACAGGGATTACAACTTCTGTCTTCAGAGTGTTCACCGCCTGAAAAAGTGCATCGTCTCGCTCGGGGGGCGGAGATGTTCTGAAGAAACGAGTCGGAGGACGAGAGCTGAACTCTATCCTGTAACCGTGAGACAGAAAGTCTCTCACCCATCGGTCTTGAACATGTGGCCACCAGGCGTCGCAAAAGCGGGAGAGCCTGCCACCGAACGAGGATGCGGTTTGGGGATGCCGAGAGTCATGAGGAGGCCGCCTTGGAAGCAGTGCCTCCTGCGGCCTTTTGGGGGCGTGACTTAGCCCGCCACGCATAGGAGTTCCTTTGGCCTTTCTCCGGCCTGCTGGACGAAGAGGATTGGGGCTTGGCGGAGGGACGAAAGGACCGAAACCTCGATTGTATCTGTCGTTGCTGAGGTCTCTTTGGCTTAGACTGGGGCAAGGAGGAGTACTTTCCCTTAGATTCCTTAATAATCTCATCCAATCGTTCGCCAAACAATCGGTCGCCAGCAAACGGCAAACCGGTTAAAAACCTCTTGGAAGCCGAGTCTGCCTTCCATTCGCGCAGCCACATGGCCCTGCGGACTGCCACAGAGTTAGCGGATGCCACCGCTGTACGGCTAGCAGAGTCTAAAACTGCGTTCATGGCGTAGGAAGAAAAAAACTGACGCCTGGGAAGTCAAAGACGTAACCTGCGGAGCAGAATTACGTGTAACCGCATTAATCTCAGCCAGACAAGCTGAGATAGCTTGTAGTGCCCACACGGCTGCAAAGGCCGGGGCAAAAGACGCGCCCGTGGCTTCATAGATGGATTTCATCAGGAGCTCTGCCTGTCAGTGGCATCCTTTAGCGATGATCCATCTGCAACCGATACCACAGATCTAGCCGCCAATCTAGAGACTGGGGGATCCACCTTGGGACATTGAGCCCAACCCTTGACAACGTCAGAAGGGAAGGGGTAACGTGTGTCAGTAAGACGCTTATTAAAGCGCTTGTCCGGAACCGCTCTGGGCTTCTGGACAGCATCTCTGAAGTTAGAGTGATCGAAAAACGCACTCAGTGTACGTTTAGGGAACCGAAACTGGTGTTTCTCCTGCTGAGAAGTCGACTCCTCTACAGGTGGCGGTGGGGGAGAGATATCTAACACCTGGTTGATGGACGAGATAAGATCATTTACTATGGCGTCCCCGTCAGGTGTATCAAGATTGAGGGGAACGTCAGTGTCAGAGCCCTGAGCTGCGACGTCCGCCTCGTCCTCCAGAGAGTCCTCACGCTGGGAACCTGAGCAGCGTGAAGAAGTCGGGGAAGAGTCCCAGCGTGCCCACTTAGCCGGTCTGGGACTGTGGTCCGGGCCGGAGTCCTCCACATGAGACCTAGGGCCCCCCTGGGAACGTGCTGCGGCGCGGGCAGAGAGGGGCCTGGGGGTGAAGATCCAACAGGGCCCGGGGCCTGTGTAGGGACCGGTCTGGACTGCAAAGCTTCAAGCAGCTTGGCAGACCATTTGTCCATAGACTGAGCCATGGAATGTGAGAGTGACTCAGAGTTTTTCAGCAAAAACTGCAAACTCTGTCCCTGCCGCCTGGACAGGGGGAGCAACGGATTCTACCTGAGCCGAGGGGCCCACTAGTGACCGAGGCTCTGGTTGTGGAAGCAAAACAGGGGTTGAGCATTGCTCACAGTGAGGGTAGGTGGAACCTGCAGATAACTTAGCCGCACAAGAGGTACAGGTCGCAAAATAACCCGGTGTCTTGGCCCCCTTGCTCCTTGTGGACGACATGCTGTTGTCTCCTAGGAGAGTGATCACTGAGGGTATATGGGGAGGGTATACAGCCCGACCGAACAGAAATATATAAATATATAAATATATATAGTATCTATTCCGGCACCCTAAGGGGACCAGCACCGGGTGACCGGTGTGGCTTACCGACCGCTAAAAAGCGGAGTGTGTGTCCTCCAGATTCCCTGCCTTAGGTCTCCCAGCGTTGCAGAGCTCTTTCCAGGAAATCTTCCACAGGCAGAATGCCAAAGAAATGGCTGCCGGAGCTCTCAGGGGAGGAGAGAAGCCGGGGGCGGCGTTAGAAAAGTGCGGGAATCTGGAGTCCCCACAGTGATCAGTGAGGGGGGGGGAGGAACATACAGGATGCCCTGGCCCTCACAGCCGACGTCAGGTCGGCAGTCCCGCCCTTATCCCTGATAGACGGGCCCGGGGGCAGGAGTTTTGCTACTAGGCCGCAATTGAAGCCGGGGACTAAAATTTAATACCGCGGCCGACAAACAGGCGCGGAAGTCCGCCGGCCGTCACAAATAAGCAGCTGCTGCAGCGTCCGGGATGTAGGCGCTCCATGCACATCCCCCATGGGGGTACAGAGTACCTTAGTGATGCAGGGCCCGGTCCCTGAGGATAAACAAACTCCTGTCCGACAGATTCCCCCAGGGGCTGCGGAGGGAGCACGGTCCCAGTGACTGGATGACCGCTCAGGATCCCACTTCTCCCAGAGCCGCTAAGGGATGGTGAAGGAGACGGCATGAGGCTCCTGCCTTTGTACCCACAATGGGTACCTCAACCTTAACAGCACCGCCGACAAAGTGGGGTGAGAAGGGAACATGCCGGGGGCCCCGTGGGGGCCCACTTTTCTTCCAACCGATATAACTAAAATGAGAAGATGAGTGGATGTGTGCCTCTTTGCACACAAAGCATAAAACTGAGGAGCCCGTGATGCACGGGAGGGTGTATAGGCAGAGGGGAGGGGTTACACTTTTTAAAGTGTAATACTTTGTGTGGCCTCCGGAGGCAGAAGCTATACACCCAATTGTCTGGGTCTCCCAATGGAGCGACAAAGAAAAAAAAGGTATATAGGCAGAACGATACAGGCTCTACATAACAGAATAAACTCACACAGACATAATATAAAAGGTGGGATTCATGCTCCATGGACTTTCTCGTCATACCACTCTATTTCATAATAAAAAAATCCAGTTGAAGGTTACCCCTATAGAACAGATACCCCCCATATGTTCCCGATAGGATGGGACTTCTAAATAAAAAAGAAACCTACTGGATTTATAAGCTGAATACTTTAAAACCCCAAGGTCTAAATGAAATCACGGATTTATTCCACTAAAATCAAGTCTAGCATTGATCTGTTTCTCCGGATGGTTTTATTATGATTTTAAGTGAGTTTTATGGCATACTTTTTTGTTTTTATAAGTTTTTTTTATATACATCACACCTATATCAGTGTGATTTTATTGTTATATTTTATGGTTGTTTTATGGTCCAGTACCATCAGGTCTATCGCTGTTTTTATTAATTATTATCATTGTATTTATATAATATTTTTATAGCGTAGTTTTAATGTAATTGATATAATAAATATGATATGGGTTTTACACTCATAATGGTTGTTTCAGAATGCATATTTTCCACTAATTTATTTATTTATTCACTTATTTATTGATGGAGATGAACGCATGGGTATACATACATATACACTAGTTTTAGTGACATATACATTCCTCCTTTTATGATTGTATACCAGCACACTATTAGTTTCAGGGTGATCTCTTCCTTGATCTTGGTGTCTTTTCACTCTTTTGCGCCTCGAAAATAGGGTCAGTTATACCTCTATTTTAGTTTTATGAACCCACGGCATAGTTTATATAAAAATTGTTTTTAAAAAGATTTGATGTTTTGTCTTTCCTGACGGTCCTGAGGAAGGGGGCAGTGGCTCCGGAAATGCGTAGACCTGGATGAAATAAAGATGCATTAATCTAAACATCTGTTCCTGTGATCCTTTGGCGCAGTATCAAACACCCTTCTCTTTTGCTCTCTGTTATCTGCCAATTGGGTGGCTGCAGCCTTGGATCAGATTCTACATGCGAATACAGTTGTTGTGACTCTCACAACGACATCTGGTGAGTAGTTTCACCCTCCTCCCACCCCTTATATACTGGGGTAAGACCCTATATGCGCTTTTCTCTCCACAGATTTCTTGTCTGGACCCAGCAAATGGGAGCCCAGCAAGGTACTTCTTTGAAGAAGCATCTGCCTTCCACTCTCGAAGCCACAAGATCCTGCGGATAGCGAGGGAATTAGCGGAGGCCACCGCAGTGCGGTGAGAGGCCTCCAGCATGGCAGACATGGCGTAGGCTGAAAAGGCTGAAGCCTGAGAAGTTAAGGCAACCAATTCAGGCATAGAGTCCCTAGTGAGGGAATACATCTCCTCTAGGGAAGCAGAGATGGCTTTGATAGCCCACACTGCTGCAAAGGATGGGGAGAACGAGGCCCCTGCCGCCTCATAGACAGACTTGGCCAGGAGGTCAACCTGGCGGTCAGTGGGATCCTTAAGTGAGGTGCCATCAGCCACAGATACAACTGTCCGGGCTGAGAGTCTAGACACCGGAGGGTCTACCTTTGGCGAGTGAGCCCACTCCTTGACCACCTCTGGTGGAAAAGGAAAACGGTCATCAGAACCACGCTTTGGGAAGCGTTTGTCAGGACAGGCTCTGGGCTTGGACACAGTGGCTTGAAAACTGGAGTGGTTAAAGAACAAACTCCTTGTTCTCTTAGGCAAGGTAAACTGGTGCTTTTCTGCCAGAGAGGGTTGCTCCTCTGATACTGGCGGATTGAGGTCCAGTACAGAATTAATGGACGCAATCAAATCACTAACATCTGCATCACCCTCGGTCAGATCAATGGGGCACATGGAGGTAGCGTCCGAGCCCCCAGTAAAGATATCCTCCTCGTTCTGCGAGTCGGCTCGTGAAATCGGAGCCGCGGGACGAGGAAGGAGAGGGGACCCTGCGTCTCCTTTTAGGAGGACGGGGTCTGGGAGCAGATGAAGAATCCTCTGTGAGCTCTGCAGAGCGAGCCGAAGCAGCAGAGGCGCCCTGAGAAGGGACCACTGGGGAGACCCCAGGCTAAGGCACCACCATGTTAGAGCAGGCATCACAATGAGGATATGTGCTCGGTTCAGGCAGTACGAGCTTACATGCAGTGCATATTGAGTACAGCCTTGCTCCTAGTGTGAGACATGCTGCTGAGGTGGGGGCTCTGCAGTAAAGAACACACTCCTTCAGAATGCCCAGAGAGTGTATAAGAAGGTCCACAACCAGAGGTTGTGGCTTACCAGACCGTTTTGTGTGCCCTCCGGATCCCACAGCTCGGACCCCCAGACAGGTTGCAGAGATGCAGCAGCCAGCGCCGATCAGTGTGAGAACGCTGATAAAATGGCGCCGGAGTGAGGAGGGGGGGGCGGGGCTGAGTCCAAGAGCAGGAACCGGAGGGCCAAGGAGATATACAGGGGAGGGGAACATCTCCTCAGAGAGGAGTGTCCTCCCCTGTCCTGAACGGCCGGTGGGCGGCGCTGCACTGTCCCTCTGCATGACTGACATGCAGGGGCAGCGAAACCGAAAGTAGGCCGCAGCCGAAGCCGGGGCCTAAATTTTACAATGCGGCCGGCGCGCAAGCACCCTCGGCACGGTTCTCAGGTGAAAACCAGAGAACCGGCCGGAAAGGTCACTAAAGTAACCTGACACACTCTCCCCCACAATAAAGATGCAAGGGACCCCCTGACAATAACGTCTCAAATACTTAGCTTGTGAGACGCAGGGCCAGGTCCCTGAGGGATGAGTGCTCCGTCCGGGCAGGGTCCTGAAAGGGCTGTGGATGGAGACCGGTCTCCTGCAAAGCAGTGAGAACCGTGCTGGCTCCCACTTCAAGCCAGAGCCCGAGGGATGGTGAAGGAGCACGGCATGTAAGGCTCCAGCCTTGAAATCAACCTTAACAACACCGCCGACACAGTGGGGTGAGAAGGGACATGCCGGGGGTCCAGCCTGGAGCCGCTTTTCTTCAAACTCTTTAAAATCAAAAATCAGATGAGAATGCATGTGTGGATGTGTGCCTCCTGAACACAAAGCATTGAACTGGCTATATTTGGTTATCCAGGGGGTGTATATGCTAGGAGGGAGGAGCTACACTTTTTAGTGTAGTACTTTGTGTCCTCCGGAGGCAGAAGCTATACACCTCATGGTCTGGGTCTCCCATAAGGAAAGATGAAGAAAACTAAATGGATAAAAAAAAAAAAAAAAAAAAAAAAAAAAAAAGCTAGGAGAGCTAGAAGCACGGCTCTGGTTTCCAGCACATTGATTGAAAGGGCTGACTCGGACGGAGTCCAAGTGCCCTGCACTCTGTGGTGAAGACATACCGCTCCCCAGCCGGATAGACTGGCATCCGTGGTGAGAATCACCCAGGACGGGGCCAGGAAGGAGCGCCCTTGGGACAGAGAGAGGGGCCGAAGCCACCACTGAAGAGAGCTCCTGGTCTGTGGCGACAGAGCCACTAACCTGTGTAAGGAGGAAGGCAGCTTGTGCCAACAGCCGAGAATGTCCAGCTGCAGGGGGCGCAGATGGAACTGGGCAAAGGGAACAGCCTCCATGGGCGCCACCATTTGACCCAGCACATGCATCAGACGCCTGAGGGTATAACGGCGGGGCCTCAGCAGAGAGCGCACCGCTAGCTGGAGTGACTGCTGTTTGACTAAGGGCAACTTCACAAGTGCCGGCAAAGTCTTGAACTGCATCCCTAGGTACGTGAGACTCTGGGTCGGAGTCAGAGTGGATTTGGGAAGATTGACAAGCCACCCGAATTGGGCTAGAGTGGCGAGAGTGAGCGAGACACTCCGCTGACAGTCTGCGCTGGATGAAGCCTTGACTAGAAGGTTGTCCAGGTAAGGAATCACTGCCAACCCCTGGAGGTGCAGAATCGCAATCACTGATGCCATGACCTTGGTGAATACCCGAGGGGCCGTGGCTAACCCGAAGGGGAGAGCCACAAATTGGAAATGATCTACTATTGCAAAACGTAGCCAACGCTGGTGTGAAACTGCAATTGGCACATGCAGATAGGCATCTCTGATGTCGATGGACGCCAGGAAATCCCCTTGGGTCATTGAGGCAATGACTGATCGCAGAGACTCCATGCGAAAGTGCCGCACCTGAACATGCTTGTTGAGAAGCTTGAGATCCAGGATGGGCCGGAAGGTACCGTCCTTTTTGGGAACTAGGAAGAGATTTGAGTAGAAACCTCTGAACCGTTCCCGGTCGGGAACTGGTACAATTACTCCGTTGGCCTACAAGGCTGCCACGGCCTGTGAGAAGGCGGCGGCCTTGGAGCAAGGGGGAGTTGAGAGACAAAAATCTGTTTGGCGGGCTGGAAGAGAATTCTATCCTGTAGCCGTGGGAGATGACATCTCTCACCCACTGATCGGAGACGTGTTGAAACCAAGCGTCGCCAAAGTGGGAGAGCCTGCCACCGACTAAGGACGTCGCCGGAGCGGGCAGAGAGTCATGAGGAGGCTGCCTTAGTGGCAGCACCTCCTGCGGTCTTCTGTGGACGCGCTTTTGGGCGCCAGTTGGATTTCTGGTCCTTAGCAGAGTTAGCGGACGAGGCCGAGGGCTTAGAGGACGACCAGTTGGAGGAACGAAAGGAGCGAAACCTCGACTGATTCCTACCCTGGGCAGGTTTCCTGGTTTTGGTTTGTGGCATTGAAGTACTCTTCCCGCCAGTAGCTTCCTTAATAATTTCATCCAGCTGTTCTCCGAACAGCCGGGACCCAGCAAAAGGGAGCCCAGCAAGGTACTTCTTCTTAGAAGAAGCATCTGCCTTCCACTCTCGAAGCCACAAGATCCTGCGGATAACGAGGGAATTAGCCGAAGCCACCGCAGTGCGGTGAGAAGCCTCCAGCATGGCAGACATGGCATAGGATGAAAAAGCTGAAGCCTGAGCAGTTAAGGCAACCATTTCGGGCATAGATTCCCTGGTGAGGGAATGCATCTCCTCCAGAGAAGCAGAGATGGCTGCTGCCAAAGTCGGAGAAAACGCGGCCCCCGCCGCTTCATACACAGAATTGGCCAGAAGGTCAATCTGACGGTCAGTGGAATCCTTAAGGGAGGTGCCATCAGCCACCGACACAACGGTCCAGGCTGAGAGCCTAGACACCGGGGGATCTACCTTTGGGGAATGAGCCCACTCCTTGACCACCTCAGGTGGAAAGGGAAAACTGTCATCAGAACCACGCTTTGGGAAGCGTTTGTCAGGACAGGCCCTGGGTTTGGTCACAGCGGCCTGAAAACTGGAGTGGTTAAAGAACACACTCTTTACTCTCTTAGGCGAGGTAAACTGGTGCTTTTCTGCCAGAGGGTTGCTCCTCTGATACTGGCGGATTGAGATCCAGTACAGAATTAATGGAAGCAATCAAGTCACTAAGATCTGAGTCACCCTCGGACAGATCAATGGGGTACATTGAGTTAGCCTCCGAGCCCCCTGTAAAGGCATCCTCATCCTGCTTGTCAGCTCTTGAATCAGAGCCGCGGGAGGAGGAGGGAGAGGAAACCCTGCGTCTCCTCTTAGGAGGACGGGGTCTGGGCCCTGATGATGAATCCTCTGTGAGCTCCGGTCCTAAGGGACCCTTAGCAGTAGAGGCACCCTGTGAATGGGGCTGATGCATATTCATCAAAGTCCTGGATAGAAGTCCCACGGACTCAGCAAAAGACTGGGAGCTAGACCTAGAAAAGGATTCTACCCAAGCCGGGGGTTCAGCCACATGTGCAGGAGCAGCCTGAGAGACCACTGGGGGTGAGACTCCAGGCTGTGGCACCGCCAAGTTAGAGCAGACATCACAATGTGGATAGGTGCTCGGTTCAGGCAGCAGGAGCTTACATGCAGCGCATATAGTATAAAGCTTTGGAGCCTTGCTCCTCGTGTGAGACATGCTGCTGGAGTGGGGGCTCTGCAAGAGAATGAACCCCAGAGTATATACAGAGGTCCACAACCAGAGACCGGTTGTGGCTTACCAGATCGCTGGACCGGTGTTGTGTGCCCTCCAGATCCTGAAGCCCGGACCCCCAATGCACAGCACCTCAGCAGGGATGCCGAGTGCAGGCCAGCACAGAGTGAACTCTGTCTGAGAAAATGGCCGCCACAGCGAAGAGAGGGGGCGGGACTTGGCTTGGAGAGCGGGATCTGGAGGGCCATAGAGACCTACAGGGGAGGACACACGCACAGCAGTGGGGAGTGTCCCTCCCCTGTGCAGAACGGCCGCCGGGAGGAGCCGAGCCTGTCCCTCTGCATGAGTGATATGCGAGGGCAGTGAACAGAAACTAGGCCTCCGGCAAAGCCGGGGCCTAAATTTGAGCGGCGAGGCCGACGCGCAGGCACCATCGGCACAGTTCTCGGGCGACAGCTAGAGAACCCGCCGGAAATGAGATGAGTGCTCCGGTCTAGCAGGGTCCTGAAGGGCTGCGGATGGAGACCGGTCTCCTGCCAGGCATGCTGCTGGCTCCCAGTTCAAGCCAGAGCCCAGGAGGGATGGTGAAGGAGCACGGCATGTAAGGCTCCAGCCTCGGAAATCAACCTTACAACACCGCCAACACAGTGGGGTGAGAAGGGACATGCCGGGGGTCCAGACGTGGACCCGCACTTCTTCAATCTCATTCCAAAAAGGAAAAAATCATGAGAATGCATGTGTGGATGTATGCCTCCTGAACACAAAGCGATAAACTGGCTGGGTCTGCTCACCAGGGGGTGTATAAGCTCAGGAGGGAGGAGCTACACTTAAGTGTAGTACTTTGTGTGTCCTCCGGAGGCAGAAGCTAAACACCCATGGTCTGGGTCTCCCAAAGGAACGATAAAGAAAGTAAGATTAATGTATCTTTATTTTGCACAGGTCTACGAGTTTATGGAGGCTCAGCTCCCTTCCTCAGGATCGTAAGGCATAAGAAAACATCAAATGTTTTATGCCTTACGGTCCAGAGGAAGGGAGCAGAGCCTCCATAAACGCGTAGACCTGTGCAAAATATAGATACATTTATCTTACTTTTCTCATCGGTGATCATTGGCGCGGTGTATGAAAGCCCCTCTCTACCTCTGTTATCTGCCTCCTGGGGTACTGCTGCCGTGATCAGGATATTCATGCTCGTACAGTAGTTGTGACTCAACTCCATCTGGTGAGTAGGACTGCTCATTGAATTCACCCCGTATATATTGGGGGTAAGACCCTATTGCGCTTATTTTATCCTTCAATTCACAGAGTTCTGAAGACAGATGAGCAGGTGTTTGTGTCTATTCAGAACTCACATGGAATTATACACTTTAGTGAATATGCATTAAAATTACACAATGCTAAAAAAGGTAATTGGGAGTGTACCCCTTGGTGCGGACAGAGGAGAGTGGGTTGTCCAATGTATGAGAGCAGCAGTGTGGCAAGTATTTATGTAATAACTGGGCAACCCATTAGGCCCTGTGCTGGGCCTAAGGACAGTCCCTGCCTTGCTGTGGAGGCCGGCATACTATATTTGCAAATTGCGTCCCTGCTCATAGTCAACTTTCCCTCCTGCTCCCTAAGAGGTCTCTACAAAAACAAAAAAAGATGAGGATACCACAACAAGGATATGCAGAATTCATTATTTTATTTCAAAAGTTAGCACAGGTTTACATTATATTTTGATGCCCCCAAAGCAAAGATGATCATGAGTAAAGCACAGTGTAACATTGATAACCAAGACATACAGGGCAAAAAAAAAAAAAAAAAAAAAAGTCTACAAATTTACATACAACCTTGTGTCTAACTAATGTATAAAGATTACCGTTACTTCCGTAGATAGTCCAGTACCATGGAAAAGCCTTGACACGTTTCTCAGGGACAGGAGGCTGTCAGGACTGCATCAATCCTAACAAGGACCTCCTGATGAACCTCTGCTGTCCGGGAGACATGCGTTGATGCTTTTCCATGGCACTTCATCAAGGGAAGTGAATCTGTTAAGAATTTTGATTTTGTAAAATTTAGTTGATGGGATTCCTCTGCATACAAATTGGTTAGCCCCTTCACAACTCGCATGGCAGTGAGTCGAGGCACACAAGCAATGCCACTTCTCCTGGCACCGCTAACCGGGTTGTGGTCTGAACAGTTCATTCCAGTTCTGAAAATTGGAGCGGCATTCATTAGACATTTATGGCATAACCTGTGGAGGTGCCATAAAGGTCTTTAATGAGACAACCCCTTAAACCAGTTTTGCCCCAACATTAATCTAGTATGCACTTACTTTGTCAGGACAGGTAGAGTCCCTCCGTGGGCTTGTAGCAACAAAACCTGCAGACCTTGAACCTGTTGAAAGTATAAAATCACATTGTGAGGTTCTGACAATCCCGAGAGGAAGCATTGCAGGTCTCCAGGTTGAGGCAGATACAAGTACCTGCTGCTTAAGTTTCTGAAGCTCTGCAGCCTGAGGATCAGTGTTGACTATAGGTTTATTCTTGATTTTCCTGGCTCTATCTGCATATCTGAGAGTATTAAGGGTCTCCTCCATGTTTGAGTCAGCAGGGCTGACACACGCAATCATGAGAGTGTGACTGTTACCACCGAGGGAATCTGCAGAGAAAGACGCATTTCATTTGTTCCAAAATAAAACTTTGTCCACTAAAGATTTAGGAATATAGTAAAAGGAAAACCATAATATTTACTTAAAGTTGATCCCAAGACAACAATTTTAACCTAAAATGCTGTAATTTAATAGCTTAGGCCACTAAAGCAAAGCTGATGAGAGTCATCCCCCTATCAACTAGAGTGGCTGGAGTGCGGTGAGTGATGGGTAGTTAACAAATGTCCCAATAATAAAATTTACTTAACGCCTCCCTAACTGGTTGTGTGTCAATTAAGCACGAGGGTTTGGTTTTTTTTTTTGTTTTTTTTTTTTAGTATACTAAGGCTTAAGCGTTAATATTAAAATCTTTGAGTGTTCAATAAGACTAGAGACTTGCCTTGTAGAAGACGAGTTAGCTTGGAATCTCGGTAGGGCACAAAGCTTCCCTTCTTTGATTCATCGCCCAAAGCACTGATGACATTGCCCAAACACAGCAAGCCACGGTTAATGCTGATACCTACAGGTACAGAAGTCTACAGGTTACTTCATGCAACTTAAGTATAGTCCGGACATGATACGGTGTATACACTGGACACAATACAAAATGAAAAGCATCTGTCAGGAACCAGCTTTTTATAAAAGCAAAATATAAATCTGAAGAATCACGGAGAAGCAAAACTCAAGATTGAAGTAAACTACAAAAGGCTAAAAACACAGCAAGTTCAGAGGCCACCCATTTTCTTTCCCCCCACAGCCCTCCAATATTTCTACCATTGTTTATAGAAGCCCATTCCAGCCCCATGTCACTTGTGTCTTCCTACTTAGGAACATGACACCAAATAGCCATGTCTGGGCAACCACCACAAGTAGCACTAAGCCATTAAGGATAAAAACCTCAAAACAAGTGTGGAGGAAAAAGCATTAGTTTATGGCACTCTTAAAGGGGGTTTGTCACAAAGTTCTTTTCAAAGTTGATTGCAATTAATAAGTCTTAAGCTGGGTTCACACTAAGCGACAGCGACGTCGCTGTTAAGTCACCATTTTCGGTGACGTAACAGCGACCTTGTAAGTCGCTGTTATGATCGCTGCTTAGCTGTCAAACACAGCAGAAGCAGCGATCATAACGTCGCTGTGCTACATGTGCAGAAAGCCGCGCTTGGCGCTGGCTCCTTGCTCTCCTAGGTACAGTACACATCGGGTTAACCCGATGTGTGCTGCAGCTACATGTCACAGTGCAGAGAGCAGGGAGCCGCGCTTAGCGCTGGCTCCTTGCTCTCCTTGCTACAGTATACATCGGGTTAATTACCTGATGTGTACTGCAGCCACATGTGCACAGAGCAGGAGCCGGCACTGGCAGCAAGAGCGGAGGCTGGTAACGAAGGTAAATATCGGGTAACCAGGGAAAGGTCTTCCCTTGGTTACCCGATGTTTACGCTGATAACAGCTTACCGCAGCTGCCAGACGCCTGCTCGCTTCATTTCGTCACTCTCTCGCTGTCACACACAGCGATGTGTGTGTCACAGCGGGAGAGTGACGACCAAAAAATGAAGCTGGACATTCAGCAACGACCGGCGACCTCACAGCAGGGGCCAGGTCGTTGCTGGATGTCACACACAGCGACGGGACGTCGCTGCAACGTCACAGAAAATGGTGACGTAGCAGCGACGTCGTTGTCGCTGTGTGTGACACTAGCTTTAGAATACACACACACACACACACACACACACACACACACACACACACACACACAACCTCCTGGGCGGTAGTAAAAGTACAGACCAAGAAGGAGAAAAAAAAAAAAAATATTCAGCCTACTGTAATGCAAGTCCAATTATGATGCATGGAGAACACCAGGATTGGGGTTCCCAGGATAGAGTAACAGCAAAAAGTAGAGGTAGATGCCAGCACCATATAGTATCCCATCCAAAAATTATATTAAAATTAAACTTTATTGGATCTTTAGGTTTTAAAAAAAAAAAACAACAATTAAAATACCTTAAGCATCTGAGGAGTTTCAGATCTGTAAATAGAATCCTTATTCATTCATAGGTGGAGTATACAGACAAGACAACAGGATCATAGCCGATTTTTTTTTTTTTGAGGTATAACATTTCCCTGATTGTTTTTAAAACTACCTCAGAAAGAATAATTTGCAATCCCGTGCTGTAAGGTCTGTACATTTTTGCTTCCTCCCTGGCCCTGGAGCTCTGGTATGATCAGATCATGTCCCTATACTGTCAGACCACGGCCATTACATAGTAAATAACAGTGGCACATAGATCAGATCTCAGCACATTAACTTTTTTTTTTTTTTTTTAAATTACATCAAATTGTATAAATTATTCATCTAAAATCTATTAAAATAAACAGTGTCTGAGGAAAAAAAAACTCTAATTTTCCTAAATGTTGTACATTCAGTAATACATTTACCTTCTTTCAGGCGATCACCTTCAGCTTTGGTTTTCTTCTGTCTCTCCGATCCAGCAAGATCAACGAGGTGGAGTTTGGAGTGAAAGTAAGCATTCCTATAAAGATTGAAGTGTAATAATTTTTTTTTTTTTTACTGTATTTATAAAATCAGTAGGCTCAACCCTCCCTAAGAAGTTTATATGGACTTGTGACGCCCTGGTGCCGCTATGTGGTCACAGAAAAACATACACCCCACACCAGGTTCCATAAGCCAACCCTAGCCACCCCCCTCAGGGTAGGAAGGACACCAGTGGGCAGGACCAGGCGGATTGGGAGCGCCCACCTATGGGGTCTTGAGGATCCGGGTGAGGGAACCAGTAGTGTCCAAGTGTCAGTGAGATTTCAGTTCAAGTAAAAGTCGAGTTCAGGTGGCAGTGCAAGTTTAAGTCTGAGCCTAGTGAAGGGTAGCCAGGGTAGTGGCCCTGGTCTACTGGCTAGGTGGCAAGCAGTAGACAGTGTCCAAAAGGCAACGGGAGTCCGATCGTGGGAAATACAGAGTGGACCGGGACAGGGTTGGAGCCCGCCAATACGGACAATGGAGATCCGGTCAGGAAGCCGTGCACAGGCAGGGCACCTGGACCCTAGTTAGAAGACTGTTGCAAGCTCCTTCTCTAATTAACCAGGCCGGGAGCAAGGTTCCAGACATTGTTCCAGAGGGTTAGCCCAGATGGGCTGCCGTTTCGCTCTACTGCAGGGGATAGGGTATCCGTAACAACCCACTGAGATCCCAACGGTCAGTTTTCGCGGGCACATCTCCCAACTAAAACCCAAACCAGGAGTGGACTTCCCCGTTCCATACGAGGTTGTCTAAAATAGAAGGAAAATACAGAGTGCCGGAGGAAGGGACATTGGTACACCAGCCGGGTGTGGGAACCGTATACACCCTGAAGCGGCAGCCGGCCACTGATACCTTGGTTTACCAGTAGACTCGTGTGCATTTATTCAATCATGAGTACACCAACACCCTTCGGTGCATGCCCACGCACAGCCATCACCTCCCGTGTTCTTGACACTGAGCCCCGGGGAATCCACCCCTACCCACGGAGGGGTTAACATCAAGCTGCCGATCCATCGCCCTCGGGTGCTCCCCAACAGCAGCGGTGGTACTCCATCTTGCCACACACAGTGGGTGGCGTCACGAAGTATCTACAACAATCCCCTGTACATATTACGCCCATTTTTTATTTGAGTGTCCGCACGACCCCCAGGTCCGGAGACCCCTCGAGCCACTGTGGATCTGGATCAGAGCACCCCGGCTGCTGACGTGGGGGCAGCACACCTCAAAACCTGGAGTCACGAACAGGATTGTAACCCATCCACCTACCTGGTGGAAGTGTGTCTTGTTTTGGACTGTAAACTGTGCTCAGTTTCAA
Source organism: Anomaloglossus baeobatrachus (assembly GCF_048569485.1). Lineage (NCBI taxonomy): Eukaryota > Metazoa > Chordata > Amphibia > Anura > Aromobatidae > Anomaloglossus > Anomaloglossus baeobatrachus. The sequence continues at coordinate 144,780,445 of NC_134361.1, read as the reverse complement.
AATTTGACAGCCGCTATTTTGCCAGCGTTTTTTGGGCGCAAAAAAAAAAAAAAAAAACCACAACCACACACACGGCTCTGGCAGTCCGCCCGGCCGCAACTATGACGTCGGCCACAACGGAGGCGGCGCCCGATCAGGAGCCACCTGCATCAGCCGCGCAAGTTGTTACCCACTACCCGGTCCCAGCTGTGGAGCAGCCAGAATGTACCTGCAGGGAAGCAGAAAAGGCAAATGAAAGATGGGACCCTCGGCAGAGAGAAAGGCTTGTTGTAGCTGGCACCGAGTGCGTCCGTGTGGGCTAAACTGCCTAGCAGGAGGAGGGGCACGATACCCGTGCCCCGTACTGGGAGCGACCGGAAAATCGCTGCTCGGGAAAAGCGTAAAGCCGAGGTGCTGGCATGCACCTACCAAGAGAAGGACCACCTGCGGTAGGCTACCTTCCGGGTGCGGGGCCCGACCTACCGAGGGCAAGTCTGCCACTTTAACCCCCAAAAGGGATGGGGGGGGGGGGGGGGGTGTCACCTATGAACCGGGACTGTACTACGAAATCTTCTTGTCCCAGAGGGATGTGGCCCCCGATTTGCCAACAGGTCTCCCGGACAGAGACCTGGAACCCGGGGACCTGGTAAGTTACACCCGGCACTGTGGGGAAAGGGGGTGGTTTGCCCGGGACATTAAGAAGTGGATGGTAGTCAATGGGCAGCCATGTCTTTAAACTAGAACTACTGGACTCGTGACACCTATATAGAAATACATAGTGCAAAGTAGTCAAAATGACTACCTCAGTAGTTCCAGTGTTAAAGCTCCTTACAGTCCCCTGCAGAAGATAGAGAGTAAATGGTAGTGGTTCCGGCTACCCGTTGATTTGTTAAAGTTTACCCAGTTAACAGTTTCGAATGGACCAAGACCTCAGGACTGGTGAGGTCACCCAAAAAACTTTCTTGGGTCCTGTAAATACCCCTACCTGATTTCTTGTTACTACTCACCCTGCACAGCCACTGGAGAGGTAGATTGGAGGAAGGGCCTGCGGTAGAGTGGGCAGAGGCCCAGTCACTAAAACCGGTGGCTAGCCTCCAGGCCAAGCGTCCCCGGACTATGGGCCCTTGAGATGGACTGCCGGCTGCACGGATGTGACGTGTGCAGCACTTGACAGGGACATCACTGGACGGGGAACAGAGGTCTGCAATAGTGCCTCAAAGGCACTATTGCCAACACAAGGTATTTGAGAGAAACATTGTTTCTCAATATAATATCGAACTAGACAAAAAAAAAATCTGGGTGAACCACGCTTTTAACGAGTAACCCAGTTAGCGAGTATTTCGCTTAACGAGCAAAGCTTTCTGTAAGTTTGTAACTGTTTACGAGCAAGCTTTGCTGTACGAGCAAATACTCACTGCACACACTTCCGGTTCCATACAGCCACTGCGCTCTGACCCGCTCTTGAAGTTCACACACACAGAAGCACGCACAGACAACAAACACGCTCACACATATGCTCACCTTACCTTCCGTTCCATCGCTGGCCTCATGCTTCTTGTAGTTCGCTGGTACAGGATGTGCATCAGGTAACCATCGCGACGAGGGAGGAACTTCCCTTGTCAGACGCTACTCAACGTAGCGGAAGGTCCGGCATTGGTCGTGATGGTTTCCCGATACACATCCTGTACGGGCGAACTACAGGTTCCAGGAGGCCGGCGATGGAACGGAAGGTAAGGTGAGCATAATGTTTGTGTGTGCTTGTACATGTGTGGAATGGCACAATATTGGACCAGGATGGGACATTAACAAGTTGTGGAACTTATTGTCTGCATTGCAATGATTTCTTATGGGAAATCTTGCTTTACTGAACAAGTAACTTTGTTAACAAGCACACTCCCAGAACGGATTGTTCTCGTTAACCAAGGTTCCACTGTATATGGGATCCTTATTCCAGAGAAATCCAAGGTTTTTTTATGAGTAATGAGCTGTTTAGATGTATGGGCCATACACTGATCTCTGATAATCTGCCTCCAGGGTTTATTGTAAATGAAAGGCGGCATTACCAGTGCAATAGGTGATGGCCACTCTCTGATCTCACTGTAGAAGCTGTGATTGTAATTAACCCCTTCACAAACGGATGATTTTTCGCTTTCCGTTTTTTTTCGCCATTCTTCTGAGACGCAACGTTTTTATTTTTCAGTCAATATGGTCATGTGAGTGCTCATTTTTTGCGGAACAAGCTGTACTTTTAAATTAAACCATAAAAGTTTTAACATATAGTGTACTGGAAAAAAAAAAAAAAAAAAAAAAAAGCAAAAAAAGTCCAAATGCAGAAAAATTGCAAAAAAAAATAATTTAATAAATAAATAGGAATTACTACCTACCGGTAATGATGTTTCCAGGATCCATCATGACAGCACCACAGGAGGTTGCTTCCTCCGCCCTCTACAGGGACAGGAACACAAGAGGTTTAAAACCCCTCCCCTTCCCAACCTCTCCAGTGGCTTTTCAAGTACCACACCAGGATGGGTATAACACCACGTTTATTTATGCCTGAGAACTACATACAATGTTAATGTACACGAAGTAGAAAACATAAGGGAGGGAAATAAGGGTGCTGTCATGATGGATCCTGGAAACATAACCGGTAGGTAGTAATTCCTATTTTCCAGGACCACATGACAGCACCACAAGAGAGTACCAAATTAACTTATCCTCAGGAGGAGGGAAGGGGGGGGGGTGGGAACGACTACTGCCTGGAGCACCTTCCTACTGAACGAGGTCTGGTGGGAGGGCAGAATATCCAACTTGTAGTGTCTACAAAAAAGGAGTTTGCACCTGACCAAGTGGCGGTTTTGCAAATCTGGTCTAGAGAGGCCCCCGCCCTTTCTGCCCATGTAGTGGAGAGCGATCTAGTGGAGTGGGCCCTAAGGTGATCTGGCGGGGTTAGATCCACAATATCCTCAACCTATCGAGACAGTACAGCCTTTGATGCAGATTTGCCTCGATTTCTACCCCTGAACTGAAGGAATAAGGTGGAGTCCAATCTCCAGCTCCGAGTGGCCTCCAAATAGCACAGTACTGTTCATTTCATATCCAAGGAATGCAGCCGCTGTTCCTTCTGGTTCGTGTAGTTGTGGCAAAAGGATGGCTAAACCACTTCCTGTTCCAGGTTCGCACAGGATACCACTTTGGGACGAAATGTCGGATCAAGTTTCAGTACAATTCTGTCATCCAGAATCTGAAGATCAGGCTCCCTGATAGACAAAGCCTGTAATTCACCAATCCGCTTAGCCGTGGTGATGGCCAATAAAAACACCGCCTTGAAGGATAAATGTTCCATTGAAATGGTAGACAAGGTCTCAAACGGCGAATCACAAAAGGCCATTGAGCACCAAAGTCAGATCCCAGGGAGGCACTGTGGGTCGAATTGTAGGCCGAAGGCACTCTATCCCCTTCACGAATCTGGCAATCCAGGGATTGGAAGCCAGTGACACGTCAAAGAATACGCTGAGTGCAGATATAAAGTGCTAGGCGTAAGACCCTTGCGGAATTCCAGTTGCAGAAAATCCAAGATTGTCGGAATATTAGGTCGAGAACTGTCAGCAGGTTCTTCACCCAGAAAGGAGCAGAATTTCTTCCAGATCTTCCCGTATATGGACCGGGTAATCTGCTTACAACTTGCCTGGAGTGTAGAGATGACATCAAGCGACAAGCCTTTCCGTCTCAGGAACCTCCCTTCAAGATCCAGGCCGATAGCTGAAGGTGATCCAGGTCTTGGTGAAGAACTGGACCCTGGCTGAGGGGATCGCCCATCAAGGGAAGTAGGACCGGATCTGCAACTGCCAGGTTCCTGAGTAAAGAGAACCAGCTCCGCTTGGGCCAAAACGGGGCTACTAGAATCACATGGGCTCCGTCTTGTTGAATCTTCCGGAGTACTCTGGGGAGCAACGGCAGAGGCGGAAAGGCGTACACCAGACCCATGGACCATGGTTGGGCCATGGCGTCGATTGCAGCAGGAGCATCCCGGGGATTCAGAGAGAAGACTTCCAGCTTTGCATTGGTTCTAGACGCGAACAAATCTACCTGGGGTTTTCCCCATCGTCTGACCAGATCCTGAAAGACACTGTCCTTCAGCTCCCATTCCGAGGGGGTCGATCGGGCGCCTGCTCAGGAAATCCGCGAGATGGTTTTCCGAGCCCTTGAGATGAACCGCCGATAAGGAGAGAACCGAGCGTTCTGCCCACTGAAAGATCTTCGATGCCAGAGCCTGCAGATGTGGGTGGAGAGAGCCCCCCTGATGGCGAAGGAAGGCCACTGTCGTAACATTGTCCGATAGGACCCGAACATGTTGACCCCGGAACATAGGATGAGCTGCCTGCAGAGCCTGCCAGACAGCCTGCAACTCCCTGAAATTGGACGACTGGGTTGACACTTCTGGAGGTCATCTACCCTGAAAGTAAAAGGGAGTTCACATGGGCGCCCCTGCCAGTCTGACTTGCATCGGTCGTGAGTGTGACGGACGGCGAGCAGTCCCACAAAACGGCCCAAGCGAAGATTTTTTCTGCACATCCACCATCTTAGACTGTAAACGACCTGAGGCGTTAGGGAAATTTGTAATGGAGGGACCAGCGGGATCCCACAGTGTACGACAGGATTAGCTTTTGGAGCGGAATTAACTCCAGCGAACACATTGGATGCAGGAAGTCATCATGCCCAGGACGCTCATGGCCTCCCTGATGGAGCACTGCTTCTCTCGGCTGAGGGCTTGGATTCTTGATCTGATGTCTTCCACTTTGAGCCGGCAAAAAGGATGTGCACACATCGGAGTCCAGAAGAATGCCCAGAAACAGCTTCCTTGTCTCCGCCATGAGATTGGACTTTTGATCGTTTATGACCCAGCCGAGAGATGTCAGCAACGTCAAGGTGGTGGTGATCGTCCGGGAGAGTTCCTCCGGGGAATCCGCCAACAGCAGAAGGTCGTCCAAGTAAGGGACGATGGAAACGTTGGATCTCCTCAGGTGTGCCACTACTTCCGTCATTATCTTCGTGAACACCCTGGGGGCAGAAGAGGCCGAATGGAAGGCACCGGAACTGGAAATGATATAATATCCTGTCCCTCTCTAACGCAAATCTCAGGTATTTCTGAGAGTGTGGGTGAATGGCTATGGGGAATATGAGCTTTTCAGATCTACCGTGGCCATGACAGTGCGTGTTGAGGAGAGGAATGGTAGACTTAATTGATTCCATCCGGAATAGTTTGTACCGGACCCACAGATTGAGGGGTTTTAAATTTATGATCGTCCGGAATTCTCCGGAGGCTTTGGCAACAGAGAATAGGGAGGAGTAGTGGCCCAGGAACTGTTCTGAGACTGGAACTGGGAGAATTGCCCCGGTGTGCAGTAAAGAATCTACAGCCGACCAGAGGCGGTTGGTAAGGGACAGCGACTGGGGTTTCGTCAGGATGAACCTGTTCGGGAAGGGGGAGGGGGGGGGGTTGCGTCCCTAAGAATTCTATCCGTAGACCCTCCCCCACCACTTGAAGGACCCATGGATTTGAGGTTATCTGCTGCCACTGTCCCAAAAACTTGCTGAGCCTCCCCCCCGATAATGGAGTCAGGATCTATCCGGCTTCCCTCTGGGTTCGAAGGGGGTTTCCTATCTGGTCCTCCCTTGTGGAAACCCCATCTGCCCGCCTTAGCCCTGACTCTATAGTCTTGCCTAGCGGGACGAAACCTCCGGGAGGGGAGAGGAAGTGGAGCTGTAACCTCTGAGAAACCGCCCTTTTTAAATCGGAAGCCTTCTCTAGAATTTCGTCTAGAGCAGGACCGAACACCCGGGCACCCGAAAAAGGGATGGAGCACAGCTTATTCTTAGATGCTCTGTCTCCCGACCAGGTTTTCAACCATATGGCCCTGCGGGCTGAATTAGTAAGGGCCTCATTCCTGGCAGAAAACCGCACCGACTCAGCGGAGGCATCTGCCATTAATTCGGTCGCCAGTTTTAACATAGGGAGTCCAAAATGGCGTCCCTAGGGACTGAACGTTGCTTACCGCAACCCGGGGGTTTTACTCGCTTGCAGCGATGCAGGGTAGCTTAGGCATACACAGGCAACACAGTCTCTCAAAAATGCAGCAGTTTATTAGTAACCAACATAAACTGCCCTTCCAAAACACAATGAAGCCTCTCCTGGCTTAAAGGAAAAAGGTAAACAAAACACCTTCACATACCGTGGGCTTCAAGTCCATTTAAATGTCCATAGTGAAGGTATGGCTGTCTCCCCAGGAGATACGGATTTCTGGTCAGTCTTTGTAGCGGACCGCCCGCTCAGGTTTGGACACTACAAGTGTCAGAGTGGAGCTCCCTCAGCCTCCACACACTCAGTTCCAGATGGTTGAAGGCAATCCACGCTTCCTTGGGCAGGTTCCTTCCAGAGGCTCCAACCTCTCTGAGAATAGCAGCCTCTTTACCTGCCTGAGGCTGCTCGTCATGCAGGGCTGCTCCACACACTCACTGACAGTCTCCTAAATCAGCCTGGACACACCAACAGGTGGATGTTTGAGTTTCAAGACCTGCACAGCATACTCGCATTGTTAAAGGGAACCTGACCCTAATATGCAGAACCAAGCCTTTGTGGAACTACAAGTCCCATAGCAACTTCACTTTAATATCGCAGGGACCTTCTCCATTGCGACCATTTACCACATTGGTGGTCGCTACCTCACAGGACATTATCCCGAATTTGAGATTCCAGGTGTGACAACCAACGAGAGACCGTGCCACGGAAGTAGCGGCAATGATTGCTTTAATGGTGGCTGCAGAAGCCTCCCAAGCCTTTTTAAGAAGGCCATCAGCCTTCCTATCCATGGGGTCCCGGAGACCCGAGGAGTCCTCAAACGGGATTGACGTCTTCCGTGCGACTTTTGCCACGGGGACATCGATTTTAGGAAAGTCCTCCCATTCTTTGATGTCATCGAGTTCAAACGGCAGTCTGGCTTTGAAGTCCCTGGAAACAACAATCGTTTCTCAATCTCCTCCCACTCGTCCAGGATCATCGCACGCACATGGTGATTTACTGGAAATACCCTGTGGTGCTGAGACCAGAGTCCCCCAAACATTTCATCCTGTTTGGTTCGAGGTTTTCCCGTATCCTCCACCATCATAGGTTTTCCGTACGTCACGGAGTAATTCATCCTTGTCGCCTGCGGAAAATAAGTAACGCCGCTCTTCCTCTGGCAAGGAACCCAGGACCTCATCTTGTTCCCCTGGGGAGTCTGGGTTCCTGGACATCTCATCTTCCTCTGAGGACTCTAACATATGGGGTGGACATTTTTTAGGAGGTGCCGGGGGCTCTGGTGGGTGGCTCGTAAGGACAGCCTGAACCTCCTCCCGTATCATGGATCTCATGTCTGACAGGAGGGTAGTTTGTTCCTCAGATATCAACTTTGCAATGCAGGTCTCGCAGAGCTTCTTAACATAGGTGTCTGGGAGTTTTGCAACACACACACACACACACACACACACACACACACACACACACACACACACAAACTTTAGTGGTACATTTCTTTTTTGGGATGGTGCCGGAACCCACAGAAGAACCTCCACCCTGCAAAAAATAAGGTTCAGACAAGTCTGACTACAGGGCAATGAAACCCTGAAGGGCTGACACTTCCAGAGACCTGGGCATCCTTAGGGGCTTTAGTGTCTCAACTTTTTTTCCTCCATCACAGGCAGCCCTGGAGTGCGGAGCCTAACGAAAAACAAATGTACTCCCCCCTACCCTTCCAGGTTTTTTGTTTATTACCTGAGTGAAGGTGCCAGGTCACAGTCCTGCCATCCGAACTTCAGATTTGAAATTAGCGCCAAAACTCCCGGGTCGCATTAACCCGGAAACCAGAAGTGCGGCGTCTGCGCATGCCCCGGCGTCAGTCTCCACACCGCGTCCAGAAGCATCGCTGTGGCTGGAGGCTGAGAGCCCTCCCCTCGGAGGGAAGCGGCAGGCACCGGGAGCTCCTGCTCGACCGGCGCGGCTGAGGGACCCCGCACTGCGAGGCGTCGGCCTGGGGCGTCTTGACAGGTTGGAAGGAGAGAGAACGGAGCCCCACCCCCGATCCACCTGGACCCCGTACATCCCGGTACGTTCCTACGTCCGTCCTGTACAGGGACAGGAAAAACACTGGAGAGGTTGGGAAAGGGATGGATTTTTAACCTCTTGTGTTCCTGTCCCTGTAGAGGGCGGAGGAAGCAACCTCCTGTGGTGCTGTCATGTGGTCCTGGAAAAGTGTGATAGCACTATTGTTTTATTTAGTTATTTTATCCACTGTGTTCACTATATGGTAAAACTGATGTGTGGGTGTGATGCACCAGGTCAGTGTGAGTTTGTAGATACCAAACATGTCTAGGTTTACTTTTATATAAGGGGGAAGAAGAAAAAAAAAAAAAAAAAAAAATAGGAAGTTTGTCCAAAAAAAGTGGCGCACATTTTATGCCATATTCCGTAACATTTTCATTTTTCGAGATCTATGGCTCAGTGACTGCTTATTTTTTGCCTCTCGAGCTGACGTTTTTAACTTCCATATTTTTGCGCAGATGCTATGTTTTGATCGCCTGTTCTTGCATTTTGTGCTAAAGTTTTGGTGACAAAAACAGTCATTTTGGCAGTTGGAATTTTGTTGCCGCTACGCCGTTTACTGATCACATTGATTTTATATTTTGATAGCTCGGGCATTTCTGAACGCGGCAATACCAAATGTGTGTATATATTTTTTTTATTAACCCTTTCATTTTCAATGGGGCGAAGGGGGGGGGGTGATTTGAACTTTAAGGCCATGTGCGCACGTTGCGTTTTTTTCATGCGTTTCCACAGCGTTTTCAACTGCAGCGTTTTAATGCAAAAAAAAAAAAAAAAAAAAAAAAAGCATGCGTTATGATTTCCAAGCAAAGTCTTTGGGAAATAGGGCTTTCTTGTGCGCACTTTGCTGTTTAAGGCCCTGTGCTCACTTGCCGTTTTTTGCCGTGGATTTCCTGCGGTTCTGCTGCATGTTACGTTCATAACATCTCTGCAGTGATTCACCAGCAAAACCTATGGAGAAAAAAAAAAAATGCTGTGTGCACTACGTGGATTTTGACAGCTGCATGTTTTGCTGCGGGATTCCCGCAGCAAAAACAAATTGCATGTCACTTCTTTTCCGCACGTCGCTGCGGCATTTCACTCTGACTGCAATATAATCGTGAAATCCCGCAGGGAATAACGCAGGCAGCAAATTCTGTGCGGTTTCATTGCGTTTTCCTGCGTTGATCTCTGAGGTATTTCGTAGTTTCGGGACATAATGTTCATCGCTGCCCTGCGTTTTGCAGGGAAGTGATATCATAACAGGAAGAGGAAGCGGAGCAGAGTAAACAAAAACACACACAGAATGCACATTGAAATCAAAACGGACATAAAAAAAAAAAAAATATTATATATAAAAACACAAAAACCAACCATGTGGGCTCCGCTGTATTTTTTTTTACCTTCCAGCTGAGGTAAACACAGCGGTTGCCCAGTATTCTCAGGCCGGGGAGGGTGAATGTCGTCCCCCCTCCCCCACCTCCTGCAGCCGAAAATATCAGCCCGCAGCTGCCCCGGGACTGTAACATCCATTATGTGGCGGTACCGGAGTGTCCCCGGCTCTTCCAGATGCCGTGGCAATCCAGGTAATAACGAGTTAAATGAGACACAAAACACACAAACTTTATTTAAAATAAAAAAAACAAAAATGCCCCTGGTTAACCCCTTTATTAACACCCCCCACCCCCCCGAAACACAGCTCCGGCACAATCCACGTCCTGCGACTGACTGCACTGAATGCAGCCTCGTAACGAGACAGCAGAGGTAACCACAGGGCATTTCCCACAGCCGGTAATGTGACCACCACATTACCGCGCGGGAGAAATGCATTATTTGATCTATCCTATCTCAGAAGGAATTTTTTTTTTCTTCTTTTTTCAATGTGCTTTATTGCATTGAATGCATTAAAACACATGTACCAACCCGCACGTGGAAAACCGCGGCAATACCGCATGAGTTTTCAGGTGCAGTTTGCCGCGGGTGCAGTAATCTTTCAAACCCTGTAGAATTTTAAGAAAATTCCGTTTTCCAGTGCGCACAGGGCCTAAAACGTTGCGTTTTTGATGCAGAAATTGTCACATTACCTGCATTTAAAGAAGCAACATGTCAATTGCTTTTGCCATTTTGGCAGTGTTTTGCTAACATTAGAGTCAATGAGAACTTTCAAAACGCAACCTAAATCAAAATCCTAGCGTTTTACATGGTTTTTTTTTTTTCACAAAATAAAATGCATGCGTTTTTTACTTTATATTAAGGACACACACACTTAAATTAATGAAAGTCCAAAATTTAACGTTATTTTATACATAAATATTAGACCTGTTATGATTTTAATAAAATTAGTTATTTTGTGTATGATTTTAATCATGATTTGTTATTTTTTTTTCTCATAGTGTTTGAATGTTTAAACTTTATTTAACCCCTTAGTGACAGCTAATTTTCACCTTAATGACCAGACCAAATTTTGCAATTCTGACCAGTGTCACTTCATGAGGTTATAACTCTGGAATGCTTTAACCGATCCCAGTGATTCTGAGACTGTTTTTCGTCACATATTGGACTTCATGTTAGTACCAAATTTATGACAATATTTTTTGTTTTTATGAAAAAAAAATTGGCAATTTTCAACTTTTGAATTTTTATACCGTTAAATTAGAGAGAGTTATGTCACACAAAATAGTTAATAACTAACATTTCCCACTTGTCCACTTTACATCAGCGCGATTTTGGAACCAAAATTTTTTTTTTTTGTTAGGAAGTTAAAGGGGTTCAAAGTTTATTAGCAATTTCTCATTTTTACATCAAAATTGACAAAACCATTTTTTTTTTAGGCACCACATCATATTTGAAGTGATTTCGATAGGCCTAGGTGACAGAAAATACTCAAAAGTAACACCATTCTAAAAACTGCACCCCCCCAAAGTGCTCAAAGAAGGGAATTTTGTTTACTTACCGTAAATTCCTTTTCTTCTAGCTCCTATTGGGAGACCCAGACAATTGGGTGTATAGCTTCTGCCTCCGGAGGCCACACAAAGTATTACACTTTAAAAGTGTAACCCCTCCCCTCTGCCTATACACCCTCCCGTGCATCACGGGCTCCTCAGTTTTGGTGCAAAAGCAGGAAGGAGGAAACGTATAAATTGGTCTAAGGTAAATTCAATCCGAAGGATGTTCGGAGAACTGAAACCATGAACCAAAAGGAACAATTCAACATGAACAACATGTGTACACAAAAGAACAACAGCCCGAAGGGAACAGGGGAGGGTGCTGGGTCTCCCAATAGGAGCTAGAAGAAAAGGAATTTACGGTAAGTAAACAAAATTCCCTTCTTTGTCGCTCCATTGGGAGACCCAGACAATTGGGACGTCCAAAAGCAGTCCCTGGGTGGGTAAAAGAATACCTCGATAAAAAGAGCCGAAAACGGCCCCTTCTTACAGGTGGGCAACCGCCGCCTGAAGGACTCGCCTACCTAGACTGGCATCTGCCGAAGCATAGGTATGCACCTGATAGTGTTTCGTGAAAGTGTGCAGACTAGACCAGGTAGCCGCCTGACACACCTGCTGAGCCGTAGCCCGGTGCCGCAAAGCCCAGGACGCACCCACGGCTCTGGTAGAATGGGCTTTCAGCCCTGAAGGAATCGGAAGCCCAGAAGAACGGTAGGCTTCAAGAATCGGTTCCTTGATCCACCGAGCCAAGGTTGACTTGGAAGCCTGCGACCCCTTACGCTGGCCAGCGACAAGGACAAAGAGCGCATCAGAACGGCGCAGGGGCGCCGTGCGAGACACGTAGAGCCGGAGTGCTATCACTAGATCTAACAAGTGCAAATCCTTTTCACATTGGTGAACTGGATGAGGGCAAAATGAAGGTAAGGAGATATCCTTATTGAGATGAAAAGGGGATACCACCTTAGGGAGAAATTCTGGGACCGGACGCAGAACCACCTTATCCTGGTGAAAAACCAGGAAGGGGGCTTTGCATGACAACGCTGCTAGCTCCGACACTCTACGGAGCGATGTAACTGCCACTAGAAAAGCCACCTTCTGCGAAAGACGTGATAAAGAGACATCCCGCAGGGGCTCGAAAGGTGGTTTCTGAAGAGCCCTTAGCACCCTGTTAAGATCCCAGGGTTCCAGCGGCCGCTTGTAAGGTGGGACTATGTGGCAAACTCCCTGCAGGAACGTGCGGACCTGCGGAAACCTGGCTAGACGCTTTTGAAAAAACACTGAAAGCACCGATACTTGTCCCTTGAGAGAGCCGAGAGACAAACCCTTGTCCATTCCGGATTAAAGGAAGGAAAGAAAAGTGGGTAAGGCAAACGGCCAGGGGGTAAAACCCTTAAAAGAGCACCAGGATAAGAAGATCCTCCAAGCCCTGTGATAGATCTTGGCGGACGTTTGTTTCCTGGCCTGTCTCATAGTGGCAATGACATCTTGAGATAACCCTCAGGACGCTAGGAGCCAGGACTCAATGGCCACACAGGTTGAGGGCCGCAGAATTCAGATGGAAAAATGGCCCTTGAGACAGCAAGTCTGGGCGGTCTGGGAGTGCCCACGGTTGACCCACCGTGAGGTGCCACAGATCCGGGTATCACGACCTCCTCGGCCAGTCTGGAGCGACGAGGATGGCGCGGCGGCAGTCGGACCTGATCTTGCGTAACACTCTGGGCAGCATTGCCAGAGGAGGAAATACATAAGGCAGTCGAAACTGCGACCAATCCTGAACTAATGCGTCCGCCGCAAGAGCTCTGTGATCTTGAGACCGTGCCATGAATGCCGGGACTTTGTTGTTGTGCCGAGACGCCATGAGATCGACGTCCGGCGTTCCCCAGCGGCAACAGATCTCTCGAAACACGTCCGGGTGAAGAGACCATTCCCCTGCGTCCATGCCCTGGCGACTGAGAAAGTCTGCTTCCCAGTTTTCTACGCCCGGGATGTGAACTGCGGAGATGGTTGAGGCTGTGGCCTCCGCCCACAGCAGAATCCGCCGAACTTCCTGGAAGGCTTGACGGCTGCGCGTGCCGCCCTGGTGGTTGATGTACGCGACCGCCGTGGTGTTGTCCGACTGTATGCGGATCTGCCTGCCCTCCAGCCACCGATGGAACGCCTTTAGGGCTAGATACACTACCCTGATCTCCAGAACATTGATCTGAAGGGAGGACTCTGTCAGAGTCCAGGTTCCCTGAGCCCTGTGGTGTAGAAAAACCGCTCCCCACCCTGACAGACTCGCGTCCGTCGTGACCACAGCCCAGGATGGGGGCAGGAAGGATTTTCCCTTCGACAGAGAAGTGGGAAGAAGCCACCACTGAAGAAAGGTTTTGGCTGCCAGGGAAAGAGAGACGTTCCTGTCTAGGGACGTCGACCTCCTGTCCCATTTGCGGAGAATGTCCTATTGGTGTGGACGCAGATGAAACTGCGCAAAGGGGACTGCCTCCATTGCTGCCACCATCTTCCCCAGGAAGTGCATGAGGCGCCTCAAGGGGTGTGACTGGCCCCGAAGAAGAGAGTGCACCCCTGTCTGCAGCGAACGCTGTTTGTCCAGCGGTAGCTTGACTATCGCTGAGAGAGTATGAAACTCCATCCCGAGGTAAGTCAGTGATTGGGTCGGTGTCAATTTTGACTTTGGGAAATTGATGATCCACCCGAACCTCTGGAGAGTCTCCAGAGCGACGGTCAGGCTGTGTTGACATGCCACCCGGGAGGGTGCCTTGACTAGGAGATCGTCTAAGTAAGGGATCACCGAGTGGCCCTGAGAGTGTAGGACCGCCACAACGGATGCCATGCCTTTGGTGAAGACCCGTGGGGCTGTCGCCAGGCCGAAAGGCAGTGCCACAAACTGAAGGTGTTCGTCCCCGATGGCGAAACGCAGGAAGCGTTGATGCTCTGGTGCGATCGGCACATGGAGATAAGCATCCCTGATGTCGATTGATGCTAGGAAGTCTCCTTGGGACATCGAAGCGATGACTGAGCGGAGAGATTCCATCCGAAACAGTCTGGTTCTCACGTGTCTGTTGAGCAGTTTGAGGTCCAGAACGGGACTGAATGATCCGTCCTTTTTTGGCACCACGAACAAGTTGGAGTAAAAACCGCGACCACGTTCCTGAAGGGGAACGGGGATCACAACTTCTGTCTTCAGAGTGTTCACCGCCTGAAAAAGTGCATCGGCTCGCTCGGGGGGGGCGGAGATGTTCTGAAGAAACGAGTCGGAGGACGAGAGCTGAACTCTATCCTGTAACCGTGAGACAGAAAGTCTCTCACCCATCGGTCTTGGACATGTGGCCACCAGGCGTCGCAAAAGCGGGAGAGCCTGCCACCGACCGAGGATGCGGTTTGGGGAGGCCGAAAGTCATGAAGAGGCCGGCTTGGAGACAGTGCCTCCGGCGGTCTTTGGAGGACGTGACTTAGATCGCCATGCATAAGAGTTCCTCTGGCCCTTCTGTGGCCTGTTGGACGAGGAGGATTGGGACCTGGCTGAGGGCCGAAAGGACCGAAACCTCGATTGAATTTTCCGTTGCTGAGGTCTGTTTGGTTTGGACTGGGGTAAGGACGAGTCCTTTCCCTTGGATTGCTTAATTTCATCCAATCGCTCGCCAAACAATTGGTCGCCAGAAAATGGCAAACCGGTTAAGAACTTCTTGGAAGCAGAGTCTGCCTTCCATTCGCGTAGCCACATGGCCCTGCGGACTGCCACCAAATTGGCGGACGCTACCGCTGTACGGCTAGCAGAGTCCAGGACGGCATTCATGGCGTAGGATGAAAATACCGACGCCTGAGAAGTCAAAGACGCAACTTGCGGAGCAGAGGTACGTGTGACCGCATTAATCTCAGACAGACAAGCTGAGATAGCTTGTAGTGCCCACATGGCTGCAAAGGCCGGGGCAAAAGACGCGCCTGTGGCTTCATAGATGGATTTCATCAGGAGCTCTATCTGCCGGTCAGTGGCATCCTTGAGCGATGAGCCATCTGCCACTGATACTACAGATCTAGCCGCCAGTCTAGAGACTGGAGGATCCACCTTGGGACATTGAGCCCAACCCTTAACTACGTCAGAGGGGAAGGGGTAACGTGTGTCAATAAGGCGCTTCGTAAAGCGCTTGTCCGGAAATGCTCTGTGCTTCTGGACAGCATCTCTGAAGTTAGAGTGATCGAAAAATGCACTCCGTGTACGTTTGGGAAACCTAAACTGGTGTTTCTCCTGCTGCGAATCAGACTCCTCTATAGGTGGAGTTGGGGGAGAAAGATATAGCACCTGGTTGATGGACGCTATAAGGTCATTTACTATGGCGTCCCCTTCAGGTGTATCAAGATTGAGAGCAACGTCAGGGTCAGAGCCCTGAGCTGCGACATCCGCTTCATCCTCCAGAGAGTCCTCAAGCTGAGACCCCGAACAGCGTGATGAAGTCGGGGGAAGATTCCCAGCGAGCCCGCTTAGCCGGTCTGGGACTGCGGTCCGTGCCGGAGTCCTCCCCGTGAGACCTAGGTGCCACCCCAGGAGCACGCTGCGGCGCAGACCGAGAGGGGCCTGGGGGCGATGATCCCACAGTGCCCGTGGCCTGTGTAAGGACAGATCTGGACTGCAAGGCTTCTAGTATCTTAGCAGACCATTTGTCCATAGACTGAGCCATGGATTGTGAAAGCGACTCAGAGTTTCTCAGCCAAAACTGCAAACTCTGTCCCTGCCACCTGGACAGGGGAAGCCGGCGGTTCTACCTGAGCCGAGGGTCCCACCAGTGCCCGAGGCTCCGGCTGAGCGAGTGCAACAGGGGCCGAGCATTGCTCGCAGTGAGGGTAGGTGGAACCTGCAGGTAACAGCCGCACAAGAGGTACAGGTTGCAAAATAACCCTGTGTCTTGGCACCCTTGCTCCTTGTGGACGACATGCTGTTGTCTCCTAGGAGAGTGATCACTGAGGGTATATAGCCAAAGGCAAAACAATGCGGTCGAACAGAGAAAATGTATATTATATTATATATATATATATATACACACACACACACACACTTCGGCACCCTAGGGGGACCAGCACCGGGTGACCGGTGTGGCTTACCGACCGCCCAAAGCGGTTGGGGGTCCACCAGATTCCCTGCCTTGGGCCTCCCAGAGCTGTAGAGCTCGTTCCTAATATCTTCCACCGGCAGAATGTGATTGTAACAATGGCTGCCGGAGCTCTCAGGGGAGGAGGGAGCCGTGGGCGGCGACTAATAAAGTGCGGGAATCTGGTGCCCCACAGTGATCAGTGAGGGGGGGAGGAGGACACCTAAAGTATGCTCCAGCCCTCACTGTCTACGTCAGGTCGACCGTCCCGCCCTTACCCGACTGGCAGGCCCGGGGGCGGGAGTTATGGTACTAGGCCGCATGAAGCCGGGGACTAAATTTAATACCGCGGCCGGCAAACAGGCGCGGTCGGCGCGGTAGTCCCGGTCGTCACAAAAAAACAGCAGCCGCTGCAGCGTCTGACACGAGCGCTCCATGCACCGCCCCCATGGGGACACAGAGTACCTTTAGATGCAGGGCCCTGTCCCTGATGATACCAAATCTCCTGTCCGGCAGATTCCCACAGGGGCTGCGGAGGCAGCCCGGTCCCAGTGAATGGATGACCGGTTAGGATCCCACTTCTCCCAGAGCCTCTAAGGGATGGGGAAGGAAAACGGCATGTGGCTCCAGCCTTTGTACCCGCAATGGGTACCTCAACCTTAACAGCACCGCCGACTTAGTGGGGTGAGAAGTGAGCATGCCGGGGGCCCTGTGGAGGCCCTCTTTTCTTCCATCCGATACAATCAGCAGCTGCTGCTGACTAAAATGGGAGCTTGAGTGAATGTGTGCCTCCTTCAACACAAAGCATAAAACTGAGGAGCCCGTGATGCACGGGAGGGTGTATAGGCAGAGGGGAGGGGTTACACTTTTTAAAGTGTAATACTTTGTGTGGCCTCCGGAGGCAGAAGCTATACACGCAATTGTCTGGGTCTCCCAATGGAGCGACAAAGAAATCATATTTAAGAAGTTTATTAACCCTTCAGGTGCTTCACATGAACAAAAGCAATGTGGAATGAAAAAAAGCAAAAAATTAAATTTTACCGAAAAATGCTGCTCCAACCCAAATTTATTCACTTTTAGAAGAAATACTACAACAAAATGGACCCCAAAACTTGTTGCCCACTTTATGAACGCACCGATTGACCACATGTGGTCAAAAACCTGTTTGGATAAATAAAAAAAAGTTCTATTTTTATTTATTATTTTACTAGTCCCCCTAGGGAGCTATAACGATCAACAATCCGCCCTATCTGCTAATCACAGCTACACAGCTGTAAACAGCAGAAACTCACTCTGTTTCACTGGGCTCTGGGCCAAGTGAAACTGAAAGTAATTCATGTTAAGTACAGGAGTCACCAAATGGCCTTGTGCTACCATGACAACTACCGGAAGTCACATGATCACGTCCCTTCCGGTATCGGGCGGTAAGTAAAAGTTTAATGTGATTGCAGTAATATTGGTGGTCACATATTGACAGCATTATTTAAGGGGTTAAACAGCACGAGCAGATAATTCTGCTTGTGCTTAGCAGGCACACATCTCAGATATGCAAATCAGCTGAGATGTGCACCGAGCGCGGCATGCTGCCGGCAGCAGACCGCAGGCAATAACATTATGACCGCTAGGACATAATATTACTGCCTGCGGTCATTAAGGGGTTAATGTCTTCAGCTTCCATCTCACAGGCACTCAGTGTGGGAGGGGGGGGAATACAGCAGAGCTGAGAGAAGAGGTACAACTGCAGATGTGTTTGTAATGAGACAGTTCAGCTCTGCTAGGTATAACCACAATGCTCTGCAGAGAGAT
The DNA here is from genome assembly GCF_048569485.1 of Anomaloglossus baeobatrachus. NCBI lineage: Eukaryota > Metazoa > Chordata > Amphibia > Anura > Aromobatidae > Anomaloglossus > Anomaloglossus baeobatrachus. Next base: position 144,762,518 of record NC_134361.1, on the reverse strand, counting down.
TACATACATAAGAATACAGAAATCTCTAGAAGCACTAAGATGTATGCAACACTGAATATATGAAATTTTGGACAGCATTACTGCTATATACACTTATAAGAATACAAGTACTTAGTCTATAAATTGGCCAAATCATGAGAGCCCATCAGCCACGACAAGGCTTTCACCCAAAACTTAATATTTATTAAACCTCTTGTTTCTATATTGTGCAGTGATGGCAGCTTACACTTAGTCATAGTTGTTCTAGTCTGTTTGGAGGTGTTGGTCAGTTTGTTAGTCATTACATGTCTCTCACTGGTGACTCCTCTTTCATTTAAAGTGAACTCCAGGCCAAACGACTGTACATCAAGGATTCCTGACGGTGGTACTATTTATAACCTGACAATGCATGGCCAGACAGATGTCAACAGAAACCAGAGTTTTGCAGTGGAAATTGGCAGTAAATCTCTCCTTCCTATAGAAGAGAACATGCTAGAACTGCTATGGAAATACCCCCAAAATTTGGGAGTAGATGCATTGAATCTGATCGCTAAACTGGTGGAAGGTGTGCAGGGGTGGGGTGGTCAGCCAGGACTGCATTTTCTATGTAGTCTTTCAATTTGCCTTTTATCAACAGATCTCAATTAACAAATGACAAGCAGCCATTTCGATTGTTTAAGGCCCTGTGAGCACACTGCGTTTTTTTGCTGCAGAAAAGGAGCAGTTTTGTTCATAACCTTTGTGCAGTCCATCAAAATCTATCAGAAATTCAAAATGCTGTGCGCACACTGCGTTTCCCTACAGGTGAATTTCTGCAGCAAAAAGCAGCATGTCACGTCTTATCCACAGGTACATGCGGTTTTGCCATTAAATATTAGTCAAAAACCACAGAGACCAACCTGCGGAAAAATCACAAAACTGTGGTAAAACAGCATGCAGATTTTTTGCTGCAGATGCGGAATTCTGTCAGAGGGTGGGTATTTTACTTAAACATTTTCCCAGTGTGCACAGGGCCTAAAAGTCATTTGTGGGCTGAAGACAGATTTTCTGAGATATTCAGTTCAGTTGCTTGTTATTTGTTCTAAATCATTAACACTTACTACAACCAACAAAATATGTTTACATTTGTACTCGATCATGATTTATTGGACATCTAAACTTATTTGCTGTAACCTACCATATTTTTCATGCTATAAGATACACATTTTAATAAGAAAAACTTGCTAAAAAGAATGCATCTTATAATCCAGAGGAAGCTTCCTAGGATAAACGAGAACACAAACTGCGTCCTCCCCAATCACAGAGCAGCCCTCTCCTACTGATCCACACTGATCTAGGGTGATCAGAGCAGGAGAGGAAGCTGCCGGGAGCTGAATGGAGGAACTAAAACACCCGCCACACGATTACCTCAAGGACCTTTCAGGTCATGTGAGTAGTCACATGCCTGGAAGGAACTGGAAGGTGTGGTTATGTAGGGGGACAAAGGGAGCAAGTGGACGGTGGTGCTCTGGTCAAATGAAACCATATAGAACTCTGACTTAACCCCATAGCGACGGCCTAACGTCTCAAGACGTCGGAAGAACAGGGTACTTATTCTGTTCCGACGTCTTGAGATGTCAGGCCGGAAAAAGCTTGTAGCGCCCCCCAGTGATGAAAAATCTCGGGGGTTTCAGCTACCGGAGGTAGCAGAGACCCCCAAGATTATGAATCGGGGTGCTTTTTTTTTAGACCCCCATAATGTGATCGCCGGTATACACTACATACATACATATATATTATAATACATATACACATATACATACATATACATACATATACATACATTATAATACATTATCATACATTATCATACATTATCATACATTATCATACATTATCATACATTATCATACATTATCATACATTATCATACATACATACATACATACATACATACATACAAAATACTGATTTCTTTCTCATCTGACATGATCAAACATGTCAGATGATAAAGAAATATAATCCTCTAGTGCCCCCAAAGCCCCCGGTACCGGAGAAATCCACCCCCACCGGACATCCAAAATGGCGCCGACGCGCGCCAAAAACTGCCGCTGCAGTCTCTGCATTCATTTCCCTCCGATCTGAAATGATCAAACATTTCAGATCGGAGTGAAATGTCCTCCCCCCTGACCCCTCCTCCGGTACACCAGAGCTGTCTGGTTCCCCGGAGCTCCCTCCGGTTCTCCAGAGCGCTCCCTCTTCCCTCCTCCGGAGCGTGCAAGATGGCGGCGCGCAGCGTACAGTAGCGCGCGGCCACATTCATCCTGCTCTTTCTGCCGCATGTGACACGTCACATGCGACAGAAAAGTTGTCCCCAGGTCCCGCCAAGTCTCCCACCGTCAACCCCCCTCAGCCCCCGGTCTTCCGTTACCTGGCTGCTGCTCCGTCCCCGCGATCACTCAGCCTCCCTCTGGAAAGCTGGCGGCGCATGTGCAGACAGCGGCTGTCAGCTGGATCCTTGCAAGCAGGGATGCTGACCGCGCTGCTTGCACATGCTGCTGTACTGTGGACCGGGGGAGAGTGAGTGCAGTAATCTGCAGCTACACTCACATGGAGAGCCTGCTGTTCTAGAAAATGGGGGGGTACGTTCTGTGAGCGTGCCCCTCATTCTGGAATGAGGTTACTGCAGGTCGAGTGCAGTATTCTCAGATTAGTGCACCCACACTGCTCATGGAGAGCTTGCTCTTCCAGAAAATGGGGGAAACGTTCCCTGAACGTTCCCCCATATTCTAGAAGGTCCAGAGTCGTCGTGGGACCTCCAAAATGGATTACAGCGACCGGAATTTGTTTATTTTCAATAAATTGGTGAAAGAGGGAATGTTCCTGGAAGTGTTTTTTCAAAAAAATTTTTTTTTTGTCTTTATTTTTTTCTATTACTGACTGGGTTAGTGATATCTGGTATCTGTTTAGATGCCGTGACATCACTAACCCCACGGCTTGATGCCAGGTGACATTACAGCTGGTATCAACCCCGTATATTACCCCGTTTGGCACCGCACCAGGGCGCGGAATGAGCTGGGGCGAAGCGCCAGGATTGGCGCATCTAATGGATGCGCCACTTCTGGGGCGGCTGCGGCCTGCTATTTTTAGGCTGGGAAGAGTCTTATAACCATGGCTCTTCCCGCCCCGAGAAGACCAGACCCCAGCTGTCCACTTCACCTTGGCTGGTGATCTAATTTGGGGAGGACCCCACGTTTGTGTGGGGTTTTTTTTTGTTTTGTTTTTTTTAAAAACGCCTGGGGAGCCCTCCAAATTGATCACCAGCCAAGGTGAAGCTGTCAGCTGTGGTTTGCAGGCTACAGCTGTCTGCTTTACCCTAGCTGGCTATCAAAAATAGGGGGGACCCCACGTCGTTTATTTTAATTATTAATTTTTTTTGGGGGGGCTAAATACAAGGCTAGGCACCCTTTAGTGCCACATGAAAGGCACTAAAGGGCGCCAGCTTAGAATATGCATGGGAATGGGACGTTATATTTGTTTGACATTATCCATTGTAACATTTTACGCTGTGCGCCCACGATCAGGATTTGCAGCGTTTTGGGCGCAGAGTGTTTTCCCTGCATCCATAACACTGCGTTGTGCAGTAGAAGCAGTGTGGAAGGATTTTTAGAAATCCCATGCCCACTGTGCTTCTATTCTCCACAGCATAAAACCGACCTGTGGCGCAGCTTCCCGAGCCTCAGCATGTCAGTTTATGCTGCAGAGACAAGAGTGTTCTCTGCAGGTAGCATAGAGCTCCACAGCAGCCTGATCCCAAATCGTGGGCATGGGCAGCTGTGTTCTCCCGTGGACAACACTCACATCTCTGCAGGAAGGCTGACACTGTATACTAGACGCCGTGTCACTGGATCATGGCCACAGCCTAAAAGTGAGAAATTTGTTGCTACAGCAACATTTTTGTGAAGTACCTGTGGATTCAAAATGCTTATACTCCTGAATAAAATCCAGTTTCCAAAATGGGGTCACTTGTGGGGTTTTTTTGCTGTATAGGTACCCAAGGGGCCCTGCTAATGTGACATGGTGCCCGCAATTTATTTCAACTTTTCCAGAATTCAAAAAGTGCTCCTTCCATTCAAAGCCCTCCCATTTGTCCAAACAGAGGTTTTTGGCCACATGTGGGGTATCCCTGTGTTCATAAGACATTGGATAACCTCTTGGGTCCACGGTTTGTTGTTGCCTCTTGAAAAAGTAAGAAATATGATGCTAAAGCAACATTTTTGTGAAAAAAAAAAAAAAAAATGAAAATTTTCAATATGGCAACCTAAGCTTATCAAATTCTGTGAAGTACTCTTGGATTCAAACTGCTCACTATACACCTAGATAAAAGCCTTGAAGTGTCCTGTTTCCAGAATGGGGTCACTTGTTGGGGACCTCCACTGTTTAGGCACCTTAGGGGCTTTCCAAATGCAACATAGCGTCCGCTAATGATTCCAGCCAATTGTGCAGTCAAATGGCACTCCTTCCCTACCGAGCCCTGCTGTGCACTTATTGATTTCCACCACACAAGGTATCAGCATACTCAGGAGAAATTGCACAATAAATTTTATGCTGAATTTTTTCCTTTTACACTTGTAAAAAAAAAAAAAAAAAAAAAAAAAGCTACCTGGTTGAAGTAACAATTTTGTGGTAAAAATGTATTTTTTTATTTTCACAGCTCAACATTATAAACAACTTCTGTGAGGCACCTGGGGGTTCAGGGTACTCACCAAACATCTAGATAAATGCCTTCAGGGGTCTATTTTCCAAAATGGGGCCACTTGTGGGGGACCTCCACTGTTTAGGCACCTCAGGGGCTCTCCTAATGCAACATGGCGTCAGCTATTGATTCCAGACAATTTTGCAGTCAAATGGCACTCCTTCCCTTCCGAGCCCTGTCATGCACCCAAACAATTGATTTCCACCACATATAGGGTATCGCCAAACTCAGGAGAAATTGCACAATAAATTTCATGGTGATTTTTTTCCTGTTACCCTTGTGAAAAAAAAGCTACCTGGTTGAAATAATTTTGTGGTAAAATTTTATTTTTTTATTTTCATGGCTCAAAGTTCTAAAATTCTGTGAAGCACCTGGGGGTTCAGGGTACTCACCAAACATCTAGATAAATTCCTTGAGGGGTCTAGTTTCCAAAATGGCGTCACTTGTGAGGGGTTTCTTCTGTTTAGGTACCTTAGCGGACCTGTAAATGCAACATGGTGCCCGCAATCTATTTCAGCCAAATTTGCTTTCCAAAATTCAAATATTGCTCCTTCTGTTCCGAGCCCTCCCATATGTCCAAACAGAGGTTTCTGACCACATGTGGGGTATCAGTGCGTTCATAACAAAGTGGGGAACAAGTTTTGTGGTCCATTTTGTTGTGTTATTTCTTCTAAAAGTGAATAAATTTGGGCTAGAGCAACATTTTTAGGTAAAAATTTAATTTTTGCTTTTTTTCATTCCACATTGCTTTTGTTCATGTGAAGCACCTGAAGGGTTAATAAACTTCTTGAATGTGGTTTTGAGTACTTTGGGGGGGGGGGGGGTGCAGTTTTTAGAATGGTGTCACTTTTGGGTATTTTCTGTCATCTAGGCCTATCGAAGTCACTTCAAATGTGATGTGGTCCCTAAAAAAAAAAAAAAATGGTTTTGTAAATTTTGATGTAAAAATGAGAAATCGCTGATAAACTTTGAACTCTTCTAACTTCCTAACAAAAAAAAAAAAATTTTGTTTCCAAAATTGTGCTTATGTAACGTAGACATGTGGGAAATGTTATTTATAAACTATTTTGTGTCACAGAAATCTCTGGTTTAATGGTATAAAAATTCAAAAGTTGAAAATTGCTAAATTTTCAAAATTTTTGCCAAAATTCAATTTTTTTCATAAATAAACGCAAAAAATATTGTCCTAAATTTGGTACTAACATGAAGTCCAATATGTGACGAAAAAACAATCTCAGAATCACCGGGATCCGTTGAAGCGTTCCAGAGTTATAACCTCATGAAATGACACTGGTCAGAATTGCAAAATTTGGTCTGGTAAGGTGAAAATTAGCTCCGTCACTAAGGGGTTAAAGGGTTATTCCCATCGCCAAGATCCTATGCCAATATGTAGTAGGGGTAATAATATTGTCAAATATCTCCAGTTTGAAATTTAGTATAGGTCTCCTGATATAGCTATGTCTCTTACCTCATGTGCAGGACACAATACAGCAGCTTAGGCATCCATGGCTACGACCACTCTGACAGTTACTTGTGGTCATAACCATGGATACTAAGCTGCAATGCCTTGCACATGAGGTAAGTGACACAAAAATCATGCAGGGGGCAAGAGCACACCCCATTTTCAGCCATGATAATGCCATTTACTTACTTATCTCCTCCTAGTCTCTGCTCTATAGCAATTGTGAAGATAGCATGTGATCGAGAAGACTGAGAATTCATAGCTGTAGAAGCCACAGTGCGGGAGCTATTCCCCTGCTCCAGACAGATTATTGTATCCACGTCAGTTTTCACATCTCGCTCCGTCAAGCCACAGATCTGCGGAGGAGGAGAACACTTAGCCGCCTATACTATCAAACACAGCTACAGCTCCAATGTAATACCCAGGGGCCTTGATGTACCTTTATGCCTTCCTTAGGGTCCTCACGGATACTAATAGGAGATGCTTTATCCCGAGGAGAATATAGCAAGTCAAGAATTTCTTCATTATAAATCTTTTAAAAAAAATAAAGAAGTCAACATTTAGAATATAATAAGCTTTAATTGTAGTTTTATGACACAAGAGACACAAGATTGAGTTTTGCTTACAAAGAATTATCTAGACTGGATACACTGAAGGAAAATTTATGAATTATGAAGCCTCCCATCAGTTTATTACAGAGGAGCTGAGAAAATTTAAAAAGGGAATCCATCAGTAGGATCAGCCCTCCTAAGCTGTCTATATGGGTATGTAGGTCATAGGAAAAAGAGAATTTTGTTTACTTACCGTAAATTCTTTTTCTTATAGTTCCGACATGGGAGACCCAGACCATGGGTGTATAGCTTCTGCCTCCGGAGGACACACAAAGTACTACACTAAAAAGTAGCTCCTCCCTCCGAGCATATACACCCCCTGGATGACCAAATCTAGCCAGTTTAGTGCAAAAGCTGAAGGAGAACATCCACCCACAAGTAGAGACAGAGCAAAACCCGGAACAACCAGAACCTCTGTCTACAACAACAGCCGGTGAAAACACACGGAACAAGAAAACTGCCAACAGGCAACAGGGAGGGAGCTGCGTCTCCCATGTCGGAACTATAAGAAAAAGAATTTACGGTAAGTAAACAAAATTCTTTTTCTTCATCGTTCCTTATGGGAGACCCAGACCATGGGACGTTCCAAAGCAGTCCATGGGTGGGAATAAACAGAAAAACTGAGAAGTAGGCGAAACCTAACTTCACAAATGGGCGACAGCCGCCTGAAGGATGCGTCTGCCCAAGCTCGCATCTGCCGAAGCATAAGCATGCACTTGGTAGTGCTTCGAAAAGGTATGCAGACTAGTCCAAGTGGCAGTCTGACAGACCTGCTGAGCCGTAGCCTGGTGCCTGAAAACCGAAGAGGCACCGACAGCTCTGGTCAAGTGTGCCTTGATCCCCGGCGGGAGAGGCACTTGAGTACACTGGTAGGTATCGGAAATGGCCGACCTAATCCAACGAGCTAGGGTCGGCTTAGATGCCGAGAGGCCCTTACGCTGACCAGTGGTCAGCACAAAAAGAGGTGCACCGCCTAAGAACAGCGGTGCGAGACACAGATCCGGAGCGCCCGCACCAGATCCAGAGTATGCAACACCTTTTCAAAGCGATGAACAGGAGTCGGACAAAAAGGAAGGCAGGGAAATGTCCCGGTTAAGGTGGAAACAGAAACCACCTTAGGGAGAGAAAGTCCGGAGTCGGACGGAGAACCACCTTGTCTTGATGAAAAACCAAAAAAGGTGACTACGAAGAGAGTGCAGCCAAATCAGAGACTCTCTTGAGGGAAGTTACGGCCACTAGAAAGACCACTTTCTGTGAAAGACAAGACAAAGAAACCTCCCTAAGAGGCTCAAAGGGGGGTTTCCGGAAGCCGTGAGGACCGGATTAAGGTTCCAGGGCTCCAAAGGCCGCCGGTAAGGCGGAATGATGTGAGATGCGCCCTGCATGAAGGAGCGCACCTGAGCCAGCCGGGCGATACGCCGCTGGAACAACACGGGCAGAGCAGAGACCTGTCCCTTGAGGGAATTGAGGGATAGTCCTAGCTGCAGACCGGACTGTAGAAGGCACAGGAGGGTCGGCAAGGCAAAAAAGGCCAAGAAGCATGGCCGGAAGAATGACACCAGGACAGGAAAATTCTCCAGGTCCTGTGATTGACTCGGGCTCGGAAGTATCCCTTGGCCAAAATCTTAGTGGAGATGACTTCAGGAGGGATACCAGAAGTCGTCAAGATCCAGGACTAAAGAGCCACGCCGTCAATCTGAGAGCCGCAGGATTCTGGCAGAAAGACGGACCTTGTGAGAGAAGGTCTGGACAGTCCGGGAGATGCCATGGCACCTCTACGAACAGATTGAGCAGGTCAGGGTACCAAGCTCGCCTGGGTCAGTCTGGAGCAATGAGAATGACCCGACGGCCCTCCATTCTGATCTTGCGCAGAACTCTGGGCAAGAGCTAGAGGGTGAAACACGTAAGACAGACGAAGCTGTGACCAATCCTGAACCAGTGCGTCTGCTGCAAAAGCCTGAGGATCGTGGAGCGAAGATCCACGTCCGGAGTGCCGTACTTGCGGCAGATTGACCGAAACACTGCCGGATGCAGAGCCCACTCGCCGCTGTCCATGGTTTGACGGCTGAGAAAATCTGCCTCCCAGTTTTCCACGTCTGGGATGTGGACTGCGGATATGGTGGACTTGGAGTCCTCCGTCCACTGAAGGATGCGTTGAACCTCCAACATTGCCAGGCGGCTGAGAGTCCCGCCCTGGTGGTTGATGTAGGCAAACGCTGTCGCGTTGTCTGACTGGACTCGAATGTGCCTGGCCGCCAACGGATGGTGAAAGGCTAAGGCTAGTTTCACACTACGTCTTTTTAACATCCGCTGAAAACGTTTTTTTAGCGGAAGTACGGATCCTGCTTTTACAGCAAATAACGTATGCAAACGCATATGTTATTTTGCAGGATCCTGCACTGGATGTTTAGGGGCGGGCATTGGAGTCATGTGATCGGGAGTGAGGGGAACTAGACTGGGAGGAGGCTTCTGACAGCTGCAGACGCTCGTAACCAAGGTAAACATCGGCCTTGGATACCCGATATTTATCTTGGTTACGAGTGTCTGCAGCTGCTAGGAGCCGGGCTGCCTGCACACGTAACCAACGTAAACATCGGGTAACTAAGAGAAGTGGTTACGCGATATTTACCTTGGTTCCGAGTGTCCGCAGCTCTCAGGTGGGAGAGAGAGGAAGGGGGAAAGACAGAGATAGAGAGAGAGGGTGAGTGAGGGAGTAGAGAGATCGACAGATCACGCGAGACTGGTTCTGGGCATGCTCAGTACTTTCTGGGCATGCTCAGTACAAAAGCAGGATCCTGTCTATCAGCACGCCAGCGTTCACCTGCGTTTGCGTGCGTTATAGTCAGGATCCAGCAATTTGCAGTATTTGGACGGAGCTCAAAAACGCTACAAGTAGCGTTTTTGAAACATGTTAAAAAACTGCAAGTCACTGGATCCGCACTATAACGCACGCAAACGCAGGTGAACGGATGTTAACGCGAGTCCATTGCAAATGCATTGAAATGAAAACGCATTTGCACTGGATCCGCTTGTCCGCTAAAATAACGTTAAGGACGGATGTTAAAAAGACGTAGTGTGAAACCAGCCTAAGAAGCACAGCTCTGATTTCCAGCACATTGATCGAGAGGGCTGATTCGGACGGAGTCCAAGTGCCCTGCGCTCCATGGTGGAGATATACTGCTCCCCAGCCGGATAGACTGGCATCCGTGGTGAGGATCACCCGGGACGGGGCCAGGAAGGAGCGTCCCTGAAGAGAGAGGGGCCGAAGCCACCACTGAAAGGAGCCCCTGGTCTGTGGCGAAGCCACCAACCCGTGGAAGGAGGAAGTCCGCTTGTTCCAACAGCGGAAAATGTCCAGCTGCAGAGGACGCAGATGGAACTGGGCAAGGGAACCGCTTCCATTGACGCCACCATCTGACCCAGCACCTGCATTAGGTGCCTGATGGAACGACGTCGGGGCCTCAGCAAAGAGCGCACCGCCAGAGGAGGGACTGCTGTTTGACTAAGGGCAGCTTCACAAGTGCCGGCAGAGTCTCGAATTACGTCCCTGGGTACGTGAGCTTCTGGGTCGGAGTCAGAGTGGACTTGGACAGAATGACAAGCCACCCGAATTGGCTAGAGTGGCAAGAGTGAGCGAGGCACTCCGCTAACAGTCTGCACTGGATGAAGCCCTGACTAGAAGGTCGTCCAGGACAAAAAGGATCACTGCCAACCCCTGGAGGTGCAGGACCGCAATCACTGTTGCCATGACCTTGAGAATACTCGCGGGGCCGTGGCTAACCCCAAGGGAAGAGCCACGAATTGGAAATGTTCCACTCCGATTGCAAAACGTAGTCAACGCTGGTGTGAAACTGCGATTGGCACATGCAGATAGGCATCTCTGATGTCGATGGATGCTAGGAAATCTCCTTGGGTCATTGACTGACCGCAGAGACTCCATGCGAAAATGCCGCACCTGAACATGCTTGTTGAGAAGCTTGAGAACCAGGTCGGAAGGCACCGTCCTTTTCGGGGACTAGGAAGAGATTTGAGTAGAAATCTCAGAACCGTTCCCATTACTCCATTGGCCTGCAAGAATGCCACGGCCTGTGAGAAAGCGGCAGCCTTGGAGCAGGGGGGAGTTGACAGAAAAAAAAAAATCTGTTTGGCGGGCTGGATAGAATTCTAACCTGTAGCCGTGGGAGATGGTATCCCGCACCCACTGATCGGAGACGTGTTGAAACCACACGTCGCCAAAGTGGGAGAGCCTGCCACCGGCCAAGGATGTTGCTGGCGCGGCCAGATAGTCAGGAGGAGGCTGCCTTAGTGGCAGCAGCTCCTGCGGCCTTCTGAGGACGCGGCTTCGTGCGCCAGTTGGGTTTACGGTCCTTGGCCGAGTTAGTGGACGAGGCCGAGGGCTTAGAGGACGACCAGTTGGAGGAACGAAAGGAACGAAACCTCGACTGGATCCTGCCCTGGACAGGTTTCCTGGTTTTGGTTTGTGGCATGGAAGTACTCTTCCTGCCAAAAGCTTCCTTAATAATTTCATCCAGTTGTTCACCGAATAGTCTGGTCCCAGCAAAAGGGAGCCCAGCAAGGAACTTCTTTAGAAGCATCTGCCTTCCACTCTCGAAGCCACAGGAGCCTGCGGATAGCGAGGGAATTAGCCGAAGCCACCGCAGTGCGGTGAGAGTCTCCAGCATGGCAGAAATGGCATAGGATGAAAAGACTGAAGCCTGGAAGTTAAGGCAACCATTTCGGGCATAGAGTCCCTGGTGAGGGAATGCATCTCCTCTAGAGAAGCAGAGATGGCTTTGAGAGCCCGCACTGCTGCAAAATATGGGGAGAACGAGGCCCCTGCCGCCTCATATACAGATTTGGCCAGAAGGTCAACCTGGCGGACAGTGGAATTCTTGAGAGGTGCCATCAGCCACTGATACAACTGTCCGGGCTGAGAGTCTAGACACCGGAGGGTCCACCTTTGGTGAATGAGCCCACTCCTTGACCACTTCTGGTGGAAAGGGAAAACGGTCATCAGAACCACGCTTTGGGAAGCATTTGTCAGGGCAGGCCCTGGGCTTGGTCACAGTGGCCTGAAAACTGGAGTGGTTAAGGAACACACTCCTTGTTCTCGTAAGCAAGGTAAACTGGTGCTTTTTTGCCAGAGAGGGTTGCTCCTCTGATACTGGCGGATTGAGGTCCAGTACAGAATTAATGGACGCAATCGAAACACTAATATCTGCGTCACCCTCGGACAGATCAATGGGGGACATGGAGGTAGCGTTCGAGCCCCCAGTAAAGGGATCCTCCTCGTCCTGCGAGTCAGCTCGTGAATCAGAGCCGCGGGACGAGGAGGGAGAGGGGACCCTGCGTCTCCTTTGAGGAGGACGGGGTCTGAGACCAGAAGAAGAATCCTCTGTGGGCCTTGCTGAGCGAGCCGTAGCAGCAGAGGCGCCCTGAGAAGGGGGCTAATGCATGCTCAGCAGAGTCCGGGACAGCTGTCCCATGGAGAGAAGGATTCTACCCAAGCCGGGGGTTCAGCCACCGGAGCCGGAGCAGCCGGAGGGACCACTGGGGATGAGACTCCAGACTGAGGCACCACCATGTTAGAGCAGGCATCACAATGTGGATATGTGCTCGGTACAGGCATACATGCAGTGCATATTGAGTACAGCCTTGCAGCCTTACTTCTCGTGTGAGACATGCTGCTGAAGTGGGGGCTCTGAGCCAGAATGACCCCCAGCAGAGTATATAAGCAGTATATCAGCAGGTCCACAACCGGAGGTTGTGGCTTGCCAGACCGTTTGACATTGTCTCTGTGCCCTCCAGATCCCAGAGCCCGGACCCCCAGAGAGATGCTGCAGTCAGCGCCGATCGTTGTGCAGACATGGCATAAGAACACTGAAAAAATGGCGCCGGAGCGAGGAGAGGGGCCGGGGCCTACTCTGAGAGCGGGATCCGGAGGGCCAAGGAGATATACAGGGAAGGGAATCTTTCCTCAGAGAGGAGTGTCTCTCCCCTGTACCGAACAGCCGCTGGGCGGAGCCGCACTGTCCCTCTGCATGACTGACATGCAGGGGCAGTGAAATCGAAACTAGGCCTCAGGCGAAGCCGGGGCCTAGATTTAACAATGCGGCCGGCAAACAGGCACCATCGGCGCGGTTCTCGGGTGAAAACCAGAGAACCGGCCGGGAATGTCAGAATACATACACAGCACACTCTCCCCCACATTAAAGTACAAGGGACCCCCTGAAAATAACGTCTCAGATACTTAGCTTGTGAGACGCAGGGCCAGGTCCCTGAGGGATGAGTGCTCCGTCCGGCAGGATCCTGAAAGGGCTGCGGATGGAGACCGGTCTCCTGCCAGGCAGGGAGAACCGTGCTGGCTCCCACTTCAAGCCAGAGCCCGAGGGATGGTGAAGGAGCGCGGCATGTAAGGCTCCAGCCCTGAAATCAACCTTAACAACACAGCCGACACAGTGGGGTGAGAAGGGACATGCCGGGAGTCCAGGGTTGGACCCGCTTTTCTTCAAACTCTTTTCCAAAAATCAAAATCAGATGAGAATGCATGTGTGGATGTGTGCCTCCTGAACACAAAGCATTGAACTGGCTAGATTTGGTCATCCAGGGGGTGTATATGCTCGGAGGGAGGAGCTACACTTTTTAGTGTAGTACTTTGTGTGTCCTCCGGAGGCAGAAGCTATACACCCATGGTCTGGGTCTCCCATAAGGAACGATGAAGAAACTGACTACAATGATACCTTGATATCTGCAATCTGATTACTTAAAGGGAATCTGTCAGCAGATTTTTGCCATCTTATCACAGCAGCATATTCGGTGTTAGAGACCCGGAATCCAACGATGTATCACTTAGATTACTGGGTACAGCAGTTTTGACACAATTTAGCCACGTAGCTAAGAGCTGCCCCCGCCCACACCAAGCTCTCTATAGAGATTGTACATTGACAGTGAAGTGTCAATCACAGGAGGGAGTATGTCAGACTGTAGTGCAAACAATAAGAGTCCTGTTGCATAAACAACTGAATGGACTATGACAAGACATGCAGCCCTGATTTTCCTGTGATAACACTTGCAGCACACTAGCTTCAGCTTGCATAGCAAAAACATGCTGACAGATTCCCTTTAAACCGAGAGATCCACACTTTTGTTAATGAGCTGTTCCAGGCTATGGGCTGTACACTGATCTACATGAGAATCTGACCCCAGAGAGGATTTTAAAATGAAACTGGTCATTACCAGGGTGAGACAAGTAACAGAACAGTAGACCTCAACTTTGTCTCATTACAAACACATTAGCAGCTGCAGCTCCCAGTTCTGCTATATTGCAACAGTATTGCAACCCTGGCTCCCTGTGAGATGAAGCTGAAAAGGACCCTGCAGATGTGTCAGGTAGAATACACTCACACTAGAGTACATCATCCAATGATTCTCTCACGCAAGAGCAATGGGTGCGATACAGTAATGACACTCTGCATTACTGCACAGGTGCAGACGAGATTGAGAACTTAATGACTCAATCTTCTCCCTTGGGTGTGTCGGCATATATTGGACTGCACTCTGACAGAGTGTAGGCCGATGTTTAGGACAAACCCAGTGACTTGAATGGGTGTGTACCATCTGATATACGCTGGATCACAGCATTCAGACATTTATCATGCGGACCAAAAAAAACAAAACAAATTAATATAATCTAATTATATATATATTATACACATATACACATATACACATATATTACACATGCATAAAGCTTGGTCGACACTGCTTAAAGTAGAAGAGCGAGTGCTATCTGATAAAATATCGGATAGCACTCATCGGAGCCATACGGTGGTGTAAGCAAGCCCACAGCTTTGCAGTGAGATCAGACTGACAGTCATTACAGGTCTCATACTGGTAATGCCATCTATCACAAAAATCTTTGGAGGTAGATTCTCAGGGAGATCATTGTCCGGCCCAAAGACCTTAACAGCTCAATGACATGTTTTCTTCTATGCATTTCTCTGGAATTCTCCATTAGATAAAGTGGTTTTATTCAGCTTCCTATGACCTACATGCCCATATAGATGGTTAGGAGGGCTGATCTACTGACCGATTCCTTCTACATCTGTTTTATCCAGCCATGTCATGACTATTATAAAGTAAAGCTCTTGGCATTGTTACATGGCAGCATTACATTTTGTACATGATCCCTTATTATTCTAACTGTACAGTTTCACAGCTTAAAACAAAAATTAAGTATGAAAATTTATATAACTTTCTTTTGAATAACAATTTCCAAAATTAAACAAGGAACAGGGCATTCCCATTTTACCATGATGGCATATTGGTAGAACAAGCGATCACTTTATAAATTGGCAGGTATTTGGCCTTTGAACCACCCCCAGAGAACGAAGTGTCCGCTGCACTCATGGAGCGCTGTCTCCCTACCACCGGTCCCGGTCCAGACAGGGGCTCTGCAGATTCTCCATTCTCTGACATCCCAAGGGTGAGGCCATCACTGATCATATAATGGCCACTCACATTTTGTAAAATGGTTAAGATCCTTTTGAAGGCTTTTTTTTGTTTGTTTTTTTTTGGGGGAGGGGGATTAAAATTGTATACTCTGGTGCAGTTTATGATAAAATAATCTGAGCTTAACCCACCATCCCCAGGTCCTTCTGACTCTCAGCTGCTACCCAATATCAGTTGTCTGCAGTGCTGTCATGCCTATAGCGCTGCAGCCAATCACTGAGCACAGCGGTTCTGCCTATGTAGATGGCACATGCTGCTCAGCTCACTGATTGGCGTCACACCGACAGTGCAGTAACCAACACTGCAGACAGATACTGAGGCAATAAAGAAAATCCTGTACCACAGCAAATATTTTAAATAGAGATTTTTTTTTAACAAAGTAAAAAAACAAAACAAATGGGCAGCAGGTGGTGCCAACACCCCAGATTTTCCTTACTATGGAGTTTTGACACCACCTGCTGGCAATCTATGGTTAATGTTTATTTATTGTGATTTTTATTAATAAAAGGGAGCTCTATTTAAAATCTTTGCTGCAGCACATAAATGTATTACTTCATGTTATAATATCTGTATAGAGCAATGTTCCATGAAAATAAGGGCACATTCACACTGTTTTCTTGATAATTCACGGATGAATTTTTTTGTTAGCTTAAACATATGTTTTAGATACTGAGGCAGTACCAGGGGAGGGCAAGTAAACTGCACCTGGGGACTCAAGTTTCCGGAAAGCCCCATTAATGTGTGCCTGTTAACATTACAGGTATCTGCAGCTATAAAACAATGACATACATTTACCTCGAGATAAGAAACTTTGAGGAGAAATTCCCAGTCTGGCCTTTGTGTCATTTCTCGAAATAATGCCTTAACCACTCTGGGAATGACACCGACTGTAGGCTCGTTTTCTTGGTCATGTGTGTATGCGCCTCCCATTGAGAAGGTCTTCCCGGATCCAGTCTGCCCATAAGCTAGGACTGTAGCATTGTACCCTGAGGAAATCCACAGGCTTTTATTGCATTCATACAAATCTCATTTCAAGTACAGACTAACAGATGTAAGGTGACGGCTGTGAAGCACAAGTAGATCAGGAGCTTCTACTCAAGGTGACAATATTACTACAAACGTGGATCCAATCAGTTCCATCAAATATGGCTACGACATCCACAGGGTGTAAGCTGTGAGGGCAGGGTCCTCACACCAGTATATGAGTGTTAACACTCCACATGTATGGACCTTGGAATTATTGGAGTAACATTGATCGTTCACAGGCCATTCCTTCATATGGCCGGCACATTTCTGTATCTGATAGTTGCCAGTTCTCTGACCACATTTTATACTCTAAACCGTATCATAGGGATCTGTGGAGCTGCGGGGTCAGGCCAGCAGACACAGTCAGGTCAGGACTGACTAATGTCGGCTAACTGTGGAGGGGAGGGGGGGGGGGGGGGGGTGTTTTGGGAAGTTAATACAGACTCTGGTTCTTCCAAAGAGGAAAGAGCCATCCTTAACCCCTTCACCCCCGGGCGAGTTTCCATTTTTTTTTGGGGTGGGGTTTCACCCCTTCTTCCGAGAGCCGTAATTTTTTTTTTTTTATTTTTCTGTCGACCTTGCCATATGAGGGCTTGTTTTTTTGAGAGACAAGTTGTACTTCTAAATGAAACCATGAATTTTACCATATAGTGTACTGGAAAATGGCAAAAAAAGTGCGATTGCATGATGGTTTTGGAGATACGTTAAAACTGATGTGTGGGTGTGACGCCTCAGGTCGGTGCGAATTTGTAGATACCAAACATGTATTAGGTTTAATTTTATCTAAGGGAATTAAAATATAAAAGAAAAAAAAAAAATTTTGCGCCATTTCCATGATCCATAGCGGTCTCATTTTTGGGACCTATGGCTCAGTGACAATTTATTTTGTGTGTCTCGAGCTGACATTTTTGCGCATATGTTATGTTTTGAGCGACTTACCTCATTTTGTGCAAAATTCGTGGCAACCTAAGAAAACATAATTTTGGCTTTTTTTGCCACTACGCCGTTTAAAAATCAGATTAATTGATTTTATATTTTGATCGGACATTTCTGAACATAGCAATACCAAATGTGTATTTTTTTTAACTTTTTAATTTATAACGGGGCGAATGGGGGGGGGGGGGGGTAATTTGAACTCTTTTTTTTTAAACTTTGTTATAGTCCCCCTAGGGGACTACTAAAATAATCAGCAGTCTGATCGCTCATTCTTTCTTGTAGATCAGAGCAGCATTGCTCTGATCTGCACAGACGCAGCTTTCTATACACTGCCCTCTGCGGGCTGTAAGAGGAAGTGACTCATGATAGCTACAGGAGTCACCACATGACAACTATCGGATCCACGTCACATTTGATGGAGCCGGGTAACTGAATGCTTACCGCGGCGCACTGACATTTTTGGGCACACACTTTCTACAGCCAGACACCCAGACCCCGGGGGGGGGGGGGGCACAGTTTGTTTGGACGGAAGCCGAAATGGGACCACTGAACGGAGATTACAATGCAGTGTGACAGCAGCCTAAAGGCCCCGTCACACTAAGCAACATCGCTGCTAATGAACAACTTTTGTGACGTAACAGCGATGTTGCTAGCGATGTTGCTGTGTGTGACATCCAGCAACAACCTGGCCCCTGCTGTGAGGTCGTTGGTTGTTGCTGAATGTCCAGGGCCATTTTTTAGTTGTTGCTGTCCCGCTGTGAAGCACAGATCGCCGTGTGTGCGCCAGCGACAGAGCAACAACTAAATGTGCAGGCAGCAGGAGCCGGCTTCTGCGGACACTGGTAACCACGGTAAACATCGGGTAACCAAGAAGCCCTGTCCTTGGTTACCCGATATTTACCTTAGTTACCAGCCTCCTCCGCTCTCACTTTCAGTGCCGGCTCCTGCTTCTTGCACGTGTAGCAGAGTACACATCGGGTAATTAACCCAATGTGTACTGTAGCTAGGAGAGCAGGGAGCCAGCGCTAAGCATTGTGCGCTGCTCCCTGCTCTGTGCACATGTAGCTACAGCACACATCAAGTAATTAACCCGATGTGTGCTGTAACTAGGAGAGCAGGGAGCCAACGCTCAGCGGTGTGCGCTGCTCCCTGCACGTGTAGCTGCGTCCGCTGGTAACCAAGGTAAATATCGGGTTGGTTACCCGATATTTACCTTAGTTGCCAAGCGTAGCATCTTCCACGCGGCGCTGCTGGCTGGGGGCTGGGACACTGGTTGCTGGTGAGCTCACCAGCAACTCGTGTAGCCACGCCACAGCCATCCCTGCCAGGTCAGGTTGCTGGTGGGAATCGCTGGAGCGTCGCAGTGTGACATCTCACCAGCAACCTCCTAGCAACTTACCAGCGATCCCTATCAGGTTGGATCGTTGTTGGGATCGCTGGTAAGTTGTTTAGTGTGACTGGGCCTTAAGAAAACATGCATGGGAGCTCCAAGGGCTGGTATATTATCTAGGAGACTGAGGACCATCTTAGCCCCAGTGGCTCTTTGACTTACCTTTAAACAGGCCTTGTATGAGAGGGGATACTGAGGTATTATACACCTCCTCCTGCTCAGCCGATGGATCAAAGACAAAATCGTATGTGAAAGATTTTTCATTTCCAACAATCACCTGTACATGAGAAATCATGTTAGTATGTGCACATAACGACCACACAAAGACGGCACACATATTCACCCACCTGAGGTTCCCCAGGCACAAAAGTAAGGCACGTCTTACAGCCTTCATTGATCTCCTTCTGAACCAGGGGCCTACACCTTAGAGCAACTCTTACAGGAATACCTTCATCTTTACCCATGTTGTAACCAAACAAGCCTAGAAGAGGGAATGAAAGTAAGGCTACTTCCACAGTTGCGTTGTGCGGCATTGGTCACAATCAGTTGTGTGACTGATGTAACGGATGTGTTGCAGATATTTTGCATTGCACTAAGGTGTGTGTATAAAAAAAAAACCACAGCAATACTATATTAAAACCATTTAAAATACAGTGTTCAAACAAACAAATGGGGTTGCATATAATAAAACAGAACCCCACAAGTCACCCCCTCCATATGGATAAGTATCATGTACAGAGCACACTATAGGCCAGTAAATAGGCAAAACCTCAATACAAATGAATACAGATCTAAACAAGGAAGCATATAAACATCCAGTACATATGCAAAATGCACAAAATATAGATACCAGTCAAATGTAGACAAACGAACCAGCGATCGAGAAAAAGGACCTATAGGTGCAAATTAAAAACCAAAATGGAGGAGGGCAACAAAGACCAATCCCCCCCCCCCCCCACACGTGTCACCACCCCAAGATGGGAAAGCTGTGACGTGGGGGGAGGTCATCTGGCCAGCGCAGAGCGGTGGAGGCAGATGGGAAAGCGCGGGCATGAGATTATGGGTGGGTACTTCCTGATGAAAATCACATGCGCGAGACCTCGGGCGCACTGGGCGGCATCCTGAGGTATGAAATTGAGCGATTGTGGATGGCGTAAAGCAGCAGGAGGCAGAATAACGGACGACAGCCCGCCCCCGTGTACCATTATCAAGATTTGCATACAAAAAAAAAAAAACCACTTTATAAAGTATTTATTTTAGTCCAAAAGGGGGCACAATAACAGGAACCTTGCTAGAATGCAGCCCAGGAGCTGCAGAAGGGGAATCTTTTAGGTTTAGTGCAAAATTTCTGCTGACAGGTTCCCTTTAACGTTTCTTTGCTCTGTACCCAACCTAACAATTTTTATGGGTTTTTAATTATGCTTCAATACAAAAAGTTTTTATATTTTATTTGCTAGTGCTGGATTTTTTTTTCCCTTTCTAAAAATTTAGTCTGATCAAACCCTGAGCTGGGGAGAAATCCGTATACAGACATAACAGCACAGGATCACAGCTGATTCTATGAGGTAAAACATTTCTCTGCCTGTTTTATCACAAAAAAACGGATTTTTGTGTACTCACCGTAAAATAGTTCTCTTAGCCATCATTGGGGGACACAGGACCATGGGTGTTATGCTGCCCATCCATAGGAGGACACTAAGTAGATGCAAAAGCATAGCTCCTCCTCTGCAGTATACACCCCCTGGCCGGGCCAGGCAAGCTCAGTTTTAGTACACAAGCAGTAGGAGGGAAAAAAAAACAAAACAAAAAACAGTAAAAACTTCAGAGGAACATGGAGGGGGGGGGGGGGGGGGGTCATAACCAAATAAGGTACTAGAGCATCAAGGCAACAGGGTAGCAGCTGCGTCCCCCAAAGATGGCTAAGAGAAAACGATTTTACGGTGTACAAAAAAAATCAGTTTTTCTCTGACGGACGCCTCATTGGGGGGGGGGGGGCTGAACAGGACCATGCAGTCCATGGGTGGAGAACATAAAAGAAGACAACACAACCCAAAGACTAGGAACCAGTCCCAGACAGCCTGAAGCGCCTACTGAGAGAGGTGCTCTGCCGTTTGCAGAATTTTCCTACCCAGATTTGCCTCAGTTGAAGCCTGGGTATGGACTAATGCTTTGAAAACGTATGTAGGCTAGACCAGGTCGCAGCCTTACACACCTGTTCCACTGAAGCCTGATGCCGAATGGCCCACGAAGCGCCAACTGCTCGCGTGGAATGAGCCCGCAGCCCACTAGGAATGGGCTTGAGTTGCAAGCGGTAGACTTCCTGGATCGCAGAGCGAATCCAGCGAGCTAGAGTCGCCTTAGAAGCTGCCTGTCCCTTCTTAGGCCCCTCAGGAATGACGAACAAAGTCAGTTTTCCTAAAGGGGCTGTCCTGGATATGTAATATCTGAGAGCTCTGACGAGGTCTAACGAATGCAGAGACCTTTCCACCCTATGAACTGGGTGTGGACAAAAGGAAGGCAGGACTATGTCCTCGTTCAAATGAAACGGGGTAAGAACCTTTGGAAGGAAATCCGGGAGAGGGCGCAGAACCACCTTGTCCTGGTGAAAGATCAGAAAAGGCTTGCAGCAAGAGAGTGCTGCCAGCTCCGAAACCCGTCTGATGGACGTAATTGCCACCAGGAATGTTACCTTCCAGGACAGAAGAGCAAGGAAGGATTCCTTGAGGGGTTCAAAGGGAGACCTCTGGAGACCGTCCAGAACGAGGTTGAGGTCCCATGGTTCCAGCGGCCGTTTGTACGGGGGAAACTAGATGGGAAAAGCCCTGGAGGAAGGTCTTGACTTGCGGTTTTTCAGCCAGGCGGCATTGGTAGAAGATTGAGAGCGCTGAGACCTGCCCTTTAAGGGAACTAAGAGCCAACCCCGCTTGCAAGCCAGACTGTAGAAAGTCGAGAATTCTGGGGATGGCCAGAGGCATAGGCTGGACGTTATAGTTTCCCTCCATCATGAAAGGAAGATTTTCCATGTATGGTGGTAAATGCGGGATGAAGCAGGCTTTCGGGCGCTGATCATGGTGGAAATAACCGCGGGGGAGAATCCCGCTATTGTTAATACCCAGGTCTCAATGGCCATGCTGTCAGCTTCAGGGCTCTGGAGTTCTGATGGGAAATGGGCCATTAAGTCTGGGATGTCAGGAAGGCGCCACGGTGCGTCTGTGAGCATTTGTACTAATTTGGCGTACCAGGTGCGCCTGGGCCAGTCCGGTGCTATCAGTATCACCGGGACTCCCTCTGCCTTGATCTTCCTGATTACCCGTGGCAGCAGGGGTAGAGGTGGAAATATGTAAGGCAGGCGGAAGTGGTGCCAGGAGCAGACTAGAGCATCCGCGCCGATGGACTGCGGGTCGCGTGACCTGGCTATGAACGCGGGTACCTTTGCATTCAACCTTGAGGCCATTAGGTCCACGTCTGGTGTGCCCCAGTGAGTGCAGATGTGTAGAAACACATCTGGGTGGAGGGACCATTCTCCAGCGGCCAGGCCTTGGCGACTTAGAAAGTCTGCTGCCCAGTTCTCTACCCCCGGTATATGTACCGCTGATATCACTGATCACGACGATTCGGCCCAGCTGAGGATCTTGTGGGCCTCGAGATAAGCCGCTTTGCTGCGGGTGCCCCCCTGCCGATTGATATAGGCCACAGCTGTCGCATTGTCCTATTGGACTCCTGGGGCGTCCAACGTCCTTGAGCAGTGTGGTGCCGGTACACTGCTCCCCAGCCTAGGAGGCTGGTGTCCGTGGTCAGGACCAGACAGTTCACTGGGAGATAAGATCTCCTCTTCGATAGGGATGATGACCGAAGCCACCAGCGGAGTGTGTACCTGACTGAAGGCGTCAGGTGAAGATGTCTGTCCAGGGAGAAGGGGCTCTTGTCCCAGGCCACTAGAAGGGCTAGCTGCAGTGGGCGGAGGTGCAGTTGAGCAAATGGTACTGCTTCCATAGCCGCCACCATCCTGCCGAGCACTTTCATGCTGAATCGAATGGAGCGAGACGGAGGACGTAGAAGGCAGCGTACCGCTCGTTGAAGAGCGATCGCCTTGTCCTGAGGGAGAAGGATCAAGCCCCATCGGGTGTCCAGGGACATGCCCAGGAAGGTCATGGATCGTGATGGATCGGGGATGATTTGTCCAGATTCACTAGCCACCCTAAGCGGGATAGGGTGTCCACAGTGATCTGTACGCTGGTTGAGCAGTCGCAGAAGGAGGGGGCCTTGCTGAGGAGGTCATCCAAGTAAGGGAGAACGACTACTCCCCTGGCGTGAAGGACGCTCATGGCGGCCGCCATGACTTTGGTGAAGACCCTTGGTGCGGTGGCAAGGCCGAAGGGTAGAGCTACAAATTGAAAGTGGGAGTCCTGAATTGAGAAGCGGAGGAACTTTTGGTGATCTGGGGCGATGGGTATGTGCAGGTATGCGTCCTTGATGTCTATGGAGGCGAGGAATTCCCCTTCGACCATGGATGCAATAATGGACCTTAGGGACTCCATTCTGAATCTCCGTACGTGCACATGTTTGTTTAGGTGTTTGAGGTCCAGGATAGGTCGAACTGACCCATCCTTTTTGGGAACCACAAAGAGGTTGGAATAAAACCCCCCGAACTTCTCGTCGTCTGGGACAAGTATTATCACTCCTGCTATTTGGAACGAGTGGATTGCTGAGAAAAAAAAGCTTTGCGGCGTTTGAGTCTTTGGGGGGTTTGAGAGAATGAATTTCGGACCCGACCCCCGAGTCGGTTCTATGTAGTAACTGGAAGACACAAGGTCTCGCACCCATTTGTCGTCTGGGGGGGCAGGCCAGGTGTCATGAAAGAGCCGCAGCCGACCTCCTACAATGAGTGTCTTCCGGGACGCCGAAGGAGTCATGAGGGGGGAAAACGTCGTGTCCGAGTCTCCCTAGTCCTGGACTGTTTCGGTCTAGGCTGCCATGACGAAGTGGGTTTCGGGGAGAGCTGAAAAGATCGGTCTCTGCGTAGTCCGCGGCTGGTGGCGGGGACAGCACGGGATGTCGACCAACCAAATTAGTTCCAAAAGTAGCGGAACGAGGACTGGACGTCTGGTGAAGGACGTCCTGGACTTCAGCTGGGGGAGGGAGGTACTCTTTCCTCCTGTGGCGTCAGAAATGAGCTTGTCCAGACGTTCGCCAAACAATCGGTCTGGAAAAAAAAAAGGAAGGCCCGTGAGAGACTTCTTGGAGGCAGAGTCCGCTCACCATTGTTGGAGCCAGAGAGCTCTACGGATGGCTATGGTATTTGAGGCGGCAAACGCTGCGCAGGTAGCAGCGTCCATGGAGGCCTGGATGAGGTACTCCGCCGCAGCGGCAATTTGAGCTGTTACCTCTGTGAAGGTATGAGTGAACTGGGATTCCTCAAGCGAAGTGTTAAGGGATTCTGCCCAGACCGAGATCGCCTTTGCGACCCACACAGAGGCAAAGGAGGGCGAGAGGGAGGAACCCGCAGCCTCAAAAGCAGAGCAGGCGAGGTGCTCCACCTGTCTGTCGGGTCCTTGATGGAGGAACCATCGGGTAAAGACAGGAGCGTCTTTGTGGTAAGGCGGGAGACCGGGGAGGGTGGGGGGGCGACCGAGGGCGGATCGGCACAGCCCTTAGGGGCAGGTGAGGCAAAAGGGTATCGGGACTCCATGAGTTTTCGGGTACCGAAGCGCCTGTCAGGCTTCTCCCTTTGCTTTAGGCCCCCTTCACACATCCGTGAAAAACACGCACGTGTGTTACGGGCCGTTTTTCGGGTCCGTGTCCCGTTTTTGTGTCCGTTTTTATGGTCCGTGTGGCACCTGTGTGAATTGCGTATGCTAGCCGTGTTTGTGTGCAGAACGTCCGTGTGTGCGTGTGGAATTAACGTGTATGTGTACGTGTAATGTCCGTGTGTAATGTCCGTGTGTGTGATGCACAATGTCGTTTATAAATGTCGGCTGACAGCAGACAGAGTTGCGCGATGAGAATGAACTCGGGTGAACTTCACCCGACTTCATCCTCATACCGCGGCTCTGTCTGTGTCGAGTACTGATTAGCGGTCACCTGTGAAGGATTCACCGGTGACCGCTAATCCCCCGATTGACTGAAGTGTCCCCCCCTCTCTCATACTCACCGATCCCCGATCACCGGCGCTGCACGGCATTCACACGGCTGCGGCGGCTTTTACTATTTTGAAAAAGCCGGCCGCTCATTAAACAATCTCCTATTCCCTGCTTTCCCCGCCCACCGGCGCCTATGATTGGTTACAGTGAGACACGCCCCCACGCTGAGTGACAGGTGTCACACTGCACCCAATCACAGCAGCCGGTGGGCGTGTCTATACTGTGCAGTAAAATAAATAAATAAATAATTAAAAAAAAAACGGCGTGCGGTTCCCCCCAATTTTAATGCCAGCCAGATAAAGCCATACGGCTGAAGGCTGGTATTCTCAGGATGGGGAGCTCCACGTTATGGGGAGCCCCCCACCCTAACAATATCAGTCAGCAGCCGCCCAGAATTGCCGCATACATTATATGCGACAGTTCTGGGGCTGTACCCGGCTCTTCCCGATTTGCCCTGGTGCCGTTGGCAAATCGGGGTAATAAGGAGTTATTGGCAGCCCATAGCTGCCAATAAGTCCTAGATTAATCATGTCAGGCGTCTATGAGACACCTTCCATGATTAATCTGTAAGTTACAGTAAAAAAAAAACACACACACCCGAAAAAATCCTTTATTTGAAATAAAAAACACACACAAATTCCCTCATTACCAATTTATTAACCCCGACAAACCCTCCATGTCCGGCGTACTCCACGGACCTCCAGCGTCGCGTCCAGCTCTGCTGCATGGAGGTGACAGGAGCAGCAGAAGACACCGCCGCTCCGGTCACCTCCACACAGCAAATGAGGTGAGTAGCGCGATCAGCTGCTGTCAGTCAGGTAACTCGCGGCCACCGCTGGATCCAGCGGTGGCCGCGGGTAACCTCAGTGACAGCAGCTGATCGCGCTACTCATCTCAGCTGCGTGGAGATGACCGGAGCGGCGGTGTATTCTGTAGCTCCTGTCACCTCCATGCAGCAGAGCTGGACGCGACGCTGGAGGACCGTGGAGTACGCCGGACATGGAGGGTTTGTCGGGGTTAATAAATTGGTAATGAGGGAATTTGTATGTGTTTTTTATTTCAAATAAAGGATTTTTTCGGGTGTGTGTGTTTTTTTACTGTAACTTACAGATTAATCATGGAAGGTGTCTCATAGACGCCTGACATGATTAATCTAGGACTTATTGGCAGCTATGGGCTGCCAATAACTCCTTATTACCCCGATTTGCCAACGGCACCAGGGCAAATCGGGAAGAGCCGGGTACAGCCCCAGAACTGTCGCATATAATGTATGCGGCAATTCTGGGCGGCTGCTGACTGATATTGTTAGGGTGGGGGGCTCCCCATAACATGGAGCTCCCCATCCTGAGAATACCAGCCTTCAGCCGTATGGCTTTATCTGGCTGGCATTAAAATTGGGGGGAAACCGCACGCCGTTTTTTTTTAATTATTTATTTATTTATTTTACTGCACAGTATAGACACGCCCACCGGCTGCTGTGATTGGGTGCAGTGTGACACCTGTCACTCAGCGTGGGGGCGTGTCTCACTGTAACCAATCATAGGCGCCGGTGGGCGGGGAAAGCAGGGAATACGAGATTGTTTAATGGGCGGCCGGCTTTTTCAAAATAGTAAAAGCCGCCGCAGCAGTGTGAATGCCGTGCAGCGCTGCGCCGGAGATCGGGGAACGGTAAGTATGAGAGAGGGGGGGAAACTGACCGACAGACTGTGAGAGAGGGACAGACAGACAGAGACCGACAGAGAGACAGAGAGACTGACCGACGGACTCAGGGAGATTGACCGACATACACAGAAATAGAAAGAATAGCCGACATCACTAGAAATAAAAACACCAAACGGACACGGACTATAGGTATATGCATACGTGTTTACTAACGTGTGTGCACATACCCATAGACTTTCATTGTGTCCACGTGTGCGTGCTCCGTGCAGATAACGGACATGCATCCGTGCCAAACGCAAACACATACGGATCACGGACACGCACATAATGAAATAACGGACGTGTGACCACAATCATAGATTAACATTGGTGCACGTTTGGCCGTGTCTCCGGTATATACGGAAACGGACCAAACACGCACGTGTATCACGGACGTGTGAAGGGGGCCTTATGAGGATATCCTGAAACTCTGGGTGATCAGCGAAAACCTTTTGGTGTTTCCTTGCCCTCTTAAAGGAGACCGCATGGTCAGTGGTAGTGGATGGGGGATCCTCCACATGCAGAGTTTGGTTGATTGCTGCTATAAGGGAGTCTATTGCAGTTTGATTATCTGGGGGTGATGAAACCAAGGAATCCTCCTGGTACAAACCGCATTCTCCCTCCTCCAGCTCTTCAGAAGCCGTGGAGCATGTGGGAGAGCCTGCCCTGTGTGCTCCCGAGGGAGAGCCCGCTGGAGACACCCAGCCGTGTGCCCTTTTCCTGATCCTGGCAACCGGTGAAGCATGTGCCTGGATTACCTCAGAAGGATCCTCCATAGGGGTATCCTCAGGCTGCGTTGCGTCCAGGGACCCAGAAGGGTGTGGAGGACGACATTGCATAGCCAGCACCAGGTTCTGTGACAGTTTTTCCATGGATTGGGACAGAAACTGTGCCCATTCCGGTGGGCTGGTGGCCCTAGGCTCTAGGCCGGTGGTGGCAGGGGGGGGTCTTGGGGGGGCTATAGGGGCACAGGACTCACAGAGAGAAGAGGTGTGTTTACGTAGTAGCTCAGCGTGGCAGGCAGTGCAGGCTGAGTAATAGACTATGTGGGCCTTAGTACTCTTAGTGCCCTTAGATTTCTGCATGTTTTTAATAGGAGTATGCCAGGAGGGGGAGCAATGCTCAGCAGAGCTACAATTGATGACCCTGTCCTCAGGAAGGCTTAAGCTCTATGAAGATCTCGCACGCTTCCCTGGGGGGGGTGGGCGCTTATCGCGGCCGCGGGGGGCAGGACTTCGCGCTAAAAGAGCGAGAAGAGTAGTCAGTGTGACTACTCTTCCAGCTCTTTTAGCGCCAAGTCCTGCCCCCCGCGACAAGCGCCCACCCCCTCCGCCGCGTTGTCAGAAGAATCGCGAGAGCCCGTGATGTCACCGCTAGTGACAGTCTCAGGCCGACCGCGAGACAGGCATAGACAGCAGGGACAGCGGTGACGTCAGGAGGCAGGAGATCGTCACAGCAGGTAATGATCTCACCTCCTGACAGCAGCGATAGTCATCCCCGCGGCTGCCAGCACTGCAGGGTGTCAGTGTCTGCCTGCGCTGCAGGGTGACAAGCTGCTGACACTGCGGGCAGACACTGACACACTGCAGTGCAGGCAGCCGCGAGGCTGGAGCGGGACAGACTGCACGGGCACCTGGAGGTCGCACAGAAGTGCTTCTGTGCGGCGTCCAGGGAGTGTGACGTCTGTTTACTCTGCTTCCTCTTCCTGGCATAATGACATCGCTTCCTGCAAAACCGCAGGCAGAGATGACCATTACCGCAGGTAAATAGTGGCTATACCGGGGGTATACCGCACATCATTTGCTACCTGCGGTATACCCCCGGAATTTCGCGATTACATTACAGTGAATGGAGTGAAATTCCGGGGGTATTCCGCAGGTACCTGCGGAAAATCATGGACATGCTCATTTTCTCAAGAAAGTTTCTCGAGAAAATTTTCTCAAGGAAATTTCTTGAGAAAAATCCGCAGTGTGCACACAGCTATTTTTTTTTCTCATAGGATTTGCTGGGAAATGTCTGCACAAAAATTGCAGACATTTCTCAAGAAATTTCCGCAGCAAATCCGCACAGAGCCTTAAGATCCCTTTATCTATGCTAGTGTATACAGGGACAGTTAGGCAGGGATTAGCAATATGCAACCAGGACTGCTCATGGTTCTGGGTACATATTGGACCTGACAGGTTCCCTTTAAGTCAGGGGTGGGTAATTAAATTTCTCATGGGGCAATACAGAGATTAGCCACACACACCCCTGTAATACACTACAGCACTATATACTGCCCCTGTAATACATTACAGCACTATATACTGCCCCTGTAATACATTACAGCACTATATACTGCACCTGTAATACATTACAGCACTATATACTGCACCTGTAAAACTACATCATTACATTCCCATATACTACATCACTACACCCAAATATTACACCAGTTACCCCCCCTCCACCTTCCCCTCAGGTTATTAGTGACCACTCACCTCGCCCTCCTCAGGCATCTCCGTACGGGTCCCCCGTTGAGCCGATCCTTCCCTGGTATGGGCCCTGGCTGCGCCACTGTTCTTGTACGGCCCCTGCCCCCGCGTCTGTCTAGGCACCGGCTGGTGCCACTTCTCCTGCCGGGCGGGAACTTTTCAAATGAGACACACGCGCTGTACTGCCGACATCAGGGCGCGCGTGTGTCACAGAGAAAGCTGCCGCAGGGAACAGAGGACCGATCCTGAAGCTCCGCACAGTGTAGCAGCGGAACGCAGGAATCTGTCCTCTGTTCCCTGTCCGGCAGCGTTTTCTGTGAGACACGCGCGCCCTGATGTCGTCAGTACAGCGTGCGTGTGTCATTTGGAAAGTTCCTGCCCGGCAGGAAAAGCAGCACCACGTCTCCAACTCTGATCTAATGGGCGGGCCGGTCACAGACAGTAGGCGGGCCGGATGTGGCCCGCAGGCTGCCCCTTGCCCAGGTCTGCTTTAAGTAATCACCTAATGCTCTTCTAAGCAATGCCAATTTAGCGCCCCTGAGACCCTCAGGGCACTACATGGAACTGCATCCTCTAGGGGAGGCAGGACCTATTCCCTGGGACCTGGAGTACCAGTGCCAATTCCACCAAAACAATCTAAATCCTAGTTCTCCTCTCCACACTGGACAGAGGGTTAACCATGTAAGGGGATGGTCGTCATGGAAACAAGTCCCTGGGTATAGCCAGCCTGGTGGGGAGGGGTCAGCAGCCAGTTTGTAGTGAGTTGAGAGTCGGTGGCACACAGGAGAGGTGTGCGGATGTGCCTGAGCTGGGTTGGTGTAATGGTAACCCCGGGGGCACAGGAGAGGTCGCCAGGACTGGTACCGAGATACCGCTGGGACCGGGGCACAGGGCCCTAGGTCAAGCGCAAGTTTCAGACTGTTTGTCAAATACCTGCTCGGTGAGGACACCTTCACGGACTTCACCAAACTAAATAATCCGGGGGCATCAGCAGTAAACTAGGATCGGCGTTCGGACACTAACCTCCCCGCAGGGTCTGCACTGCCCGCCGTATAGAGAATGAGACTGCACCCCAAAACACAGTCGGGGCCCTTAAACGCTCTACGTTATGGGGACACAATCAACTGAGTTCCGGGGACAGAGCAAACCAGCAACCCCTGGGTCCACAGTGACTAGAGACTGTTAAAGACAACCTGGTGGGTCTCCATTATTGCCTCATATCTCCCACGCACAGCCCTACCTGCGGAGAGCCTACCATCACAGCTGCCACTACTACCATCCCTGGGAGTACCCACATTGGAGAACTGCTGCTGCTCAATTAACTGCAACCCGCAGGTGGCATCGCATGACAAAAACTCATCTCCCCTGTAAATACCCCCATTTTCCAAAAGGGGCCCAGAGCACGGGACCGGGCAACAGCCACCAGAGTGACATTTCCATTGTTACTGCCCAGGAGAGAGTACCCCCATTCTCTGGGCGACACAAAGCTTGTGCCAGCTGGAGGATGGGCAGAGCCAGCAGACAACACTGCACTGGCAATAGAAAGCACAATGGGGAGTGCTAGAGCAGGTGGTCCACAGACAGTACCATGTGCCCGTCCTGGAGGATTCACCGGTGCTGCCTGTCACATGTACAGTATACCACATAGCCATGTACACATCACTAGAACTGGTCTGCCTGGAGCAGCGAGACCCTGGTGAGGAACATGTCAGATTACAGATCATTGGCAGCAGATTGATGCTACTACTGCCGTATATACCACATTACATTGTATTCTGGGAGCAGAGCACTTTCCTATCATATTACCCGCACACTGTACCCCAGTGTCTGCAGATTGGCATGACATCGTAATGTTACATTCGGGTAGCAAATAATCAGGAAAACTGGACACACCCCTCCAAGTGCCACCACACTGCCCCAGTCATAGGCTCTGCTCAATAATGAGGAACAATGGCATACACACGTTTAGCACTCACAGGGCAAGGGGTTGAATACTCGTCACCGGGTCAGTTATGTTGGGTCTGGGATGTCACGAGTGGCCCTTGCCCGGTTTCGTGGACCCGAGGTGTACAATAAAAGGGAGGCGGATGAGATGGTGAGGATGTTGTGAGTAGTCTTGTGACGCCACCTGCAGTATGCGGCCAGGGATTAGCTGCCGCTGCGGTCAGTCTCGGGGTGGATGGTGCCGCAGCTAGGGTAGTTCAGCTTCCCGCAGGCAAAGCTAGGCCCCAGGGAGGATGATTGTGGTAGTAGTGGCCGTTGGCACTGAAGGGCCGGCAATGAAGGACGGACACGGCAGATGCTGTTCCAGGTCATTACACACTGTCCTTAGTTTGCCCGGGGGTACCCATCTCCGCCGTGCTGGGTTACAGGTAGTCACTGGTATTTGAAAGAGTCTTTCCCGAGGGATGTCACTCAAGGAGTGAGGAACCTGGGCTGAGCTTCCCGCGCCAAGAATCAGACACAGGGAAGAAAAAGAAGTAAGAGAGTGGTGTCATGGTGTCAGAACTGACGTCCCGACTTGACTGACGTTTGTGTAAGAGTTGCTCCTACTTCTAACCCAAGTGGTGCCCGCCCCCTAGGTGATTGCCCCAGTGACCGGGAAAGTCACATGACTCATGATGGCAAACCCCCCCCCTACCCTACTCAAGTCCCCAGTGGGAGGGTACCCAAGCTGTATGTAAGGTGAAATCTGGAAACACCGGTGGGTAACCCCCTCCTTACGGTGCTTTCACATCGGCTTTTTTTTTTTTTCTCTTAACTGCGGCACCAATGGATTTTTTGCTGTAAAGCCAGATTCTTTACAAATGCAGTCATTTTAATGCATGTGCATTTGAATGGCGGCAATATGCAGTTGCATGCGGCACACTGATCTGTTGCTTTGTGGTATTTTACCTTTTTTTCAAAATGAGTTTGTCCTTGGGCAAAATACCGCATGTCAATGGATCCGTTAGATTGTGGTGGTACCTGCAGTGTATTTCAATGGGAAAGCAGCCTGGCATGGTCAGTATAGAAATCTGACAAAATAGCAGGATTGTGGAGGGGTGAACGGGAGTAACAAAGAGGAGTGTGTCTGTATATTTCTAATACAGTATTTTTTCTTTGTGTGGTGTCTTTTTTAACCCTTTATTGGAGATTCTTATTGGCTGGGTCAAACTTGGCCTGACATTAAGAATCTTGGGCTTTATACCAGCTGGTAAAACAAAGCTGGAATTAACCCCTTATTACTTAGCGTGCCACCCAGCACTAGGGCCGCTGATAGAAGCACCATCTTCTGGCTCTGCATCTAAGAAAGTGCCATTTTCTGGGGCGGCTGCGGACTGCAATTAGCAGTGGGGGCCCAGAAAGCTTGGGCCACCCTGCACTGTGGATTCCAATCCCCAGCTGCCTAGTTCTGTGGATTCCAATCCCCAGCTGCCTAGTTGTACCTGGCTGGACACATTCAGCAAAGCCAACGTCTTATTTTTTTTAAATTTTATTGCAAGAAAAAAAAAAAAAAAAAAAAAAGTGTGCTTTATATTTTTGGTTCTCAGCTGGGTACAAACAAGCAGCTGGGGGTTGTGGGCAGCCTGTACCTGCCTGCTGTACCTGGCTAGCATACAAAAATATGGCTAAGCCAACATAATTTTACTTCAGTTTTTTGGCAAAAAAAAAAAAACCCTTAAAAAAAGTTTCCCTGGATTTTCCATTGCCAGTGAAGGCAACACCAAGCAATGGGGGCTAGCAGCCAATAGCTGCTTAGGTTACCCTTAGCAATAGAAAATACAACAGGAGCCCATGCAGTTTTTTTTTTTGTTTTTTTTTTTTTACCCCTTATGTGTTTGGGGGGAGGAAGACATGAACACACACACACACACACACACACACACACACACTTTGTCTATCAAGCATTTTACTGCTCACGCATCCCTACTCCTGACCACACAGCCAGCAGAACACGTAATCAGATTAGCTGACCAGTGTTGGCCGATTGGATGCAGCGGGACACAGAACAAGTAATCGGCCAACACTGGAGTCAGCTAACCTGATTACATGCTCTGCTGGCTAGGAGTTCAGATCCGCTGACTCCAGTGTCTGCTAATTACTTGTTCTCCATCACAGTGTGTGCAGGCTTGTGAGGTCAGCTGAGTTCAGCTGACACTGGAGTCAGCTGATCTGAACTCAGCTGATTCC
Source organism: Anomaloglossus baeobatrachus (assembly GCF_048569485.1). Lineage (NCBI taxonomy): Eukaryota > Metazoa > Chordata > Amphibia > Anura > Aromobatidae > Anomaloglossus > Anomaloglossus baeobatrachus. Next base: position 144,729,380 of record NC_134361.1, on the reverse strand, counting down.
AGACCACACAGTCCGCACACGGTCACAAGTGATCAGCAGCAAGCAGTGACGGCTGTTAACCTGCATCCATCGCAGCGTGTGCAGGCTGCGAGATCAGCCAACTCCAGTGCCGCCGATAAATTCTGTGTCCCGCTGCATCCATCGCAAGTAGAAGGATCCGGTAAAACATTGTGGTTGCATGCGTTGCACATTCAATCCACAGGATCCAGTCATATGCGCTTTTTTGCCTATAGGCAAAAACGCTGATGTGAAACCAGCCTTACCTGAGATGAATACTGCACCTTAAGTGAGGTGCAGTACCCTGTGGCAACTGAATCCTCAGGGGCACCACACACGGGGGCAGCACCATGTCTCTTAGAGTAGTTATTAGATTATGTGCACATGTTGCTTTTTTCCTGCGTTTAAGGGTATGTGCGCACTAGGCGTTTTTTTCACGCTGCGTTATGTGAGTTTTTGTCTAAAAAAGCGCAGCCGCGGCTAAAAAACGCAGAAAAAACGCATGCGTTTTTGCTGCGATTTGGTGCGTTTTTTGCTGCGTTTTTGCTCACTGCGTTTTTAATAATAATACAGCCACTGGTATGGTATATATGATTGAGGAAACTGAATTACAGCAATAATACCTAAAATATAACTTTTAATAATTCCTCTAAAAATAGGGAAGGATCACCTTGCCTATGCCTAAAATTCAAAAGGTTGCAAAAACCCCATATCAACTCAGAGGGCTAGCATACCCTATAAATATACAATGACATCAAACACACAAATTAGTGCTGGCAAATTCATCAAATTTAGCCGATGTGGTCAAGATTATTAATGCAAATGCTCACTGAGATCCCATTCACGAATCAAGACAGTGGCATTAATCACAAACAATACCAAAATACCCACAGGTGTATGATTAATATGCTCCACATTCGGCTGAACAACATTAACCAGGGATTAAAAATAGCCAAGTTGTTAACCTGGTTAGTCTGATAGGGAACAATCTCACCCGATTTGCTGGTGTCTTGTCTCCCAATTGCGTTCAGTTGGTCCTCATAATCGGCGTTTCCAAAACGGACCCTCACCATACAGGTCCTGGACCCCCTATGATGGGACCAACTGTCCTCTCCCAGAATCTCCTCCCTTCTCCCGACGCGTTTCCTATATATCATTCATCAGGGGAGTTAAATGAGGAGACAACCTCTTACTGGGTTAATCTAGAAAAAAAAGTGAGAACATGGGGAGTAAACTGGGGCTCTTTTTATAAATATACATTAGCCCCCGACAGATCTCACCCTATAATGAAGAATCAAAGAGATTATGGCGACTTACCAGACGGTGACAGCAAATATCTTATCAGCTGTACACCGCTGCCCTGTCAGAGCTCTATTTAAAGCAGTCGCCGCTCTCCTGCCGGCGTCTGACATCACTTCCGTGACTACGCCCACCACTTCCTGTTTATGCGGTGGAACGCATCCATGGAGCGCACAGCGTCCCATAGGAAGTGATGTCACATCGTATCCGGCGCGCTCTTAACACCAAACTCGTGATGTAAGAACCGGGCGCATCAGCGCCTAGCAGCCCGCCCCCTCACCCACATGTGACAGCCCATCGCAATGTATCCTACCGCGCATGCGCTTAGTCCGTAATCCGGACATTCCACATGTTGAGTGACAAATTTTAGTATCCTATTAACAAAAAAGTTATATTTTAGGTATTATTGCTGTAATTCAGTTTCCTCAATCATATATACCATACCAGTGGCTGTATTATTGTTTAATGTGATATGGCAGGTTTCTTGACAGCCGGCATAGACACGAATAACTGGATCTCAGAGGCAAAAGGTGTTCTCAGAAAGGAACTTTGTCCAGAAAAAAAAAAAAATATACCCCCACTCTAAATGGGGCCTTTAATGATTTAACTAGAATTTATAAAGATCGCACCACCTCATGGTGGGAGGTGCAATCACTGGAAAATTATTTGAAGGCAAAAATTGTCCCGAGGTACCTTAGAATTTCTCTTACACCTGGCTTCAGGTACAAAAGTCCTGAATTAGCCCTGAAGTGGGAGGAGGAACGTAAAAATCTGGCAACCGTAGAACTAGCTTTGAAGGAACAGATAGATATAACAAAGAAATTTTCAGGTGATAGTGAATTTGTAAATAAAGAGGTGACTCTCCAGAACACCATTGAAAAATTTCAATATCATCTTAAAGAGAAAAAGCATAGATTTTATATTAGGGATTTGCAGGAGTTTAGAGATAATAAAGCATACCATTTTTTCTCCAGTAGACCCGTCAGACAGAGTGAGCCTGAGAGTACCTCCACAGATACAGAAACATCAGACCTGGAGGGCAGAAATATAGCCTCCCGTGGGAGGGGTAAGAACAAAGGGAAGGGACATGGTGGTTATTGTTTTTTAGAGCAAACACACTACCCGCTCAGAAACAAGCAACGACAGAACAACCCCCCCTACCACCGGGTCAACCCAGATAATCAATCTGTCAAGTCATCTGTTGACAGATGCAGAAAGAGCAGTCCTTAATAAAGGTCTGGGGTTTGTTCCTACATCTGACTTTGACAAGTTTGAGGGGGTAAAGGACTTGAATTTGTTCATTCGCAAACTCAAGTGGAAAACACATTTTATAAGGGAGAACAAAAAACAAAGTGCTGAATTAGGTATATCAGAGGAAATTTTGGAGGACGTTAGGATCAATTTCACCTATACTATAAAGCAGTCTAACATTATGGGTCACGGCCCTTTCACAGGCCTCAAGCAAAAGAGTGAGAAAATGCCACCACCAATGAGTGACGTAAGCGCCATTGATATCTTTTGTAATTTGGTCACCCATGACATTGAAGATCTACAGCCAGGCCGGTCCCGGGACTTCAATCTCTCCAAGGCTGAAATGGGGGGGGGGGGTTTGTTGTCCCTGGAGCGTTCCTCAGAGCTGATCATAAAAAAAGTCAGATAAGGGCGGAAATATCGTCCTGATGAATGTTGATGGATATAAGGACATGTGCCTTAGTATTTTGAATGACGTCAGTGGATATGGCAAACTGGCCAACAATCCCATTAAAGTTCACACGGACGAGTTGAGAGAGATGTTATTGAGAGCAAGAGACAAGGGTTTAATTGATAAAAGGGAATTTGACTTCCTTCTTCCTAAATTCCTGGTGATTCCAACATTTTATTGTCTCCCTAAGATACATAAAGGGATGAACCCATTAAAGGGGAGGCCGATAGTCTCCGGAGTAGGCAGTCTTACCCAGAATTTGGGAATTTACCTGGATGAACTTCTTAAGCCTTTTGTTATCTCTCTCAACTCGTACCTAAGAGACACGACTGACCTTTTGAAGAAACTTGAGGGTGTCGTTTTGGATAGAGACGTCATTCTAGCTAGTATTGATGTAGAGTCATTATACTCATCAATAAGACACGATCTAGGTCTACAAGCAGTAGCACACTTCCTAAACGGCCGAGGGAGACAGTTCCATGAACATAATGCCTTCCTATTGGAAGCTTTGGAATTTTGCCTCACACGTAACATCTTTACATTTGGTAATCATTTCTACCACCAACTCAGGGGCACTGCGATGGGCAGCCCTTGTGCGCCCTCGTATGCAAATTTGCTCCTGGGTTGGTGGGAGGAGACTGGTTTTTGGAGGCGATTCCATCTTTCCCACAGATAAAATCCTGCTATGGTGCAGATTTATAGACGATATCTTTATCTTGTGGAAAGGCTCAGAAATTGAACTGTCTGACTTCGTAGGGGAATTGAATATTAATGATCTCGGACTGTTTTTTACATCTGAAGCCAATCGATCTAGGCTGCCATTTTTGGATGTGCTCATTGAGAAAACTGATGAGGGATGTATTACTACAAGTACCCACCGTAAGGTGACAGCTACTAATTCGTTACTAAGGTGGGAGAGTAGTCATCCTTTGTCGCAAAAGAAGGGCATCCCAAAGGGACAATTTTCGAGAATAAAAAGGAACTGCACCGACAAAGAAGTGTGTACTGCAATTTGATGACCTGGAAAAAAGATTTCGTGAAAGAGGCTATCCAAACACGGTTATCAAAAAGGCACGTGAGGAAATTAATGAGGTCAGCAGACCGGCTCTTTTATATCAGACACCGAAACAGGGTGATACAGCTGATCTGGTCCGTTTTATCACAACGTTCAACAATGGTTCAAAAGCTATGAGAGAGGTACTGGAAAGACATTGGTCCATTTTAAAAATGGACCATGATATTGGTAAATTTGTTGCAGAGAAACCCCAGATTACCTTCAGACGAGCTAGGTCACTACAAGATAGACTGACCCATAGTCACTTCGTTGACAACAGGGGTACAGGTTCTGACTGGCTCAGAAGTAGTCCTAAGGGTTGTTTTCGCTGTAGTGGGTGTGTAGCTTGTAGTGCAATGAAGGTAGGGAAGAAATTCTGGAGCACCAACATAAGGAAGGAATTTGACATCCGCTGTTTTATCAACTGCCGCACTAAAGGGGTTATATATAAAGTCACATGTTCCTGTGGCCTAGAATACATTGGTAAGACTAAGAGAATTTAGAAGAAGGATAGGAGAGCATCTGAGAGATGTTAGGGTTGGGAATGACACCCCACTGGCAAAACATCTTAACTCTCTTCATGGGGGAGATATCAATCAAATCACCTTCCAAGGAATTGATGTAGTTCCACCACTTAGGCGGGGAGGAGATTGGGACAAAAAAAAAAATCCTCCAGAGGGAGTGCAGGTGGATTTTCTGACTTAAAACCATTCATCCTCTTGGTCTGAACGAATGTATCTCTTATGCACCCTTTTTATAGGTGAAGGCTTTAGTGGTAGTTAGGAGGGATAGTCATCGAACGAGCGGGGGCGCCAACCACCGTTATCTTTAGGGTGCCAACCCCTGCAACTAGGTAGGGTGAGTTTCATGAGTATAGCTTAGTTGGTGGTGGAGTTGGTTAGTTGTTTCTTCTACTATTCCTAGTATACATTAATTATGAGCCCCATGTTTATGAATTTACTCTCTCCAGTACCTTTCTCTGAGCTGAAGTGTTAAAATAGTTTTTCAGTAATTGTAATGTTCTCTGACATTTTCTGGTCATCTTTTAATTTGAGATTTTTTATCTGATCCTTTTTCTAGTATGTGTATATGTGCTGGTATGTACCTCTGAGATCTGCTTTTATCATCTGGTATTTGCGTTTTTTTCGCCCCATTTTGTTAATAGGATACTAAAATTTGTCACTCAACATGTGGAATGTCCGGATTACGGACTAAGCGCATGCGCGGTAGGATACATTGCGATGGGCTGTCACATGTGGGTGAGGGGGCGGGCTGCTAGGCGCTGATGCGCCCGGTTCTTACATCACGAGTTTGGTGTTAAGAGCGCGCCGGATACGATGTGACATCACTTCCTATGGGACGCTGTGCGCTCCATGGATGCGTTCCACCGCATAAACAGGAAGTGGTGGGCGTAGTCACGGAAGTGATGTCAGACGCCGGCAGGAGAGCGGCGACTGCTTTAAATAGAGCTCTGACAGGGCAGCGGTGTACAGCTGATAAGATATTTGCTGTCACCGTCTGGTAAGTCGCCATAATCTCTTTGATTCTTCATTATAGGGTGAGATCTGTCGGGGGCTAATGTATATTTATAAAAAGAGCCCCAGTTTACTCCCCATGTTCTCACTTTTTTTTCTAGATTAACCCAGTAAGAGGTTGTCTCCTCATTTAACTCCCCTGATGAATGATATATAGGAAACGCGTCGGGAGAAGGGAGGAGATTCTGGGAGAGGACAGTTGGTCCCATCATAGGGGGTCCAGGACCTGTATGGTGAGGGTCCGTTTTGGAAACGCCGATTATGAGGACCAACTGAACGCAATTGGGAGACAAGACACCAGCAAATCGGGTGAGATTGTTCCCTATCAGACTAACCAGGTTAACAACTTGGCTATTTTTAATCCCTGGTTAATGTTGTTCAGCCGAATGTGGAGCATATTAATCATACACCTGTGGGTATTTTGGTATTGTTTGTGATTAATGCCACTGTCTTGATTCGTGAATGGGATCTCAGTGAGCATTTGCATTAATAATCTTGACCACATCGGCTAAATTTGATGAATTTGCCAGCACTAATTTGTGTGTTTGATGTCATTGTATATTTATAGGGTATGCTAGCCCTCTGAGTTGATATGGGGTTTTTGCAACCTTTTGAATTTTAGGCATAGGCAAGGTGATCCTTCCCTATTTTTAGAGGAATTATTAAAAGTTATATTTTAGGTATTATTGCTGTAATTCAGTTCACTGCGTTTTTAATCAGTGCACAATGCCATTAAAGATTGTTGATTGAAAGAAAGAAAGAAAAAAAAAAAAAAAAAAAGAAAGGAGGAGAGCAGACAGCAGCTGCAGAACTACAAGGCTCAGCATCCCCCATCCAGGACTGTATGCAGTTTTTTGCCCAAAAAGAAAAAAAAAATGACATGGGCTTCGCCATATTTTTGTATGCTAGCCGGGTACAGCAGGCAGGTACAGGCTGTCCCCAACCCCCAGCTGCCCATTTGTACCCGGCTGGGAACCAAAAATATAGAGAAGCCCTTTTTTTTAAATTATTTCATGAAATAATTTAAAAAAAAAAAAAAAAAAAAGACGTGGGCTTCGCCTAATTTTTGAGTCCAGCCGGGTACAACTAGGCAGCTGGGGATTGGAATCCACAGTGCAGGGTGCCCATGCTTTCTGGGCACCCCCACTGCGAATTGCAGTCCGCAGCCACCCCAGAAAATGGCACTTTCATAGAAGCGCCATCTTCTGGCGCTGTATCCAACTCTTCCAGCTGCCCTGAAGCCGGGTGGCTAGCTAGGTAATAATGGAGTTAGAGCTAGCTGTATATTATCAGCTGGCCCTAAGCCCGAAATAAGAATTATTCTTACCGTTAATTCGGTTTCTAGGACCTTCCACGACAGCATAGGAGGTTGTCTCTCCACGCCCTAATTGGGACAGGAAGTACAAGAGGTTTAAAAGGACCCTCCCACAGCCAGTGTCTTACAAAGAACCCATAGCATATGAGAGGTACCACATATTCAGGAATATATGAATACAAAAGGGGAGGGAATTACCTGCTGTCGTGGAAGGTCCTAGAAACCGAATTAACGGTAAGAATAATTCTTATTTCTCTAGTCCCTTCCACGACAGCATAGGAGGAATACCAAAGAATTGATACCTAGGGGGGGACCACAGCCTGCAGGACCTTCCTGCCAAAAGCCAAATCCCTGTTGGAATCCAGATCCAAACGATAATGCTTCGTGAAAGTATGGAGCGAAGACCACGTAGCCGCCTTGCAGATCTGCTCAGGAGAAGCCCCTGCCCATTCAGCCCAGGAGACAGTGGTAGCTCTGGTGGAGTGCGCCGTAAATCCGGTAGGCGGAGAGAGATTCTGAGCGCGGTAGGCGTCTCTAATTGCCCGCACAATCCAGTTGGCGACGGTACTCTTAGCCACCTTCCTGCCCTTATTTCGACCAAAGGGCTGGATAAACAGGTTATGATCAAGGCGCCAAGAAGCAGTAACCTCCAGGTAGTGCAACACAGTCCTACGGACGTCCAAAGAATGAAACACTTCCTCACCGGGAGTCCGAGGATTCTGACAGAAGGAAGGAAGGATGATGGACTGAGAACGGTGAAAATCCGAAACCACCTTGGGAAGGAAGGATCCAGCTGAAAAACAATGCTGTCATCTCTGACGGTCAGGTAAGGCTCCCGAATAGACAAAGCCTGAAGTTCCCCGACTCTACGAGCAGACGTAATAGCCACAAGAAAGGCAGTCTTGTGAGAAAGAGAACGAATGGTACAGGAGGACAGTGGCTCAAATGGTGACTGAGAAAGTCCGGTAAGGACCACATTGAGATCCCAGCGAGGAGTCAGGACCCGCTGACGTGGACAGAGTCTACCAGTGGATACAAAGAACCGGCGGATCCAGCGATGATCCGCCAGAGCCGTGTCAAAGACTGCACCGAGTGCTGATGCCTGAACCTTCAGGGTGCTAGGCCGAAGGCCTAAGTCCAATCCACTCTGGAGGAAGTCTAGAATCTGCGCAACATTAGGCCGGAGTGGGCCAGGAGGCCGAGAACCACACCAGGAGGAAAATCTCTTCCAGATTTTGTTGTAAATACTATTAGTCACTGGTTTACGGTTCTTCTGTAGGGTAGCCACAACTTTGTCAGATAGTCCTTGGGCCTTCAGTACCCGGGCCTCAGAAGCCAGGCAGCCAATTTTTGAGTTTCTGGGGATCCGGATGGAAAAATCGGACCCTGGGATAGTAAACTGGGGTCTGAACCCAGGAGGACCGGACCGTCTATCCCGAGAGTCATGATCAGGCTGTACCAACTCCTCCGAGGCCACAGAGGGGCTACCAGGATAGTTGTGACCCCGTCGTCTCTGATCTTCCTCAGGGTGCGTGCGAGAAGAGGAAGAGGGGGGGGAAGCGTAGGCGAGGCAAAAAGGACCATTCGTGGCAGAAGGCGTCCACCCCCAACGCCTTGTCCCGAGGGTTCAGGGAGAAATATGTTGCGACCTTGCGATTTTCTGCTGAAGCAAAGAGGTCCACCTCTGGAGCACCCCACCGTGCCACCAGAGAGCAGAACACCGCCTGATCCAGACTCCATTCCCCCGGATGACCATCCCGCCGACTCAAGAAATCTGCCTGAAGATTCAGTGAGCCCTTGAGATGCACTGCAGAAAGGGACAGCAGTGATTGTTCCGCCCATTGAAAGATCCGGGAGGATACCGACTTCAGGGCGCCTGAGCGTGTACAGCCCTGATGGCGGAGATGTGCCACTGTCGTGACATTGTCTGAGTATACCAGGACGTGAGAGTCCCGGACGAGATCCTGTGCCGCAAGGAGGGCTTCCCTGACTGCCCTGAGCTCCCGGTAATTGGAGGATTGGGAGCTGACATAAGGACTCCAGACCCCCTGAAATGGGGAGTTTGCCACCATAGCACCCCATCCTCGCAGGCTGGCATCTGTGGTCAGTGTAACCAGGGGTGCCCGAGTCCAGGCAACCCCCACCTGCAGGTTGGTGGGCCGCAGCCACCAGAGAAGGGATGAGGAGACGGGCCCCGAGAGGCGAAACCGTCTGTTTAGGGATGAAGGGAGTCTGTCCCAATGCGCCAGGATATGATCCTGGAGACACCGAGAATGGGCCTGAGCCCACCTGAGGGAATGCAGGACGTCATAGAACCCAGAGCTGACATAGCCACTCGAAGCGTCGGGCGAGCCTGCCTGCGAAGCTTTGATATTTTGGCTAACAGAGCTACCCTGTGGCCCTCCGGGAGAAAAGATGCCTGTCGGTCGAAGTCCAGCAGCACTCCGAGAAACTGCCGAGTGGAGGAGGGGTTTAACTGTGATTTGTTGAGATTGGGAATCCATCCTAGGGACCGAAGGATTCCTAAAGACTTTTCCACATGGCTCCGGAGGGTTGGAGCAGAGGGAGTCATGAGAAGAAAGTCGTCCAAATATGGAACCAGACAGATACCCTGCAATCATATGAAGGCGACCACCTCTGCCATGATCTTTGAAAAGATCCTTGGAGCCGAGGAGATCCCGAAGGGAAGTACATTGAATTGGAAATGAAGCACCTCCTCCCCGTGTAGAACCGCAAACCTGAGGTATTGCCTGTGACCCGGATGGATGGGCACATGGAAGTAGGCGTCTTTCAGGTCTATAGAGGCCATCTGGTGGTGTAGACCTATCAGGGGGAATAGCTGATTTTACCGACTCCATCTTGAACCGCCGGTACCTGACCTGACGGTTTAGACGCTTTAAATTGATTATTATGCGGACGTCGCCAGACGGCTTCTTGACAAGGAAGAGGCGGGAGTAGTGTCCTACCCCTTCTTCCCGACTCGGGACTGGGGAAACGACCCCCGAGTGCATTAGCTCTAGAATCTTTGCGTACAACAGAGCCTGTGAAACCTGCGACACCAGAGCAGTGACTCGGAGACCCGGACGAGGGGAGGGGGGGGGGGGGGGAGATGAATTCTATTAGGAGACCCTCCGAGAGGATCTTCCGAACCCATTGGCAGGTGGATATGGACCGCCACTGGGGAAGAAACGCCGAGAGTCGTCCCCCCACCCGGGCCGAGTCACTGTTTGTCCTGCTGAGGACGTTGTTGATGGGGAGGGATGAGGATGTTTCTCCCTCTACCCTTAGGATAGCTCCACCTGCCTGCCTTCCCTTTCCCTCTGGGCTGGGAGGCCTGAGGCATCGAGGGACGAAAGGACCGCTTCCTGGTGGGTCTAGGATCAGGCAAGGCCTTACGATCGGTCGCCTTGTCCAGAATATCATCCAGGGCAGGCCCAAACACCAAATCCCCTTTAAACGGAAGGGAGCAAAGCCTCATTTTGGAGGTGGAGTCTCCACTCCAGGCCTTAAGCCAGAGGGCACGTCTGGCAGAGTTAGATAGAACCGAGGTCCTGGCCGCCAGGCGGACAGATTCCACCGAGGTATCTGCCAAAAAACTGGTAGCCTTCCTAAGCAAGGGGAGGGATTCCAGCAATTCCTCCCTAGGGGTCCCTTGGGAAACATGAGCCTCCAACTGGTCTAACCACCCAATTAGGGACCTGGATACACAAGTGGAGGCAATGTTAGCCTGAATAGAAGAAGACAATGCCTCCCAGGATCGCTTCATTAGGCCTTCTACCTTCCTATCCATCTGATCCTTAAGTTGGGAAGTATCTTCAAAGGGAAGTGCCGTTTGTTTAGCTACCCTAGCCACCTGTACGTCTACTTTCGGGACCTCCCAATGTAATCCCGAAGGTTCTAGAGGAAACCGGCGTCTAGGGTCACTCCGTACCCGCCTCTCAGGAAATTCCCATTCCCGAGAGACAATATCCAGAATATTGGCATGAACCGGAAATCCTAATTGTTTGACTGTTTTCAGGCCAGCAAACATTTCATCCTGGATTGAGGGAAGAGACTGCACTTCCTCTAACCCCATAGTGCTCCGAACTGCCCCAATAAGATCCCCCAAATCTTCTGAGGGAAACAAAGGACTGGTCAGACCTCACAGAGGGAAGACCTTCATCGGGACCCTCTGAGGCGGAATCAGCGTCCTCATGATCAGACGGGGCTGACTGGAGTTTCCTCTTCTTTGGAGAAGAGGGGCCAGGAGCAGGGCGGGAGGCCAGTGAGGCCTGAATCTCCTGTTTCATCATGGACCGCAACTCGTCTATCAGGGACGGTTGTTCGGCCCTAATAATCTGGTCCGTACATTGTTGGCAAAGCTTTTTGTCCCATACTGCAGGGAGCTTCTTTATACAGACAGGACATTTTTTAAATTTTTTCAAATCTGTCAGGTCTATCCGGCTTATCGGACTTGTCAGCCTTCTCTGACTTCTCAGACTTTTCATTTCTGTCAGCTTTCTTAGTGGCCTTGTCCTCCTAGAAAACACAGACCAGAGAGCCATAAATCATTTGCCTGAGACCTATGCCTGAGGGACCATCCCCCTCCATACTTACAGTAGCAGGGGGCACACTGGGCTCTGCAGATGCAGCTGCAGCGGAAGACATGACAGGGAGCACGGTCGCTTACCATGAATCTGACGTCTTCACGGCAGCCCTTATGCAGAAGGGCCTGCCCCCCCAGTGACGGCTAACGTTCCCCGCCTCCTGCATCCGGTCCTGGCCAGGCCGTGTCAGCGTGTCCTCCACGCTGCCTCCGCGAACCGGAAGCGCTCAACCGGAAGTTCGCTAGACCGGAAGTCCCGCCCCCGGGAGCACTTCCGGATCGCTCCGGCAGCGTGCATGGAGGAAGCGGCCGGCGGCTCAGGGAGGACGCCGGCCGGGGAGCTCCACAGCCTGCATCACCCCAGAGGAGTTCCGGAAGGCTGGAGCAGCGGTCCCCCACAGCGTGAGGGAACAGCAAGGGAGGAGCGGCGAAGGCCCGACCGATGCTGCCCGGCTTAAGGTAACAGGGAAAAAAAAAAAAAAAAAAAAAAAAAAAAGTTATACTGTAGTTCGCCGGCCACCACAGCATAGGAGAAAATAAAAAACCTCTCCATGCCCCATGGGGACAGGAAAGACACTGGCTGTGGGAGGTGGGAGGGTCCTTTTAAACCTGTTGTACTTCCTGTCCCAATTAGGGCGTGGAGAGACAACCTCCTATGCTGTCGTGGAAGGGACTAGAGAAATTCATGGTGTCACGCCAATATTAGACATGGCCACCATGAATTTCTAGTAATGAAAAAAAAAAAAATAAAAAAAAAAAACACAACACAGAAAAATATTTTTATTAGAAATAAAACACAACACAATTAGTGACTCCATCTTTATTGAAATAAACTCCCCTCCGCAGTAATCCTGGGTCAGGGTCCCGCGCCGTCCAATCAGGATCCAATATCATCTGATCGGTTTGCTGGAAGGCAGAGCGATCAGATGATGTGTCAGGATCAAGTGCCTGAATCACATCACACATCAGCTGATTGTATAAAAGCCGGTTATACAATCAGCTGATGCATCAGTAGGAAAAAAAAAAAAAAAAAAATACTCACTTATGTGCTGTGCTGATTAGCGGCAGCTCCTGCAGCGATCGATTGGACAGGAGTCTGATCCCGTCCGATCGCTGCAGGAGCTGCCGGTAATCAGCTGATGAAGTCCCCTGACGGCAGGATCAGCTGATAGCCGGCCGGGCGCGAAAAAGCCGGCGACACCGCGATCAGCTGATGCGTCAGGTGATCCACCGCCAGGTCCTGCCCCGGGGAGACTGCACACAGCCAGAGCGGCGGTACCGGGAGGAGCTGGGAGCGGGCATGGCACCAGGACCCTGCAGACTATTATAATATATATATATATATATATATATAAACTTTTTTTCTACTGTTCACTTTGGTTTTCGCCGCTGCCTCCACCTCCCGCCCAGACATGGCGCCGCACGGAGCTGACATGCACAGGACGGGAGGTGGAAGCAGCGGTGACGGTACCGGGAGGATTCATGCTTCTGTGTTTACCAACAGAAGGAATCCTCTTCCTGTACACGTCACTGTAGTACCCACCCCTTGCGTTTATAGCTGCGTTTTTAGTCATAGAAACGCGGCTATATGAGTTTTTCATTGCGTTTTTAACATCTCATTGAATTCAATGGGCGAAAAACGCAGAAATAATTGACTAAAAAAAACGCTGTGTGCGGACAGCACTTATGAAAACCCATTGACATTGCTGGGGAAGCAATGTCACTGCGTTTTCAGCACAAAAACGCGGTAAAAAACGCCGCTAAAAACGCCTAGTGCGCACAAGGCCTTAAACTGCAGCGTGTCATTGTCAAAATGCATGTGTTGTGCTTCGCCAGGAATGTCTGAGAATTAAGCAAATTCCATGCGCACGTTGCTTTTTTTAAATGCAGCGTTTTGGATGACAAATATCTGATAAAATCAATGCGTTTTAAAAAGAAGCAGCGTGTCACTGTGCCTTTTAGTTGCATTTTCCACCCATTGAAATCAATGAGGTGTGTCAAAAGGCAACCAAAATGTTTAGCTGTGCGCTTGCACTGCATTTTTGTTGCGATCTGCGTGCTTTTTTGACAAACAAAATGCAGATCGGTCTCTGTCAGTCCCCCTCTGTCATACTGACCGATCACCGGCGCGGCGCTGCACGGCTGTCACACTGCTCCGGCGGCTTCTCCAGCTTTTGAAAATGCCGGCCGCTCATTATTCCATCTTGTATTCACTGCTTCCCCGACCACCAGCACCTATGATTGCTTGCATTCAGACAAGCTCCCACGCTGAGTGACAGCCGTCCATTGCAACCAATCACAGCCGACGGTGGGTGGGTCTATGTTGTGCAAAAAAAAAAAAAAACAACCACCACGACCTCCTTCACTACTTTATTAATCCCAAACTGCCCCCCAGGTCCGGTGTAATCCACACGAGGTCCCACGACACTTCCAGCTCTGCTACATCGGAAGCTGACAGCAAGTGCCACAGACCACAACCAATCAGCGATGACATCACCCAGGTTACCCATGGCCACAGCTGGATCCTCCAACTGTGACAGCAAGTCGCCCAAGTGACTTGAGTGAGCCGCACGATCAGCGGTGCCGTCAGTCAGGTGATTTGCAGTCTCGGGTGGAGGACTCCAGCTGGCCGTGGGTAACCCGAGTGACGGCACCGCTGATCGCGCAGCTCACTTCAGACACTCAGGGGATTTGCGATCACCAGTGAGTCCTTCACCGGTGACCACAAATCAGGACACGACACACAGAGCCACGCGATGACAATGAAGTCGGGTTAAGTTCATTCTGATCACGCAGCTCAGTCTCGCAGCCAGCCATGCTCTATGGAGATGTGGCAGAGCCAAGTGGGACCGTATTGTCAAAAATGCATGCATTTTGTTTGTCAAACTTAGGCCGGTTTCACACTTTTGTTCAGCGCAATCCGCCACTACGGAGAATAGCGCAGTCCATTAATGCACTGCACTATTCTCCATAGACTTGTATTGACGACGTACTGTAACGCAAGTGTCTGCGTTGCATCCGCTGGACGACGCTGCGTCGTTATTTTGACGCGTCGGGCGGAGGGAACGCTGCATGTAGCGCTTTTTGTGTTGTTAAAATATCGCACCTTGACTGATTCATTTAGTATCCGCCAAGGTGTGTAATGATTGTCTATGGCGGCGGATTCCGCCGCTATGCGCTAAGCGGCAGAATCCGCTGACTGTTCCCGTCACGTTCTACTGAGCATGCTCAGCATGTCCAGCAGAACGATCTAAATAGTTTAAAATCACTCCTGGTCTCCCTCCCCCCTCTCTCTCATACTCGCCAATCACCGGCGCAGCTGTCACACTCCTCTGGCGGCTTTTCCTCTTTTGAAAATGCCAGCCGCTCATTATTCCATCTAGTATTCACTGCATTCCCCGCCCACCGGCGCCCAAGATTGGTTGAAGTCAGACCCGCCCCCACGCTGAGTGATAGCTGTCTCACTTCAACCAAATCACAGACGCTGGTGGGCGGGTCTATATTGTGCAGTTAAAAAAAAAAAAAAAAAAAAACTGCGTGCGGTCCCCACCAATTTTGATACCAGCCAAGATAAAGCCACACGGCTGAAGGCTGGTATTCTTAGAATGGGGAGGCCCACAGCCTAACAATATCAGCCAGCAGCCGCCCAGAATTGCCGCATCCATTAGATGCAACAGTCCCGGGACTCTACCCGGCTCACCCCTAATTGCCCTGGTGCGGTGGCAAGCAAGGTAATATGCAGGGCTGTGGAGTCGGAGTCGTGGAGTCTGAGTCGGAGCTCATTTTGGTGGAGTCGGTATAAAATGCACCGACTCCGAGAATATATAATAAATTGGGGACAGTAGTGCAATGCAGAATGTGCTGAATATTTTACTAAATATTTAGTATAATGCTTATATTTAAGTGAAAAATTTATTGTAGTACAATGTGAACATCAGACATTTAATTATTTATGATACAATAATCAAGATATTTAGAAAAACATAAAATATATTTATTGGAATACAACTTTAGAACACAAAAAACTAATAAATTGTAAATATGTAATACATATATACATCATTTACAATTTTAGTTTTTTGTGTTCTAAAGTTGTATTCCAATAAATATATTTTATGATCTAAATATCTTGATTATTGTATCATAAAAATAATTAAATGTCTGATGTTCACATACACATGTTCATGTATTACAATAAATTTTTCACCTAACTATAAGCAATATATGTAGGAGTCGGAGCCGGTGCAAGAGAAAATTGAGGAGTCGGAGTCGAAGGTTTGGCTTACCGACTCCACAGCCCTGGTAATAAGGAGTTAATGGCAGCAGCCCATAGCTGCCACCAAGTCCTAGGTTAATCATGGCAGGCGTCTCCCCGAGATACCTTCCATGATTATTTACTTTAACCTCTTTCCCCACTTTATTAATCCCCAAATACCCCTCCAGGTCCAGCGTAATCCACACGAGGTCCCACAACGCTTTCAGCTCTGCTACATGAAGCTGACAGGAGCGGCAGTAGAACACGACTGCTCTTTATCAGCAACTGAAGTGAGCCACGCGATTAGCTGTGCCCTCATTCAGGTGACCCGCAAACAGCTCAGGTGGAGGACTGCAGCTGTGGCGTGATGTGAGTGAAGGCACAGCTAATTGCGCGGCTCAGTGCAGTCACTCAGGGGGATTTGCGGTCACCTCTCCTCCCAACCGCAAATCTCCTTTCGCGAAAAAAAAAATCATAACGCAGAGCTTTCTTTTAAAAAAGGAATCAGTTATTTGCAACGCATCCATCACACAACGCTCTGTGACGGATGCCTCACAACGCAAATGTGAAACCGCCCTTAGTGTTTACAGTTGTCCAGGCTGCCAGAGGGTGCAGTTTTTTCTGCACTTGACAGAACGCAGCGTGCGAACATACCCTTAACCCCTTCACGACCTTGGACGGATCTATCCGTCCAGGATCGTGTCCCGTTAAGCCCCGCCCCCTGCCGCGGGCAGGCGGCGTGGATCGGCACACATATCAGCTGTTTTCAACAGCTGACATGTGTGCCTGCTAGCCGCGGGTGGAATCGCTTCCACCCGCGGCCATTAACCCCTTAAATCTTGCTGCCAAAGTCTGGTAGCAAGATTTAAATGCGCGCGGCCATGTTTGTTACTCACCGCCGCCCCCACCGGAAGTCACGTGTGTTATAACGTGACTATCGGTGGTTGCCATCGTAGCACAGGGTCATGTGATGACGCCTGCTGCTACGATGTTTCACTTTCATTTTCCCTCGGCCGAGAGCAGAGGGAAAACCAAAGTGACTGAATCTGCTGATTACAGCGGTATTGCTGTGATCAGCAGATAGCGATCAGCAATCGGATTGCTGATCGCTATAGCCCCCTAGGGGGACTAGTAAAATAAAAAAAAAAAAAAGTAAAAGTAAAAAAAAAAAACAAAAAACCTAAAAGTTCAAATCACCCCCCTTTCCCCCCATTGAAAATTAAAGGGTTAAAAAATAAATAAATATACACATATTTGGTATCGCCGCGTTCAGAAATGCCCGATCTATCAAAATATAAAATCAATTAATCTGATTGGTAAACGGCGTAGTCGCAAAAAAATTCCAAACGCCAAAATTACGTTTTTTGGTCGCCGCAAGTTTTACGCAAAATGCAATAACAGGCGATCAAAACGTAGCATCTGCGCAAAAATGGTACCATTATAAACGTCAGCTCGAGACGCAAAAAATAAGCCATCACTGAGGCATAGATCCTTAAAAATAAGAACGCTACGTGTTTCGGAAAATGGCGCAAAACGTGCGCCACTTTTATTGGACAAACTTGTGAATTTTTTTTAACCCCTTAGATACAAGTAAACCTATACATGTTTGGTGTCTACAAACTCGCACCGAACTGAGGCATCACATAGATACCTCAGTTTTACCATATAGTGAACACGGTGAATAAAATATCCCAAAAACTATTGTACGATCACACTTTTTTTGCAATTTTTCCGCACTTGGAATATTTTTGCCGTTTTCCAGTACACTATATGGTAAAACTTATGGTTTCATTTAAAAGTACAACTCGTCCCGCAAAAAACAAGCCCTCATATGGCAAGATTGATGGAAAAATAAAAATGTTACGCCTCTCAGAAGAAGGGGAGCAAAAAACAAAAACGCAAAAACGGAAAGTGCCCGGGGGCTGAAGGGGTTAATGGGGGCTGTCCAGGGCCCCGACTCACACATACAGGTCACAAAATATGATGAGGCAGCACAACCACAGGAGTGTCACTTATATACCGTTAGGAAGCAGAGCAGTGCTACAAGGTAGGTACAGCTAACAGGACCGGCGGGTGCACAGCACGGGAACAATAGACAGGGCCCGCCCCTGACACTGGAGATGGGGCAATAGACAGGGCCCGCCCCTGACACTGGAGATGGGGCAATAGACAGGGCCCGCCCCTGACACTGGAGATGGGGCAATAGACAGGGCCCGCCCCTGACACTGGAGATGGGGCAATAGACAGGGCCCGCCCCTGACACTGGAGATGGGGCAATAGACAGGGCCCGCCCCTGACACTGGAGATGGGGCAATAGACAGGGCCCGCCCCTGACACTGGAGATGGGGCAATAGACAGGGCCCGCCCCTGACACTGGAGATGGGGCAATAGACAGGGCCCGCCCCTGACACTGGAGATGGGGCAATAGACAGGGCCCGCCCCTGACACTGGAGATGGGGCAATAGACAGGGCCCGCCCCTGACACTGGAGATGGGGCAATAGACAGGGCCCGCCCCTGACACTGGAGATGGGGCAATAGACAGGGCCCGCCCCTGACACTGGAGATGGGGCAATAGACAGGGCCCGCCCCTGACACTGGAGATGGGGCAATAGACAGAGCCCGCCCCTGACACTGGAGATGGGGCAATAGACAGAGCCCGCCCCTGACACTGGAGATGGGGCAATAGACAGAGCCCGCCCCTGACACTGGAGATGGGGCAATAGACAGAGCCCGCCCCTGACACTGGAGATGGGGCAATAGACAGAGCCCGCCCCTGACACTGGAGATGGGGCAATAGACAGAGCCCGCCCCTGACACTGGAGATGGGGCAATAGACAGAGCCCGCCCCTGACACTGGAGATGGGGCAATAGACAGAGCCCGCCCCTGACACTGGAGATGGGGAGGGGGGGTAATAGATGGCAGCGCAGCACCAGCACCGGCACCGGCACCGGATTGGGGGGGGGGGGCGCAATAGATGGCAGAGCGGCACTGTCTGACACACCGGGTGCCGGTGAGAGATGCTCCGCTATGTGTCGGCGCCATGCTCCGGTCCCGGGATGCAGAGCAGGCGGCCGGGCCAGGATCAGAGCTGGGCGGCGGCCACGTCCGTACATGCAGCGCCGGCGCAGCTTATACCTGTGAGCCCGTCCTCTCTCCCCGGTTGATGCGCGCTGAATCTCCCGCCTGCTGCTCTCTCCTCGGCCCTCTGTTCTGTTCTCTCCGCCGTGTGCACTGCAGCCGGTTCTCTCGCCTACAACCGCCTAGAGTTTAAATATTCACAATGTCTCGAACCAGCCAATCAGTGGACACGTATGTCACCGCCGTCCAGCACGAGCACGCAAGCAGCGCCGACTATTTATCCGCCATCTTTGTTGGGGTGAATGTTCCCGAAGTGGCCATAATTAAATCCTGGCAAGAAAAAATAAAACAGCTGACGTGAACATCGACCTTTCGGAATGATTCGCTGTCTTTAGGGAAGGGACCGCAATATAGTGATTCACGATTTTAGGATCAACATCATTTGCGCGCTCCCGCGATTTTGCAAAAACCGAAAAGTGCGCATGCGCAGTATTAAAAGCCACTAAGGACCGCCCCTTGTCGGTGGTGGCCGACTCTGTGTACTGGCGCTATGATGGCACTTGCACTGGCAGTGATAATGGGGCTCCGTGCTCTGCCCCTGCCTGCTGTTATCAATCATCGTTATTTTGTATTTTTTTTTCTCTTTTTCCAGGAGCCATAACTTTTTTATTGCTGCTGTTTGTTTGGGGTTTTTTTTGCAGGATGAGCTGTGGTTTTGAATGACGACATCCAATGGAGGAAACTGCAATTCTGCTATTACGTTTTCTCCTCCATAACTGCGTAGTGAATCTCACCTGAAAATGATGATACCAAGTCTCTATCGCTATCTTTTATACAGCTCTGGCAAAAATTAAGAGACCACTGGAAAATGTTCAGTTTTTCTGATTTTTCTCTCTTTAAATATATTTTTGAGTAAAATGTAAATTGTTCTTTTATTCTATAAACTACTGAGAACATGTCTCCGAATTTCCAAGCAATACATTTTGTATTTATTTTCTAAAAATGAGAAATGGTCAAAATAAGAAAACAATGCATTGCTTTCAGACCTCAAATAATGCAAAGAAAACAAGTTCATAATAATTTAGACAAGATTACTAATATGTTTACCTCAGGAAGAGTTCAGAAATCAATATTTTGTGGAAATACCATGATTTTTAATCACAGCTTTCATACGTCTTGGCAGGCTTTCCACCAGTCTTTCACACTGCTTTTGGGTGACCTTATGCCACTCCCGGAGCAAAACTTTAAGCAGTTCTTCTTTGTTTGATGGCTCGTGACTATCCATCTTCCTCTTGAATACATTCCAGAGGTTTTCAATGGAGTTCAGGTCTGGAGATTGGGCTGGCCATGACAGGGTTTTGATGTGGTGGCCCTTCAGCCACACAATGATTGACTTAGGCCCCTTTCACACATCAGTTTTTTGCCATCAGTTGCAATCCGTCATTTTGTGAAAAAAACCGGATCCAGCGCTGGATCCGTTTTTTTCTCATTGACTTGGATTAGTGATGGATTGCGACGGATGGCCTCACATTTCATCCGTCGTATCCATCGTAAAATGTTTGCCGGGGCGACAGAGCTGACGTCCACATGAATGTTTTTTGTCTGCATCGAAAAAACAGACAGCGACGGATCCATCGGTGTCCGTTGTTTGTTATAAGGGAAGCCTATAGGCGCAGGATCCGTCGCAATCCGTCAAATGATGGACTCTGGCAACTGACCCTTTTTTTTTTCAACCGAGCATGCTCAGATGAGATGTGAAATCATTTCTGGTCAGAAAAACTCTCTCTTTCTCACTCTCCCCCCCCCCCCGGGTTCATATAGTGTTTTAATAGCAAATAACCTTTCACATGAAAAAAAAAAGTCGTACGACAAATCCGTTTTTTTTACAGGATCCGTCGCATCAGTTACATAATGGATTGTGACTGATGGCAAAAAACTGATGTGTGAAAGAGGCCTTAGCTGTGTGGCATGGCACATTGTCCTGCTGGAAAAACCAGTCCTCAGAGTTGGGGAACATTGCCTGAGCAGAAGGAAGCAACTGTTTTCCAGGATAACCTTGTATGCGGAATGATTCATATGTCTTTCACAAAGTTTAACCCCTTCAGGCCCCGGGCACTTTCCATTTTTGCATTTTTGATTTTTGCTCCTTTTCTTCCGAGAGCCGTAACTTTTTTATTATTCCGTCAATCTTGCCATATGAGGGCTTGTTTTTTGCGGGACGAGTTGTACTTTTAAATTAAACCATAGGTTTTACCATATATTGTACTGAAAAACAGCAAAAAAATTCCAAGTGTGAAAAAACTGCAAAAAAAGTGTGATTGCACAATAGTTTTTGGGATGTTTTATTCACCGTGTTCACTATATGATAAAACTGATGTATCTATGTGATGCCTCAGGTCGGTGCGAGTTTGTAGACACCAAACATGTATAGGTTTACTTGTATCTAAGGGGTTATAAACACGTTTATAATGGTACTATTTTTGCGCAGATGCTACGTTTTGATCGCCTGTTATTGCATTTTGCGTAAAATTTGCGGCAACCAAAAAACGTAATTTTGGCGTTTGGAATTTTTTTTTGCCACTACGCCGTTTACCAATCAGATTGATTTAAAATTTTGATAGATCTGGCATTTATGAACGCGGCGATACCAAATATGTGTATATTTATTTATTTTTATTTAACCCTTTAATTTTCAATGGGGGGAAAGGGGGGTGATTTGAACTTTTAGGTTTTTTGTTTTTTTTTTTGTTTTTTAAAACTTTTTTTTTTACTTTTTTTTTTATTTTACTAGTCCCCAGATTCAGTCACTTTGTTTTTCCCTCTGCTCTCGGCCGAGGGAAAACGAAAGTGAAACATCATAGCTGCAGGCATCATCACATGACCCTGTGCTACGATGGCAACCACCGATAGTCACGTGATAACGCACATGACTTCCGGTGGGGGCGGAGGTAAGTAAAAAAACATGGCCGCGCGGATTTAGATCTTGCTGCCAGACTTTGGCAGCAAGATTTAAGGGGTTAATGGCCGCGGGTGGAAGCGATTCCACCCGCGGCTAGCAGGCACACATGTCAGCTGTTGAAAACAGCTATGTGTGCCGACCGCCGCCGCCTGCCCGCGGCAGGGGGTGGGGCTTAACGGGACACAATCCTTGATGGATAGATCCGTCCAAGGTCGTGAAGGGGTTAATCTGCCCAATTTCTAGAGTAAGGTAATCTTCCCTGATGAGTCTAATTTTGCCCAACACCTGGTCGTCTAATGGTTAGACCAGGGGTCTCAAACACGCGGGCCGCATGCGGCCCCTCAGGGTAGTTCGTGCGGCCCCCAGGCCCGTGCCCCTGTTCACTATCGCGGCCGGTGCAGGGGCCGCAGCCACTGTCTGCGCTTTATGCCAGATGAATGTGTTGCAGGCTCTGCGCTCTCGCGCCGACAATACAATCATCTCACATAAATCACTGACAGTGACACTGCAGCTGCCGCAATAGTGACCAGGGGCACGGGTCTGGGGGCCGCACGAAGCAGAGATGAGGCAGCGGAGGGAGCGCGGGACAGGTGAGAAGAATGGTGTGTGTGTGTGTGTTGGACGTTAACCCCTTAGCGACATATGACGTACTGGGTACGTTATGGCTCCATGGTACTTAAGAACCCATGACGTACCCAGTACGTCATGGCGAAATCGCACCCCCGGTGGCTACGATTGCTGCAAATACCTTAGATTCGGGGAGGAGGGGACTTCATGAGGGGTGGTGTCTCCTCCCTGGACCTACGGAGGCTGTGATTGGCTGACGAACGCCGCTCAGCCAATCACAGCCACTAATGTTTCAGCCATTAAAAATCGCTGAAACATTGAAATCCAGCCAAGATCAGGGCAGCTGTAGCACCGATCATTGGCTGAAGCTGGGTGACCTGTGTTTCACCCGCCCCCAGCTCTGATTGGAGAGACCGGCCTTGTGACCGATCTCTCCAATCACTGTGGATCTGGGGCCGCAGACCACTCCCCTGAGCTCCACTCCGGAGTCTGTGGAAGGTGAGGGGAGCTGCTGACCCATTACTACAGGATGGGGACAAAGTGCGCACATTACTATGAGATGGGGATAAGGCTGGGGACATTACTATAGGATGGAGACAGTACTATAGCATGAGGACATTAGTATAGGATGGGGATAAGGCTGGGGACATTACTATAGGATTGGGCCATTACAAGGATGGGCACAATACTATAGTATGGGGACATTACTATAGGATAGGGATTAGGATGGGCACATTACTATAGGACAGGGACTAGGATGGGCACATGACTATAGAATGGGGACAAGGCTGGGGACATTACTATAGGATGGGGACAAGGTGGGCACAGTACTATTGGATGGGGACTAGGATGGGCACAGTACTATAGGATGGGGACATTACTACAGGATGGGGACAAGGTGGACACAGTACTATAGGATGGGGACTAGGATGGGCACAGTACTATAGGATGGGGACATTACTACAGGATGGGGACAAGGTGGGCACATTACTGTAGGATAGGGACATTACTACAAGGGGACAAGGATGGGAAACATTACTATAGAATAGGGATAATGCTGGGGACATTACTATAGGGTGGGGACAAGGTTGGCACATTACTAAAGGATGGGCACATTACTATAGAATGGGGACAGTACTATAGGATGGGGACATTGCTACAAGGGGACAAGGATAGGGAACATTACTATAAGATGGGGGACAAGGATGGACACATTACTATAGATTGGGGACATTACTATAGGATGGGGACAAGGATGAACACATTACTACAAAATGGGGACAAGGATGGGGAACATTACTTTAGGATGGGGACAAGGATGAGCACATTACTGTGGGATGGGGACTAGGATGGGGCACAATACTACAAGGGGACAAGGATGAGCACATTACTGTGGGATGGGGCACAATACTACAAGGGGACAAGGATGGGCACGTTAAAACAATATGGGGAACATTACTAAAAGATGTTGGTCAAAATTTCTATATAGTGCTAATTGTAAGACTATTAGTTACAAGAAAGGAATAAAATATATATATAAAAAAAAAATGTTTATATTTAAACAAAGAATGTGCACGTTTGCTATAATGAACAAGTGAAAATGTTCAAAATCAGTGATCCCAAAGTGTGTAACAAACAATAAAATATATTATATATGGAACCAATAAAAATGTCACTTTGTCCTGCAAAGAATGCGGCTCCCCAAATTATTTTTTTTCCTCTGTGCGGCCCATACACCCAGCCGAGTTTGAGACCCCTGGGTTAAACTGAGACCTGGAGAGGCGTACAAGCCACAGTGTCTTACACCCACTGTGAAATCTGGTGGAGGATCGGTGATGATCTGGGGATGTATCAGCAAGACAGGAATTGGGCAGATTAAACTTTGCAAAGGACGTATGAATCAAGCCGCATACAAGGTTATCCTGGAAAAAAAGTTGCTTCCTTTGGCTGAGGCAATGTTCCCCAACTCTGAGGACTGATTTTTCCAGCAGGACAATGTGCCATGCCACACAGCTAGATCAATCAATGTGTGGATGAAGGACCACCACATCAAAACCCTGTTATGGCCAGCCCAATCTCCAGTCCTGAACCCCATTGAAAACCTAATCAAGAGGAAGATGGATAGTCACAAGGCATCAAACAAGGAAGAACTGCTTACATTTTTGCACCAGGAGTGGCATAAAATCACCCAAAAGAAATGTGAAAGACTAGTGGAAAGCATGCCAAGACACACGAAAGCTGTGATTAAAAATCATAGTTACTCCACAAAATATTGATTTCTGAACTCTCCCTGAGTTCCTGAATTCAGGAATACATTAGTACTGTTGTTTCTAAATGATTATGAACTTGTTTTCTTTGCATTATTTGAGGTCTGAAAGCCATTTTCAGAAAAGAAATACAAAATGTATTGCTTGGAAATTCGGAGACGTTGTC
The DNA here is from genome assembly GCF_048569485.1 of Anomaloglossus baeobatrachus. NCBI lineage: Eukaryota > Metazoa > Chordata > Amphibia > Anura > Aromobatidae > Anomaloglossus > Anomaloglossus baeobatrachus. The sequence goes on along the minus strand of NC_134361.1, from coordinate 144,704,599 downwards.
AGTAGTTTACAGAATAAAAAAAATATTAAATTTTACTCAAAAATATCCCTATAAAGAGAAAAATCAGAAAAACTAACAATTTTGCAGTGGTCTCTTAATTGTTGCCAGTGCTGTATGTATACGTATATACAGTACAGACCAAAGGTTTGGACACACCTTCTCATTCAAAGTGTTTTCTTTATTTCATGACTCTGAAAATTGTAGATGCACATTGAAGGCATCAAAACTAGGAATTAACAAATGTGGAATGAAATACTTAACAAAAAAAAGTGGGAATTAACTGAAAATACCGTATTTTTTGTTATTTCACTATTGGGCTACATTGGGGCAGGTAAGTAGATAGCATCTGCCCCTCTCCCCCGCCTCAGAGTGGTCATGTGACCGCTCCTGCCTGGATTTGGCCGCTTCCTGTGATGATACGTCAACAGGGGCTGGACCATCACAGCCAGGGCCGGATTATAGGCAGGGCAGGCGGGGCTGCCGCCCAGGGGCCCCCACCACAAGAGCCTCCAAGGGGGCCCCCACCACCATCTGTCTTCGGCTTCCTGTGTTGGTGGCCCCCATGATTATAGCTGGCTTTATCATCTACATGTGAGTAGTAGGGAGACAGATGTCATTTTGATTTTCAGCTCCCTCACTGCGTGTTTCCTCTCTGCCGCGGCTGTTATCTGCCCGAGAGGATTGTGGGGGCGGGAAATTCATCGTCTCTGATGTATCACGGCCATTCTGCTGCTGTGGATGCAGCTAGAGCCTGCACCGTCCATGAGAGATGCAGGCTGTGATAGAAGGATGCGCGGGATGTCAGCTGTGAGAGTAAGGTCACACAGCAGGGCAGGGGGAGGGGGGTGTAGAGGGGGCTACAGTGATCTCCAAGTAACTCCAAAACAGAGCTATCAGTAAGGGGGAATAACTGTATATACCCGCACATGAAAGGTGGAGACAGGGACATTTTATTGCAAGGGGTGTATATTTTGTTCCTGGAGTTTGGGGGTGGGGGTCATTTTACTGCAAGAGGTGAAGTGTGTATGAACGACCTACATAGGAGCTACATTGCAGTATAGTCCCTGACACCCATCATTGTTTAAACCTACCTACACCTCCTTAATTACACTATTCCCTTTTCATATAATCAGAATTTAAGCCCCTTCCCTAGATTATAATCATATAATAATGTCCCCCACGTAGATTGTAATCTTATAATAATGCCCCCTCCCCCACTGGAGTATAATTATACAATAACACCCTCCCCACACTAATATATAATCATAGCATAACGCCCCCACAGAGATTATAATCATATAATAATGCCCCCCACGTAGATTATAATCATATAATAATGCCCCCTCCCCCACTGGAGTATAATCATAGGATAACACTCCCCTCACCTGGAGAGCAATCATAAAATAATGCTCCCCCCCTTCCCCTGGAATATAATAGAGTAAAACACCTCACTAATGGAGTATAATCATAAAATAACGCCCCCTCCCTAGAGTGGAGTATAATCATAGAATAATGTCCCCCATCCCTTTGACTATAATCATTATCCCCTTTTTGAGTATATTCACACACTACCTTATTGTGATATAACCGCCTCCTGGAGTATAATTACATACACCCCTTGCAGTAAAATGATGCCCCCCCCGGAGTTTAATGTGTTCTTTCCATGTACATGTGCCAGACGTATTGCTGAGTGCCATTCACTGACAGCTATCAGTTTTGTTATTCATATTGACTTCATAAAATTTTGTCATAGTATTATAGTACTCAAAATTTAACTCCTTGACCCCGATTTTCCGTTTTTTTTTTGTTTATTTTTTTTCTCCCCTTCTTCTGAGAGCCGTAACTTTTTTTATTTTTCCATCAATCTTGCCATATAAGGGCTTATTTTTTACGTGACAAATTGTACTTTTGAGTGAAATCATCAGTTTTACCATATATTGTACTAGGAAACAGGGAAAAAAATCCAAGTGCGATAAAATTGCAAAAAAAAGTGCAATTGCACAATTGTTTTTGGGTTATTTTATTCACCATGTTCACTATATTGTAAAACTACCATGTCAGTATGATGCCGAGTTCATAGATACCAAACAGGTATACTCTTACTTTTATCTAAGGGGTTAAAAAATATTCAGAAGTTTGTTAAAAAAAAGAATTGTGCTTTTGGTGCCATTTTTTGAAACCCGTAGTGTTCTAATTTTTTGGGATGTGAGGCCCAGTGACTGCTAATATTTTTGCGTCTTGAGCTGGTGTTTTCAATTATACAATTTTTATGTAGTTGCTACTTTTTGATCGCCAGTTATTGGATCTTTTTAAAAATTTTGTGGCTACCCAAAAACATAATTTTGGCATTTGGATTTTTTTCTCGCTACACCATTTACCGATCTTATTAATTGATTTTATATTTTTATTGATCGGGCATTTCTGAACTCTGAGATATCAAATATGTGTATATTTTTTTAACTGTTTTATTTTCAGTGGGGCGAATGAGGCATGATTTGAACTTTTTATTTATTTTTTTACATTTTGTATTTATTTTACTAATCCCCTTGAGAGCTATAAGGATCAGCAGTCTGATCGCTTGTGCATCCCTGTTGATCAGAGCTGTACAGCTCTGATTAGCAGAAATACAGGATTCCTGTGTGAGTCAGCGCTCTATCGACTGTGACAGAAAATATGTCATGATAGCAACAGGGGTCATTACATGGCCTGCCGCTACCATAGCAACCATCGACTTTCCGTGATTGTGTCAAGGGGCCACCGATGGCGGCAGGGAACAGCGCGATCCTCGATCTTTCTGTGTGTAAGTGGACAGTTGTGAGTTATCCTGGACTGTGTTTGTAGTGTACTATATACGGATAAGGCTGCACATCAAACTTAGATAATAGTATAATGCCTCAAGCATATGGACAAATATTGGAATATACAATGAAAAATGCTATTTGCTAATTTGAACATGTGAATAATGAATTGCATACCTGCCATGAATAATAGGAAAAAGGAGATATTTAGCAATCGCATTGATCAATGTAACTGAGCCCCAAGGCCTCGTCAAGGCATATCTCTATATTGGGGTCCCTAGCTCTGTGACCCTAACTGTGTGTCGTCTCATTGCAATTAAAAACTGCTATGGGTGGAGAGGGGTAACTAAGGACTTTCTTATTTCACAGAGCTAGGGACCCCAATATAGAGATATGCCTTGACGAGGCCTTGGGGCTCAGTTACATTGATCAATGCGATTGCTAAATATCTCCTTTTTCCTATTATTCATGGCAGGTATGCAATTCATTATTCACATGTTCAAATTAGCAAATAGCATTTTTCATTGTATATTCCAATATTTGTCCATATGCTTGAGGCATTATACTATTATCTAAGTTTGATGTGCAGCCTTATCCGTATATAGTATGTAATTTTTGGCTTGCACTCATAATATATATATATTAGTGCTCACTTCAGTTATACTATTCAGTTATATGTAGTTTTTTTTCTGAATGTGAACACAGCTCCGCCCCTTTCGGCCATGTTTTTTCCATCTCCTATATAAGAAAGTCCTTAGTTACCCCTCTCCACCCATAGCAGTTTTTAATTGCAATGAGACGACACACAGTTAGGGTCACAGAGCTAGGGACCCCAATATAGAGATATGCCTTGACGAGGCCTTGGGGCTCAGTTACATTGATCAATGCGATTGCTAAATATCTCCTTTTTCCTATTATTCATGGCAGGTATGCAATTCATTATTCACATGTTCAAATTAGCAAATAGCATTTTTCATTGTATATTCCAATATTTGTCCATATGCTTGAGGCATTATACTATTATCTAAGTTTGATGTGCAGCCTTATCCGTATATAGTATGTAATTTTTGGCTTGCACTCATAATATATATATATTAGTGCTCACTTCAGTTATACTATTCAGTTATATGTGTTTGTAGTGTAGTCCTGGAAATCTGAATGTGGTAGAACAGGATAAGACACATGCTCATTGGATTTATGTCTAAATGCTACAGTTCGCGCTCTACTGTTATGGCTAAAAATGTTAACGTTTATGGGGCCCCCACCAGATTTTCTGCCCAGGGGCCCCCACCAACCTTAATCCGGCCCTGATCACAGCCGACATCATGTTGCCGTCCCACAGCCAACAAGGTAGAGTGCGATGAGCCCCCGCCCCTCTCATCTTTCCCCGCCCCGTCCCCACATTCCGTACTCTCCCCCGCTCCCTGTGAACAGCTATCTGTGCCATGTGTGTGCCCGGGTCCTGGAGAAACAGGGTTGCCCTCTCTGTCTAAGACACAGTCAGCGCTGTTTGCCACAGCTCATTGTGATGTGTGGGGCCTGGGTAACTATGTCCCCCCTCCCCCATGTGCTGACTCTCTCCTCACACTGTGATGAATGCAGCCAGGAGCAGAGAGCAGGGACGTCAGCAAACAACAGCACTGAGCTCTGCATCACCTAGCTGTAAGGAGGCTGCACTCATCACAGCACAGAGGAGAAGATAACGTATGGGTGAGAGAGGGGGGCAGAGAAGAGAGTGCAGGGGAAGAAAACAGAGTGCAGGGGGAGAGAGCGGGGGGAGGGGGTCAGCAGAGAAGAGAGTGCAGGGAGAGAGAAGACAGTGCACGGGTGAGAGACAGTGCAGGGGGGCAGCAAAGAAGATAGTGCAGGGGGAGGAAGACCGTGCACGGGGAGAGACAGAGCAGGGGGAGGGGTGCGGCAGAGAAGAGAGTACAGGGGGAGAGAAGATAGTGCACGAGTCAGAGACAGAGCAGGGGGGGAGGGGGGTGCTGGGGGGGCAAAGGAGACAAAGTCCATGAGGGGGGATTATATCTAATATATAAAGGTGTGTGTGTGTGTGTGTGTCTGGGATTGGCATCTGCACCGTCGCAGCTACAGCCACAAACTTTTGCACACTCACACGTCTGGACCCCAAGAGCATCATATGCTATTTTTTAAGGGGAAATTTTAACCCCGCGCTTTACAGTTATTCGCCAAAAAACCTGCCTCCATTACAGCGAATGGAGCTGGGAGCCACAGTGCAGCCAGAACTTCAGAAGAATGTGCAGCCACGCCCTTATATGGAATGTTGGCATGTCACAATGCAGCCAGGGAAAGAGACAGACACAGACAGGGAAAGAGGCAGACACAAAGAGACAGACACAGACAAAGAGACAGACTGACAGGGAAAGAGACAGACAGGGAAAGAGAGAGACAGGTTAAGAGACAGACACAGAAAAAGAGACAGAGACCGACACAGGGAAACAGACAGACAGGGAAAGAGAGGGAAAGAAACAGACAGGTAAAGAGACAGACACAGGGAAAGAGAACGAGGGAAAGAGACAGACAGGGAAAGTGAGATAGATAGACAGACAGGGAAAAAGATTGAGACAGACGGAGAAAGAGACAGAGAGATATATACAGAGGGGGAGACAGACATTATAATTACATTTATATCTATTTGTTTTGTGTTTTTTGTGTGCAGAATACATTTTTGTTAATACATTCTATTTTGTTAACAGCAGTTATTAACCCGGGCGAAGCCGGGTAGTACAGCTAGTATATTATATAACTCTAGGTGTTTGTGGGTGGGTGTATGTGTGTATACGTATATGAGTATATATCCTATAGACTCACATTAGGGGCTATATATAATTTTCATTACATAGTATTCATTTATCTGTCATGTGCTGGGCAGAATACTGACAGGGAATGTGTGTGCAGGGGGTGGGGCTCGACAGTGAGGCTGGGTGGTGCCAGCTCTGACTGTGAGGTTTGGCACAGGAAGAGTTCATGTTTGGTTGAGCTGCATGTAAACAAAGAGCTGCAGAGAATAAAGGGATTCAAGAGGAACAAAAGTTAGAAAAAAATAAATAAATAATGTAGGGATGTTTTATATGACAATATAGCAAAGATTAGCTTACATTTTTTTTGTGAGTTTACGTCGGACAACTCCTTTAATAGGAGCTCTGACTTGTTGCTATAGGCAACGATGGACATTCTTAGTATAAGACAGGTAATGTGTCAGATAATATGATGTCGGTAGAGACAGAGACACACACACAGACACACACAGATTGATATAGAGACAGAGACACACATAAACTGATATAGAGAGACACAGAGATACACAGAGATAGACACACAGACACACAGGGACAGAGACACATAGTATGATAGAGACACAGAGACAAACTCAAACAGAGACACACACAGAAACTGATACAGACAGACACACACACAGAGACATAGAATCACAGAGACAGAGACACACACAGAGACACACACAGATTGATACAGAGACAGACACATAGACTTATACAGAGACACACAAAAACACACAGACTGATACAGAAACATAGAGGCACAGAGAAAGAGACAGAGACACACAGAGACACAGACATAGACAGAGGCACACATACACACAGAGACACACAGAGAGACACAGACAAACACAGAGACATAGAGAGACACAGAGACACACAGACAGATACAGAGACAGACACACAGATACAGAGGCAGAGACACAGATACACAGAGACAGACACACACAGAGACACAGAGAGAGACACACAGAGGCAGAGACACACAGAGGCAGACAGAGATACAGAGAATACTTAGAACACACAACATACACGATTAAGTCATTCATGCCATATTTGGTATATGGAGAAAGCCATATACAGAGAATAGAATACAAACTAAAGAACATTCTGTTCAAAAAGCAATTCATTACAAATATATACATTTTATTGATAATCAGTCGAATTTTAAAAACATACAAAAGATGAGTACAAAGATTATATGTATATGAAGTTAGATGGAGGGCCAGCAGGTGGCGGCCTTGCTCCACAGATCAGTGAAAAAAAGCATTCACTAGAAAAATGCAGTGAAAACAATGGCCACTACCTGCAGAATGGCCTCACATCTTTCAGAACCTTTTCGCCTCTTTGGAAACCTGAAGCGGGAAGAAAAAAACCTCTGAAAACTTGAACACAGCACAGTGTATGTGGGGACAGGAGATGGAGCAAAAAGTCCAATCAAAATGTGCAGATTTGGAGACTGTCTGCTCCAAAAACTGAGAATAATACCTGAGTGTGAACACAGCCCTAGAGATAAGGCCGCTCCTGGGCTGAGGTGAGGGACGTGCGGACATACACATTAGGGAGCCCGCGCTGAGGTGACACACGAGTACAGCCATTACTGCTTCTCTCATGTTATTCAGAAGACAAGACACTTGGACTAAACCTCGTGCAGTTGTTATTATTACAGCGCCACCCTGTGGCCGTCCATGCGGAGCTCTGCAGCAGCCCGGCCACCTGTAAGGCAAGGAGGAGGCGGAGCTATCAGCATCGGGACCCGGCGGAAACGGTCGACTCCACCGGAAGTTGGGAGAGCTGAGTGGACGGACGGCCGATCTGTCCCGAGTGATTGCGGCGGGGTGTGACGTCACTGTGAGTGCTGCACATCCTGCCCCACGGATGGAGGGGCGCGCGGCCTATGAGGAGTACCCCTACCCCGTGGTCTTCCTGCCGCCATACGAGAGCCCTCCGGCATGGATCCCCCTCCAGGAGGTAATGGCCCAGTGCTGGATGGTGATGGAGATTCGGTCACTTTCCTGTAGGTTTGTGTGGATAAATCCACACCAGATTCAAGTTAGTCTGCAGTTAGACGTTAGCTATTAGATAGTCATTCATCTATGCTGCACCAACTGTTTTAAGACCAACTGAACATACATAATTTTTATTTTGATCAAGGTGCCTGGTCCACAAGTGCTCAAAATGAGTGTCTCAAGGTTCTGTATGAATTTGAAATTCTGAGCTATATAATGCTATACGCGCGAAATCAAACGTACTCAATCGTCCATACGTTTAATTTGAAAAGAGGTTCCCTGGACCACAAGTGCTCAAAATGAACATCTCCATGTCCTGAATAATACTTGACAGAAAAATAATCAACTCTATGTGTAGGTCAGATGTTTATTCACATAAATCGCTTATATATGTTAACAGAAACTTGGAAGAGTTTCACCAGTAAGAGCGGCGTCACACGCTATGATATATCAGCGATGTCGTCGGGGTCACGGATTCCGTGACGCACATCCGGTATTGTTTGAGATATCGTAGCGTGTGACGGCTACTAACGACTGTGAGCGAGCAAAAATACTCATCTTCTCGTTGCTCGTTGACACGTCGTTCATTTTCATAAAGTCGTTCCGCCTTCTGCGCTCAAAAAGTTCGTCATTCCCGAGGCAGCACACATCGCTCCGTGTGACACCCCTGGAACGACGAACACAGCTTACCTGCGTCCCACCGGCAATGCGGAAGGAAGGAGGTGGGCGGGATATTACGTCTCGCTCATCTCCGCCCCTCCGGCTTCTATTGGGCAGCCGCTGTGTGACGTCACTGTGATGCCGAACGTCCCTCCCCCTTCAGGAAGAGAATGTTCGACGCCCACAGCGAGGTCGTTCGGGAGGCAAGTACGTGTGACGGGGGTTTCCGACTTTGCGCGCCACGGGCAACAAATTGCCCGTGCCGCACAAACGACAGGGGCGGGTGCGATTGCACGATATATCGTCCCGTGTAACGCCGCTAAAACTTGCTAGATCTATCATGAAAATGTACTTCATGGCCATAATGTCATGAAGTTCATATAGTAACACATAATTTATTTACAGATTCCGTATGAACTTCAAATTCTGTTACTTAGTTGTTTACATGTATATTCATATATAGTTCATCAATCTTAACCCCTTAACGACCGCGGGCCGTAAAATTACGTCCTAAATGACATAATCTTACTGCCCGCGGTCCTCCGGCGGCAGCATGCCGCGATCGGCACACATCTCAGCTGATTTTCACAGCTGAGATGTGTGCCTGCTAGGCACGAGCAGAATCGTTATCTGCTCGTGCCGATTAACCCCTTATAATGGCGCTGTCAATACATGACAGCGCCATTATAAGCGCAATCGCGGTAAAGTTTTACTTACCGCCGAAACCGGAAGTCACGTGACGCGATCACGTGACTCCCGATAGTTGTCATGGTAGTACAGGGTCATGTGATGACTCCTGTACTACACATGAATTGGTTTCACTTTCGCTGTGCCCGGGGCACAGCAAAAGAGAAAGACAGCGTATCTGCTGTTTACAGCCTTCCAGCTGTGATCAGCAGATACTGCAGAGCGATCGGAATGCTGATCGCAATAGCCCCCTAGGGGGACTAGTAAAATAAAAAAAAAAAGTAAAAAAATAAGTTTTAAAAAATTAAAAAAAAACAAAAAAACCTAAAAGTTCAAATCACCCCCCATTCGCCCCATTAAAAATTAAAGGGTTAAAAAAATAAAAAATATACACACATTTGGTATCGCCGCGTTCAGAAACGCCCGATCTATCAAAATATAAAATCAATTAATCTGATCAGTAAACGGCGTAGCGGCAAAAAAATTCCAAACGCCAAAACGACGTTTTTTTGTCGCCACAACTTTTGCGCAAAATGCAATAAGAGGCGATCAAAACGTAGCATCTGCGCAAAAATGGTACCGTTAAAAACGTCAGCTCGAGACGCAAAAAATAAGCCGTCATTGAGCCTAAGATCCCGAAAAATGAGAACGCTACGGGTCACGGAATATGGCATAAAACGTGCGCCACTTTTTTCGGACAAACTTCCGATTTTTTTTTAACCCCTTATATAAAAGTAAACCTATACATGTTTGGTGTCTACGAACTCGCACTGACCTGAGGCATCACACCCACACATCAGTTTTACCATATAGTGAACACAGTGAATAAAATATCTCAAAAACCATAGTGCTATCGCACTTTTTTTGCAATTTTTCAGCATTTGGAATTTTTTTGCCATTTTCTAGTACACAATATGGTAAAACTGATGGTTTCATTTAAAAGTACAGCTCGTTCCGCAAAAAATGAGCCCTCACATGACCATATTGACTGAAAAATAAAAAAGTTACGTCTCTCAGAAAAAGAATGGCGAAAAAAAAAAACGGAAAGCGAAAAATCGGCCGGTCGTGAAAGGGTTAATTTCAATACGAATCAACGTACCTTGAACCACAAGTAGTGAAATGAAACGGTTCCCTGAAAATTGCCCACATAGAAAATCGCCAATTGCAGCATCACAATGTTTCAGATCTATGATATTTGAGGTGCAAGGTGAGGATGTTCACGTGATAGGTGATCAACTTGTGATATACAGTTGACCTAGTGCAAAACTGCAAAAATGCTGAAGAACTGTGGTTTGTAGCAACAGTCTGTTATTATCAGCGATAGATACAGTCTGCTCTCATCTCACTGATTCTGCCTTAGGATACTTTATACTTGCATTGAACGGCATCCGTCACAATGCGTTGTGTGACGCATGTCACGGATGCGTTGTAAATAGTGTGATATAAAGGCAACAGATTCCTGTGAAATAACACGTTGCATTAAGCCAAGAGAGAGCCCCCCATCATCACTGCACACACCCCGACACTACCGCACCGATCATCACCGCACACACTCCGGCACTACCGCACTTATCATCATCACTGTACACACCCCGGCACTACTGCACTCATCATCATCACCGCACACACGCAGGCACTACCGCACTCATCATCACCGCACACATTACCTCAGTGACATCCCCGCTGACAGCGTGACTCACTTCAGTTGCTGTCTCGACGAGCTGACAGAGAGCGGCAGTGTTCTACGGCCGCTCCTGTCAGCTTCATGTAGCAGAGCTGGATGCGTTGCGGGACCTCGTGTGGATTACGCCGGACCTGGAGGGGTATTTGGGGATTAAAAAAGTGGTCAAAGAGGGTGGTTTTCATTTTTTTATTCCAAATAAAGTATTTTTTCAGGTGTATGTGTTTATTTACTTTCACTTACAGGTTAATCATTCTGGTTGTCTCATAGACACCTGCCATGATTAACCTAGGACTAAGGCTATGTGCGCACGTTGCGTAAATTCATGCAGTTACGCTGCGCTTTGTAGCGCAGCGTAACTGCATGCGTCCTGCGGCCCCTGCACAGTCTATGGAGATTGTGCAGGGGCCGTGCGCACGTGGCGTTTTAGAGCGCAGCGCTTCGGCTACTGCCGAAGCGCTGCGCAAAAAGAAGTGACATGTCACTTCTTCCGTGCGCTTTGCCGGCAGCTCCTGCTCTGTCTATGGGAGGAGCTGCAGGCAGAGCGCACGTTCTCGCCGGCACCATGCGCTTCAGAACGGAGCTTTTCAGCTGCGCTCTGAAGCGCACCTTTTAGTGCTGGGCTAGTACGCAACGTGTGCACATACCCTTAGTGGCAGCTATGGGCTGCTGCCATTAACTCCTTATTACCTCGATTTGCCACCGCACCAGGGCAATTTGGGATGTGCCGGGTAGAGTCCCGGGACTGTCGCATCTAACGGATGCGGCAATTCCGGGCGGCTGCTGGATGATATTGTTAGGCTGGGGCTCTCCCCATAACGTGGGGCTCCCCATCCTGAGATTACATTCTTCAGATGTGTGACTTTACCTTGGCTGGTATCAAAATTAGGGGGGACCGCATGCCGTTTTTTTAAATTATTTATTGTACTGCACGATATAGACCTCCCACCAGCGGCTGTGATTGGTTGCAGTGAGACAGCTGTCACTCAGCATGGGGGCGGGTCTGACTGCAACCAATCATAGGCACCGGTGGGCGAGGGAAGCAGTGAATACTAGATGAAATAATGAGCGGCCGGAATTTTCAAAAGAGGAAAAGCCGCCGGAGCTTTCTGACAACTGTGCAGCGTCGCGCCCGTGATCGGTGAGTATGAGAGAGGGGGGAGAGAGACCAGGAGTGATTTTAAACGATTTTGATCGTTCTGATAGACATGCTGAGCATGCTCAGTAGAACGTGACGGTATCCGTCAGCGGATTCCGCCGCTTAGCGCATAGCGGCGGAATCCGCCACCATAGACAATCATTAGACACCTTGGTGGATTCCAACAGAGGTGCGTTATTTTAACGACCCAAAAAACGCTACATGTAGCGCTTCCTCCGCTCGACGCAGCGTCAAAATAACGACGCAGCGTCGTCCAGCGGATGGAACGCAGACACTTGCGTTACAGTGCGTTGTCCATACAAGTCTATGGAGAATAGCACAGTGCGTTAACAGACTGCGCTATTCTCCATAGCGGCAGATTGCGCTGAACGCTAGTGTGAAAGTAGCCTTACTCCTCCCACCAGCCTAAAACAGCAGCACATGCAGAACCAGCAGCAGTGTGATCCAGAGGAGCAATCACTACTATCTGTACTCACAAAAGTATGGCTATGTGTGCACGTTGCGTACAGTCACTGCAGAAATTTCTGCAGCGATCTGAAGAGCACATGTGCGCTTTAGATCGCTGCAGAAATGTCCGTAGTGAGCGCCGATTCCATGCGCTCTGCCTGCAGCTCCTCCCATAGACAGAGCAGGAGCTGCCGACAAAGCGCAGGAAAGAAGTGACATGTCACTTCTCTTTACGCAGCGCTTCGGCAGTAGCCGAAGCGCTGCGCTCTTAAACGCCACGTGCGCACGGCCCCTGCACAATCTCCATAGACTGTGCAGGGGACGCAGGACGCATGCAGTTACGCTGCGCTGCAAAGCGCAGCGTAACTGCATGTATTTACGCAACGTGCGCACATAGCCTAATACTGTATTATCTGTTGAGTTACATGGGACTGCAGGTCACATCTAATACATTATAATCCCAGTGGGAGCCCACCAAAAGCAGGGTGCTGCTGACAGAGATAGTTGGTCCTGAAATCCCCAAAGGCACAGCAGAAAGGTGAGACTCTGTCGCTTGTACGACCTTGTGTTTGTGCTGGAAATGTATGATATGTTTTTGCAGGGCCGCCATCAGGGGATTACTACTGTGACTGCTGTAGGGGACCCGATGAAGAGAGGGGGCCTGGACAGGCCAGGGGTAATTACTTAGCTTTGTTAAGCCCTGGGCAGGCCAGGCCTCCCCTCTTCACCGGGCCCCAGTCACAGCCGTAGCAAAGGGTCTCAGCTGTTTCAGCCACTGCACACACACACTGCTAAATCAAGGCCAGAAACAAGGCGCATGGAGCAGAGCAGGGAGGCGGCGCGTCATCCCGCTGCCCAATGTGATGAGGTCATCACTCTGCACCTCATCACAGTGCTGCGGGCAACGCAGAGGTGGCGAGGACACGGCGGGGGAAGGTAGGCACTCGGTGAGCTGAACACCACCGGGTATGGGTGCGGGGGCGCCCCTGCCTTGCTTTAGCTGAGGGGTTGGAACCACGGGCCTGCAATGACTTTTTCTGTGCCCCCCGGGCAGATTCCCGGGGGCCGCAGTGCTCCGGTGCTTACATACAAATGTGGTTGGGACTGTGTGAGCGGGTTTAGCTGTGTGCCTGGAGTCTCCCCTCTGTTGTGTGCCTGCTCTCCAGTGAGGTCAGCCCCCCAATGCTCTGTACAGCCCCCCCCAATGCTGTGTGTAGGCCTCCAGTGCTGCGTATGGCCCCCCCCCAGGGCTGCGTGTGGCCCCCTCCCCCCAGGGCTGCGTGTGGCCCCCTCCCCCCAGGGCTGCGTGTGGCCCCCTCCCCCCAGGGCTGCGTGTGGCCCCCTCCCCCCAGGGCTGCGTGTGGCCCCCTCCCCCCAGGGCTGCGTGTGGCCCCCTCCCCCCAGGGCTCTGTCTGTGCAGCCCCCCCCCCAGTGCGGTTTATCACCACCAGTGTTGTTTGCCCCCCTAGTGATGTCTGTACTCTGCAATTGCTGACCGTGCCACCCAGTGATGTCCATGCCCCCCCTAGTGATGTCTGTGCGCCCCCCTAGTGATGTCTGTGCGCCCACCCCCGCCCCCCGGTGATGTCTGTAAAGTAATTTTTTTAGGGAAACACTTCTTATTCTGGAACAAATTCAAGGGTGCTAACACTTTTGGCCGTGTGTATTTGTGTGTTTGTGTGTATGTATTTATGTATCTACAGTGTGTGTGTGTGTGTGTGTGTGTGTGTGTGTGTGTGTGTATATATATATATATATATATATATATATATATATATATATTTATATTTATTTATTGCCTGGGTTGGTAGCTGTCTCCCTGTCTCTCTCCCAGCCTCACTCTCTCTCTTTCCCTGTCTCTGTCTCTCTTTCCCTGTCTCTGTCTCTCTTTCCCTGTCTCTGTCTCTCTTTCTCTGTCTCTCTTTCCCTGTCTCTGTCTCTCTTTCCCTGTCTCTGTCTCTCTTTCCCTGTCTCTGTCTCTCTTTCCCTGTCTCTGTCTCTCTTTCCCTGTCTCTGTCTCTCTTTCCCTGTCTCTGTCTCCCTGTCTCTCTCTCTTTCCCTGTCTCTCTCTCTTTCCCTGTCTCTGTCTCTCTTTCCCTGTCTCTGTCTCTCTTTCCCTGTCTCTGTCTCTCTTTCCCTGTCTCTGTCTCTCTTTCCCTGTCTCTGTCTCTCTTTCCCTGTCTCTGTCTCTCTTTCCCTGTCTCTGTCTCTCTTTCCCTGTCTCTGTCTCTCTTTCCCTGTCTCTGTCTCTCTTTCCCTGTCTCTGTCTCTCTTTCCCTGTCTCTGTCTCTCTTTCCCTGTCTCTGTCTCCCCTCCGATATCATATTATCTCACACATAAGCTTCTTATACTAAGAATGTCCTTTGTTCCTATAGCAACCAATCACAGTTCCTATTAATGACCTGTAGCTCCCAGCTCCGTTGACTTTAATGGAGGCAGGATTTTTGGTGAAATACTAAAGCGTGGGGTTAAATTTTCTCATAAAAACATAGTCTGACAGTCCCTGACTCACATGAGGCATCTGGAAAATTTCGTGATTGTAAATGTGACGGTGCGGATTCCTTTAGCGGACATACACACATAGATACATATAGCTTTATATATTAGATTATATATTTATGCACACACACGTTTTTCCAAGCATGGCGTCAGGAGTGTGGAAGGTTTGAGGGGTGGAGGCAGAGCTGGGCTGCAACCTATGCGGAGTCTCAAGGGTGCCCAGAAATTTTGCCAGTATGGGATCCTGAAATTCCTAGTGGCGGCCCTGTGTTTTTGAAGTGGTGTAACTAGAGTCCAATGGGCCCCAGTGTGAAATTTGGACCTGCTCCGACCACTCACACATGTTTTTCACATGTATGGGCCCTTAGCGTTCTGACTTCTACCAAGACTTATGAACTGCCTCCCCCCCCCCTCCTGGTATATATGCCTATCATCCTGGTGAATATGTCCTCATCCTGGTATATATGTCCCAATGCTGGTATATAAGGTCCTCATCCTGGTATGTATGGTCCACGTTGTCTCCATCCTGGTATATATGCCCCCTTCCTGGTATATATGTTCCCATTCTGGTTTACATGGTCCCCAATCCTAGTGAGCATTCATGTCTGTTGGCAATTTTCTGTGGACATTTTTCACATATCATGTGAACATCCTCACCTTGCACCTCTAATATCATAGATCTGAAACTTTCTGATGCTGCAATTGGCAATTTTCCGTGTGGGCAATTTTCCTGTGGGCATTTTTCTGGTCACCAAATGAAACATGTTCAAGTCCTGAACATAATCTGAAATTAAAAATCAGAACGATACTGAAGTTGGTTTCTTATTTGTCAGTTTCTTATTCGGCAATTTAGTATTTTCATTTTTTTACATGTTTAACAACAAAAATAACACATGACAATAATAAAATACAATGCACTGAGGTGCCCTAATATAAATACGCTTAAAATCAGCTGCAAAAATTATAACACTGGCAAAAAATGGGCATCAAAGTGGGCACCGAAGTATGTTAGTGAAAGGGTTAAATGGCTTTGGGTCACTGATCTGACACCATAAATGCATATCTAGTGATGCCCCTAATCAAACTCAAGTGACTCCAGCCTGGTCCAAAGGGGTTCTGGGCATCAGAACTGGCATCATATTGGGCAAAACCCCAGTTTTCACAGATTTGAATAAGTAACTGGTGTTTTTGAGGGGTAGGGCTACTTTCACACATCCGGTTTGAGCACTGCGGCTCAATCCGGCTGTGAAAACTATGCAACGGATGCGGCGAAAACACCGCATCCTTTGCATAAGTTTTTACATGCGGCCCGTCCGGTTTTTTCCGGTTGCGGCATGCTACTGAGCATGCGCAGTGGAAAAAAACGCATGCGGCGACTGGATGCGGTTTTTTCCGCATCGCGCCGCATCCGGCCTCCATAGGTATGCATTGAAAAATGCGCCGCAGCGGCCGGATGCGGCGCGATGCGGTGTTTTTTGCCGGAGCAAAAAACGTTGCAGGGGACGTTCGATCCGGCCGCCGCATCGGCTAAATCTGCCGCATGCGGCCAAAACCGGACCGAACGCAAGCCCCTGCGGCACAATACGGCACTAATGTAAGTCTATGCAAAAAAAACCGCCACCGGCGTTACAAAAGCCGGTGGCGGTTTTTCTGCAGAACGCCGTATTGTGCCGCAGAGCAAAAATCCGGATGTGTGAAAGCAGCCTAAGGCTACTTTCACACATCAGTTTTCTGTATTCAGGCACAGTCCTTTTTTTTCGTATCCAACGGATCCGGGTTTTTTTGTAAAAACTGGATCCACCGGATCCGTTTTTTAATGGATCCGGCATAATGGATCCGGTAAAAAACTGATTCGGTGGATCCGTTTTGTCCGTTTTTTTGACGGATCCGGTTTTTAAACACTAAACAAACAATTAACGAGTTCCGTATTTTGATTGGCTAATGGTGAAATACGGTATATATACAGTGGTTTGAAGCATATTTGACAGAATGAAGAGAGAGGCAAGCAGAAAACATGGAAGGTGTTCTGGAAAAGATCACAAAGATATCGGCTGATTTTGCATTTGAGGCCAATCGCTTGGGTGTCATCGTCTGAGGCGTCAACGACATCGTCGATTTTGGATTCATCCAGTGACTGCCCAGAGACTGACCCGTGGGGTGTTTTCAACACTATATGGAGCTTCGTGGAAACCATGAAAAATTTACAAACTATGTCCGGATGGCAGTGAATAATTTTGACTTCCTCGTTGGCCTTGTTGCAGACCACATACGGAAGACTGACACCTACTGCCGGTACTCAATAACACCCGATGAGCGTTTGCTGGGTACGCTTAGGTAAGCTTTTTTGGTTAAATTGTATCCTCCTGTTAATAACTTGACTTTTAACTGTAATGTGGTTGCTATTATTTATTTTTAATTATTGTCTTTCCTTTACAGATTCCTTGCAACAGGAGAGTCTCTGTCATCACTCCATTACCAGTTTAGACTCGGTATTTCCACCATCTCTGGAATCATTAGAGAGACTTGCCGAGCCTTGTGGAATTGTCTACAGGAGGATTTCATCCCACAGCCCACCAGGGACAGATGGCTTGCGATTGCCGAACAATACTACAACATTTGTCAGTTTCCAAATTGCCTGGGCTCAGTGGACGGCAAGCATATAAGAATTGTGAAACCTGCAGCTTCGGGTTCGGAATGCTACAACTATAAAAAGTTTTTCTCAATTGTCCTAATGGCAATAACGGATGCGGAGTACAAATTTATCTCAGTGGACATTGGCGCATATGGGAGATCAAATGACTCTCAGGTATTTAAAATGTCCACAATGGGGCGGCGATTATATGGTAAAACTTTTGATTTCCCTCCTGCAAGACCTCTTCCTGGCACATCTGATCCACCAATGCCGTTTGTTTTTGTGGCCGACGAAGCCTTTCAACTATCATCACATCTTCTAAAGCCATATGCAAGCCGTGGCTTGACGCAAACCCAAAAAATATATAATTATCGATTATGCAGAGCCAGAAGAATGGTGGAATGCTCCTTTGGGATACTAACCAGCAAATGGCGAGTGTTGTTAACAGCGATTAATTTAAACATTGAAACTGTTGATGAGATAGTCAAAGCATGTGTGGTCCTACATAATTTTGTTTTAACAAAGGAACCTTTGTCCTTTGATGACCAGAGTTTGGAATCCACCTGCTCTTACTACACCAGTCCGGGTTTTAGGAGTAGTGTTGCCTGTTCAACAATCCGTGACAAATATGCAGAATATTTTGTGTCCCCAAAAGGTAGAGTAGATTGGCAAGATCAAATAGTATAAGATTTGTCTGTAGTTTTATTAAAAATAAAATTCTTGTTAAAAGATTCATGTATGTTGTTAAAGGGGTGGTTCACCCATATTTTTTGTCTAGATCGATATTATATTGAGAAACAATGTTTCTCTCAAATACCTTGTGTTGTCAATAGTGCCTGTGAGATTCGCTATTGCAGACCGCTGCTCCCCGTCCAGTGACGTACCCGTCCAATGCTGTTTCGTCACATCCGTGCAGCCGGCTACATTCTGAGCCCATCTGCTCCCTGCTCCTCCTCCCTCTAAGCGCGTCTCTTGCTTGCAGCGTTCTGCGAGGAGGGGGGAGCAGGAGACGCGCCGTGCTGTGCTGTGCTAGGAGGGAAGAGGAGGGGGGAGCAAATGGGCTGTGACAGCAGTGAAACACTGCTCACAGCTCAGAGTCTGGAAGAATGTAGCCGGCTGCACGGATGTGACGAGGCAGCATTGGACGGGTACGTCACTGGACGGGGAGAAGCGGTCTGCAATAGCGCCTCTCACAGGCACTATTGACAACACAAGGTATTTGAGAGAAACATTGTTTCTCAATATAATATCGATTTAGACAATAAAAAAATATGGGTGAACCACCCCTTTAACCTCGATAATTTGAAACTGTTTGTATATCTTAAAAATTTGGTAATTTTTACACCTTATAATTATAACATGTTACGTTTTTGTATTATACCTTATTATTAACCGAACTTGAAAAATCTGATTACCCAAAAAAAAAAAACAAGAACAAATAAATAATTTCAACCAAAATGTTTTATTTTTTATTACATACATCTAAAAAAAATTATAAATTCGTATATCTTGGGCTTGGGGTGGAGATAGTACTGGAGGGGCTGTCAGATGGGAACACATGCACAATGGGAGTATGGAGGGTGGAAAGTGGTGTTGGTGGTTGTGGTGGTGGGGAAGTAACAGAAGGTGAAGGTGTGGTGGAGAAACCAAGAGGGAAAACAGGAGATGGGATGGGATGTGTTAAGGATTGTGGGGTGGAGTGGAGGGATTGGGAGACAGAAGAGGTGGCGGGTGAATTAGAGGCTTGTGTTGGGGTCATGATGGGTGTGGAAGGCGAGAGGTGGTAGTGGGTAGGGAGTGTAGGGGCAGATGTGGTTGGGAGCTGTTACTGGGCAGGAGGCTGTTACTGGGCAGGAGGCTGTTACTGGGCAGGAGGGTGAGGAGGGACAATGGCTGGAGGGGGGCAGGTGCTGGAAGGGGTGGGTGGAGGTGGTTGGGAGCAAACCTGCGCCAGGGCCTGCTGTGTGGCTTGCATTACATGCATCTTCTGGTCAGGAAACAGCTTTTCCATGCGCTCGAGTACGGCTTGAAAAAAACAATGATTTGGCGATTTACTTGCATCTAAATGCAGCCTGTCCAGAAGCGTGCACAATTCGTGCGTATTTTTCTCCATAGAGGTCTTCATGAGGCTAAAACCAGCACTCGCTTTTCAGCTAACAATTTAATGGCGTTCTGGAAGGCTGCATTTAGATGCAAGAACTCGGGCGCATAGCTCCTATCCTGACCCCTATGACGCTGATGCCCAGAACCCAAAGGTGTTCTACTGAGGGCAGCAGTGTCAGAGGGGTGGGGTAGGGGAAAAGCTAACTCGTCACCAGCAGCTTCAGGTAATGAAGTCTCACCGGATGCTCCAGCGCAGGTGGATGGGACCGAGGTACCAGATGAAAGGGAAGGTGCAGATGGGTGGGGTCTGTGCATGTGTTCCTGTGATACCAATGTGATATGACTGAAGACTGAATGTGATTTAGATAGGGATCATCAAAAGATAGGAGTGATCCCAGATATTATTTGACCTATCAATAATTCAGTATCAAAGAGATGTCCTCTGGATAACCAATTTCACTATGATGACCAAAGAATACATGTCAAACAGATTTTAAGATAATGAGGAAGTAACATTTACAGTTCCACTTACCGGAAACTTGTGGTTGGCTTAAAGACAGGTTTAAGGAAGCTTGCATATGAAATTTACGGCTCATTGCAATATTTCACTAACACTATGGTCAACTGTGGTCGGTCAGTTGTCAACTGGCAGGATGTACAAGTAAATGTGCAGGAAGCTGCTGGTGCCCACAGCAGTTTGTGGTCAAGTTACATGAACATGACTCAGCTGTCACATGCTGGTGACCATTTAAACACAACCTACAAATTTTCCTATAAAAATACACCGGACCCGCTTAATGTTAGGGAAACCTTCCAGGATATTGAAGTGTACGTACGCACTGTTCCTGTGATGCAAGAGGCCGAGTTGTTGTTTACTTATCATTAAATCGAGTCCCTCCGATGAGAAGGATTGCTACAACATAACGGTAATATTGATGCATATTTCTGTTATTGTATAAGATTCTATGACTATAGTTCTAATGCCTGTGTACCATTGATTATATTCATGTGCTATTAAAATAAATAGTATCTTGCTATAAAGAATATTAGTATTCGTGCCTGATTAGGATATCAGTGAGCGCTTCGTAAGTATGGGCTTTCAGCCCCCTTTTTAGTAGAATTTAGCAAGACAGTTCCCCAGTGGCGGACTGTGCTGGGATTGCTCCAGACGGGTTCGATGCAGGCTCCTGAGTGCTGCAGACGGTGCTGTTACAAAAAGGAAAAAAAAAAAAATTATTAATTTAATTGCTATCATTGGCCCTGACTAAAAAAAAGACAAAAAAGGTCACACATATCAACAATTATACTTTGTACATATTGTGGGGAAAATTTATCTTCTGCACACCATAGTTGTCCGGAGGAACGACAACGTTCTAAAATATCTGTATTTGGATCTGCATCTTCCGGATCCACTCGGGGCCTGCATCTCTAGATTCAACTCCTTCTTGAAGCGATCCCTGATAGACCGCCACCGCTTCTGAAGTTTGTCACCTGAAAGTGGAAAGCACAAAGTGGTTAGTATACAACATATTAAATCCTGCAGCATAACCTACTGAACTGTGAATACTTGCACGCTTTCTTCTGGGCCCGAGAATTGAGCTCCTCCCAACCTTCTACCGCTGCGTGGCATACCTCGTCCCAGAGTCGACGTGTTACGATGGTATCAGCGTGGCGGCGGTCACCCATGTTCCACAGCGGCTCCCTCTCTCGAACTTCATGGATGAGGAGGTCGATGTTGATACATCCGGCCTCCTCACCGTCAGATTCGGGAGCACGCTGTGAATCCTGTTCCAAGAAAAAAGAAAAAAAAAAAGATTTAGACTGAAATTCACAGAAAGTAGACATTAAACCAAAATTATATATATATATATATATATATATATATATATATATATATATATATATATATATATATATAATTTACTTACGCTATGACCTCCGCCACTTCGACGCCGACCCTGAGACGGTATTGTGAGCCCTAGAAGTGGAAGCCTTTAGTGAAAAACAAAAAAAGAACATTTAGGTGCTTTTATGTGTTGGGTGTGCTGTGATAAGTAATTCCTGTAACATGAAACTTACAATCTGACCGCCCGCTCCGTGGATTTCTCCACCCCTTTCGTCCCCTTCTGGAAGCACCGGTGATGTTTCTGCTACCTGAGAAAAAATTTAATTTTTTTTTTTAAATTTTTTTTTTTAAAAAAATCACAAAACCACAAAAAAAAAACCTCAGTTGTTTGTGAACAGGAGGGCTCCCAGAAGAAGACATAGCTTTTAGTTTTTGACCGTGCAAATTTCTGAAAGAAATAAACACGATTATATACGTATCCTAACGACTGCACAACCTTAAAAGCGCACTTTATCATTTAACACCAATTTAATGTTGTACAAATACACAACCAAAAAATGTAAAGGTAATAGACAACGCATGCGAAGGTTTTGTATACATTTAATTTTTTTTTTTTGTTTAATTTTTTTCAAAATAAATTTAACAAGGTTGGAGCCAGACAGCTCTTTATTAAAATAAAATTACATAACAGAACTTTTAAAAAAAAAAAAAAAAAAAAAAAAACTTGCCGATTCACGGTGTGACCTCTGGACTCGACCGCAGTAACGGACACGACCGCTGGACAGGACTGAGACCGGACCGCTGGACTAGACAAATTGACTGGACCGCTGGAGTAGACAAATTGACCAGACTGCTGCACTGGACCGGACCGCTGCACTGCACCTGGAAAAAACCAAGCCCTGTAAGTAGGATGAACGGACCTCAGAACAGTAACTCTGGACATTACTGTGGACATTACCTCTGCCCTGGACCACTGGACCTGGCCGCAGGGACGGACACGACCGCTGTACCGGACTGGACTTCTGTACTCGACCGGACCCGACTGCTGGACTGCGCTGGACTGGACTGCTGCAAAGGACTGCTGGACTTCACCGGATCAGTGGACTGGAGGACAGCACGACTTGAAAGCAGGACAGAATGGCAGGAAGTGTGTACAATCTTCTGAAGGGCTTTATATATGTTTTGTGAAGAAAAAAAAAAATGTGCGCATGCTCTGTTTACAAAACCGGAAGCGACGGCCGCATCCGGTTTAAACCGCATCGCGCCGGATCCGGCATCCATAGACAATCATTGGAGACCACGCCGCATTGCGCCGGATCCGGCACAATGCGTTTTTTTAAGGGGCCGAAAAACGTTACATCAAACGCTCTATCCGGCCGCCGCATTAATTTTGCCGCATCCGGAAAAAAAACGGATGCAGCGCAAAGCCATCAGGTACAATCCGGTAACAATGCAAATCTATGGGGATAAACCGGATGCGGTACCGGATCCGTTTTACCCGTATTTTTCTGGATTGTACCTGATGGAAAAAAACTGATGTGTGAAAGTAGCCTTAAATGGCTTTGGGCCACTGATATCTCACCATAAATACAAACCTTTAGGATTCTCATTCACTTTGGTGCATCCAAATCCCCTTTATAATTTTGTACAAATCTGCACAAGTTAAAATTTTCACAATAACCCACTCATTTAAGACAGACTGGAGTTACTTGTTTTTGATGCCAGTTCTGATGCCCAGAAACAGGGCTGGCGTCAGCACCCGGCAAACCCGGTCAAGTGCCGGGGCCCTGGGCTGCCAGGGGGGCCCACTCGCAGTGGCAGGACAAGTCACAACTATTCAGGGGGGCCCGGTGCCCGCGCTGTGACCGGCCTCCCCCTTGCCGAGGAATGCACTTTAAGGCTAAGTTCGCACACTGCGTTTTTGTGCGTTTTTGGCCGCTTAAAACGCACAAAAACTCACCTGCGTCAAAAAACGCGTCAAAACGCATGCGTTTTTACCGCGATTTGGTGCGTTTTTGGCTGCGTTTTGCTGCATTTTTCCAGTGCATTGCATGGGGGGGAAAACGCAGAAAAACGCAGGAAAAAATTGACATGTCCATTTTTTTTTCTCAAGCTCAAAAACGCAGCTTAAAAAAACAGTTGTGTGCGGACAGCAAAATTGAAAACTCATAGACTTTGCTGGGGAAGCAAAGTCATGCAGTTTTGAGGCCAAAAACGCACCCGAAAAACGCACTGTGCGCACATAGCCTAAATTGTATCGGCATCGCAGTTGCCGATACAATTGAAAGCAATGAATGATAAGATGGAGCATGTGAAAGGGTATTTGAGAGAGCAGGCAGAGACACCAGGCCGATGAACAATCCAACAAGTTTAATTGAGGCAGGAAGCATAAAATATCCAATATCCAAATGGTTCTTTAGAATCCACAATGAGTCCACACAAAGAAAACAGATCCGGGAGCACCAGCCAGCAATCCGACGCCAATGAAAATACAACAACAGTCCGTAAATGAGTTCCTTAAATCCGATAGCATGGATGAGACAACACAATCCCACGTAGCAGCTAATCTTCAATGTCCCATAGTCCATACACAGGCACCAGGACCTGCCCTGAACACAGATCCTTGGCCCTTCAGCCAGCAAAGCATCAACTAAACTAAAAATGTAAATCAAAAAAGGTCCGTGGAGCCTCTGTTAGGAATCTCGACACAGAAAATAGCCAGATATCCCTCCGGTAAGGACTTGGCCAAGGAGTGGCTCTTTTTAAGGAGACCACCATATTAAGTGGCCTTTTTAGTCAATATCCAACTCTTTGACAAGT
This sequence comes from Anomaloglossus baeobatrachus, assembly GCF_048569485.1. Taxonomy (NCBI): domain Eukaryota; kingdom Metazoa; phylum Chordata; class Amphibia; order Anura; family Aromobatidae; genus Anomaloglossus; species Anomaloglossus baeobatrachus. The sequence goes on along the minus strand of NC_134361.1, from coordinate 144,680,457 downwards.
TTAAAGATATGACAAGGGAAATACCAAGGCCAGGTATCCATCCACAAACTGCTGTTTCGGGTTATTGCCCCTCATCAGTGTTGAGTAGGATTCTGGCTAGGTGGGAGAACAATATACGTGCAACCCTCCACCAGATCAATGACAATAGCTACTGCTGGAGCCTGATTACAATATGGTACAGGCTGGGGGGATATAATGTTACAACCCTTTCCCCCCTCAATTTGTGTACGGACTAGTGACCTCAACAGGTTGCCTGTCAAGTACAGGTAAACAAGGCGGACCTGACTTAGGGCTCCTCCTGCCTGGACAATCCGTCTGCATTTTGTTGTTTGCTGCCTCTTACAATATTGTATGGTAGAGTTATAGGGTTGAAGAGCCAGACTCCATCGTAGTAAGCGTCCATTGTCTCCAGAGACTCTGTTCAGCCAGGTGAGGGGCTTGTGATCAGTAACCACAGTGAATTTTCGTCCATACAGATATGGCCTTAGTTTCCTAAGGGCCCATACTACAGCCAGGCATTCCTTCTAAACATTTGCATAGGCCCCTTCTCGGTCCAGCAGCTTCCTGCTGAGGTAGGCAATCATTCACATGGCTGAATACAGCTCCCAATCCATAAGAAAAGGCATCTGTCTGCACAATGAATCTCCTCTTGTAGTCTGGAGCAGCCAGAACAGGGTCACAGACAGGGTGGATTTGATTTAAATCTAACTGATTTAAATCACAATTTAAATCACGATTTAAATCACTAGTCAGTAAGGCTTGATTTAAATCAGTGATTTAAATCAAAGTTTCTACCTAAACTAGTTCTTGCTACTTTAACATGCAAGTAGATGAAGATTTTTAGAATCACTTTTTATATTACTTTTTTCTCCCCAGTTTAATGGGTTAATCATTCATATTTGGACACCACTGTTCTGTTGTACTTAGGAAGGAGAAAAATAATCCTGACCTTTAATAACAATTTAAATAGATTTATTCAACTGAAACAATAACAACATTACAGCATAAGTTATTTGCTTAAACAAACATCCATGTTTGTTAACTAATTTGGCTAAACAAAATATATATATATTTTGAGAAACTTAGACTGTCAGCCCAGCCGACACATGAAAAACTTAAATACTACTGTCCCTGCTGTCCTCTGTAGCTCACTTGTCGTCATCTTCATCATCATCTTCTTCTTTGTTCCTATTCATAATCTGGAAAAGAAAAACAAGCTTTCCTGCTTTATTGGGTCCCAACCGGTTTCTCAATTTAGAATGAATGAGTCCAAAGGAAGAGAATATTCTTTCAACGCCTGCAGAAGAAGCTACTGCTGTTGAAAGTGAAATCATTACTTGAACAGTCTCTAAATCCAAGCGCTTAAGTGACTTCCACCAGTTTACTGGAGTGACCTTCCTTAAAATATCTTCAGCAAACATATATTTCTTGAATGGTTCCCCGTTAGCTCTGAAGTTTATTATAGTTGGCATTAAAGATGGATGATTGCTGGATACCCATGTCATAACTAACTCCTCTTCCTCAGCACTTAGGTTTTGACCCTGATATTGGATATTGACAATATTTGCCAAAAAATGAGCTGGAGTCAGTGCTTGTCCCATTCGTTTGTTTACTGCTTGTAATTTAATTCTGTCCATGTGTAGTTCTGTTTTTAAGTGTTCACTCAGTTTCTTCCAAATTTCAACAGCATCCGCAATAAAACAGCTATTTTTCTGTATTTTGTTTAAAGCTTGAGAGATGGGTTTCAGGAAGCTCAGCATATGTTCAACATTTCTCTTAAGCCCAATGTTGAGGATTTTGGCCGTGACAGTGCCATGTATTTTATCTCGATTTTCTTCACAAAGTGTCATCAGAATAGGCCAGTTTTTGATATACTGCTCAAAACAGTCCACCACAGAGTTCCATCTAACATCTTGTGGGAGCGTTAGCTTGGTTCCACCCATCCTTTTCAGAGCTGCTGCAGCAAAATGATTATTACGGAAGTATTTAGCAATTTCAACAACATTAGCCTTTATTTCTGGAACACTTAAGTCTTTGGCTAAGAGGTGCAGCAAATGAGCACTGCAACCATATGTTATTAGCAGCTTTGTATTCCCTCCCTGCTCTTCTAAATCTCTTCTCATCTTGGATACGTTTGCAGCATTGTCAGTGACCAAACTGCGTACTAGACATTTGAATTTTTGTTCACATGTCGTTATAGCTTTTACTGCCACTTCTTGTAAGTATTCTGCTGTGTGTGCATTTCCTGACGTATCAGTTGTTTGTGCAAGGAAGACTTTACCTTCTTCTGTTGTTATACAAGCACATACAATAGGATCATTGTGGACATTACTCCACCCATCAATACTTAGGTTAACAATTTTACCCTCCAGAGCTGTTGCACATTGCTCCATTTCTCTGTCATACACTTGATCCAGCAGTTTCCCTGCAACATCAGCTCTGCTGGGTGGACTGTATCCTGGTCTCAGTGACTGAACCATATTAATGAAATGTGGGTTCTCAGTCAGACGGAAAGAAGAGTTCGTTGCATAAATAAACTGGGCAATTTTTTCATCAATCAACTCTTTTTCTAATCTGCTAGTTCTTATCACAAACCTATCTATGGTGGTTCCAGTAATATTTTTGCCGTGAAAAAGAGGCTGGGACCTCTGCGGAGTCAAATTCAGTTTTGAGAACTGCGTAAGTAAAGCGAGCGTCTGTGATAATATAGGAGAGAAACTGCCCACTAATCCTACAGAAACCTCTGGAAGAGCATGGCATTGTGAATGTTACACATATACAGCCTTTTTTTCTACTGAGTTAAACAACTCAGCTTTATCTCATGATGGAAGAACCTTTGGATGGTAAAATATTTTCCTCAAAAAGCAGTTTATTGAAAAAAATCCGATTTAAATAAAAAATCCGTTTTGTTTTTTTTTTAATTTTTTTTAAAAAAACTGATTTTCCCCTCACCCATGACAGCACCACGTGAGAGAGGGATCCGCCCAGCGAGGACAGGAAACCATTCTGAAATAAAAGGGCAGTACCTCTCCCCTTCGTCAGTTGGTTTCCTGTCCTTGATGGGAGACCTTGTTCTGGAATACGGCGGTTGAAGTAAGAAGTTTGAAGTACAGAAGCTGTATTTACCCAGCCCCGTCCAGTGTCTGGAAAAGCAGGGTGAGTCCTGCGGTGCCGTTCTTCGGGGCTGGAAGCGCCGTCCACCAGCCCTTAGGGAACCTGGTGTCCGTGCGGGGGTGTGCGGCAGGGCCCATCAGGGTTTCCGGACCGCCGCTCCATCCTCCCCCCTTGCGCTCCCCTGCTGCCTAGGACTTCCGAATGTGGCGCACTCTGGGACGTGCGCAAGGCATGCAGGGTACAGGAGGCGTGCTTGCGTGACGTCTCCTGAAGAAGATGGCGGCGCCCATGCAGCAGCAGCGGCGGTGTTTCAGTGCAGACGCCGGCGTCTGGACACCGCTGGGCGCATTGAAACGGGGGGGGGGGGGCCCTTATGGGACCGGAAGGTGGAGGAGCAGCACGGGTGCTCGTGCCTACATCCCAGGCTTGAGAAAGGCAGCAGCACTCTCTGGAGCACCGGCAGCATAGCCGTATGAACAGTCACCGTTCTAAGTGAAACAGACCTGCGCGGCCTCAATAGCCAGAAGGGCAAATCCTCTTGTGGCTCCATGACTTCTGCAGGACCTGTGGATGTTCCGACAAAGCCTCCAGGACCGGTACCCTTGATCTCCTGTGGTGGGTGAGTGATCATGTCATCTGCATCATTAGGTGGCTCCTAAAATCCATACGGAGTGTCCCCTGTGCAGAGAGCCGATATGGCCTGCGGGCCGTGTGTCGGAGACCCGTTGTGTGGGGCATAGTTGGCAAATGTCTCTGCTTCGATCTATGGATTGCTGCATGCGAGTTACAAATGTGTATATGTTGTGAGGTAGCGACCACCATTATGGTAAATGGTCGCTATATGTCGCAGTGGAGAAGGTCGCTGCGATATTAACCTGAAGAGGTTGCTATGGGACTTGTAGTTCCACAAAGGCTTCTTTCTGCAACTAAGGGCCAGGTTCCCTTTAATAAGCCCAGTGTGCTGTGCAGGTGTGGAGAATCACAGTCCTGCACCTGTGGGTGTGTCTGGTCTGATTAGGAGACTCAGTGTGTGTTCTGCAGAGTGTGAGAGCAGAGCTGGGAGCTCTGGGTGTATCAGCCTGTGTGGAGGCTGACCACGGGGCTCTGGAATTTAGTCTGGGTTTAGACTGGAAGTAGTGTGCAAGCCAGGCTGGTTAGTGCTGTGGCTACTGGACCAAAGCTCTCCTTGAGTGGAGAGACAGACGGGAGTCTGCAGAGTGTCTCTGGGTTCTTGGAAGGAGCCACAGCAAGTGTTGTTCCCTGGCAGGAGCCAGTGTGTACAGGCGCCACACTTCCAATAGAGACCGTATTGGACTGGAGGCCCACGGTATGTGGTTGTGCTATGTTTTTGCCTTAAGCCAGGAGAGGCCTGTTATGTTAATGTTTGCCGTTTATGACAAGTTTTTCATAAACGGCTGGAATTTTTTATGAAGATACTGTGTCGTCCTGTGACCTTGCCTATGCCTACTAGAGCTAATCCTCACAATGTATTGCTCTATGGTTTGTAGGAGCCCCTTCCTTTGTGGCAAATCAGCAGCGGCAGCCTCCACGGTTGGCAACAACACCCCTATGACATACAGCGTAAGTTGGGGTCCATGCCTACACATTGACATGTACACGGTGACAGCTCTGTCTTAACACCTGTCACTAACAGTGGGGGCTTGTTACTGTCAGTTAAGGCACTCACTCTCCAGGTCCCATATGTACGCTCCTGTATGCACGCACTTGTGGGAAACTTCAGCAGGAATTCTGAAGCCGGCTATTGCCAAATCCCTGCACGGCCCGTGATTTTTAGGATCTGGCTACAAACTATTGTAGATCAGCTGAAGGATAAAACTCCTCGGGAGTATATCTTTTCTAACCTTACCACTGCTGCAGGGGGCAGCGGCATTCTTGCAGTCGTCAGCCGATGCTATCAGGCTGGGAGCCCGTTGTGCAGGATTGTCTAATCTGGCCAGAATGGCATTATGGTTGAAGGTCTGTCCCATATGCCTGCAAACCAAGCATGAATTATGTTCAGGGCCATATGTCGCTCTGCTCCTTTTGGTAAACAGCTGGAAGATGCGTTGGAGACCGTATCCGACGCCAAGCAGCCCTTCCAAAGGTTATCCCTTTTGTTCCAGCAGAGTAGATACTCAAGGTGTCAGATTAGGCCCTGGGGGCACTCTGCCATGCCATCATGTCTCTGAGACACGCTATATTCATGCGGGGCACTATGATATTGTGCTTACCGGCGGCTCCATGGGGCCTGTTCCACTCCAGGGCTCTCCAATGGCAAATCCTGTCTGCCAAACAAAACAAAAAAAAAAAGCCCTTAGGAAGATGTTTGAAGGAGACGTCATTCTCTCCTTGCCAGTCAAGACTTCCCTGCTTTGGTGGACGTCCATAGGCAACCTGTCTGTGGGGTTCCTGGCTACCTCGGCATCTGAAGGTGGTCACTGCTGATGCCAGCCGGTACGGCTGGGGATGCTCGCCTCAAGGTGCAGATATCCCGCTAAGGTCCGAAGAACGAGCACCCAAATCCCTTTGCCCCCCCCCTCCAGGGTCAGCTCGTTCGGTTGCTGTCGGTCACTCAGTCTACCGTCTCCTTCCTGAAACGCTGGGGAGGAGGGGGGCACGATCCCCATCCCTCATTCTGGCATCTTACGGTCTTACTGGGACAGAATCCCCCTCGGCTCTACACTTCACAGGATTCTAAATGCCAATGTTCGTTCCATGGTCTCGTGGTAAGCTTGTGGCCTTGGATGTGTGAGCTTGTGGGGTTGAATCCCGATGGGCCATTCCTATAGTTGGCAGCTTACCTCAGGCGCCATCAACCGCGGCAAGGGGAATGATCCCTGAATCCGCGGATCTTTCAACGGTAGTGGCTCTGTGGAGCATACCACGGAGATACCTGTTTCCTCCAGGCTAAACTGGCATATAGACAAGTTCCATGTTCCCAGCAGTCCAGCCCTCGCGGTGAATGCACTTCCATTCCATGGACCTTCGGAATTGCCTATGCCCTTCCCCCTGTTGTCATGCTCTCAATGGTTCTCCAAGAGCTCTGGGAAGCTCGGGCGAGAGTCCTTCCCCTCGCCCCCTTCTGGCCCAAGGGGCCATGGCTCTCTCTCCTGAGGACATTGTCTGTCCCGGATCCTGGGGTTGTGCCGGGGATTCCGGACCTGTTAGTGCAGTTACCTGTGTTCCTCGTGCAGGAAATGTTTTTTTTTTTCATTTCACAGCTTAGAGCTTGAGAGGTTGTTGCTGATGCGCAAGGGTTCTCCTCTGACCTGGTCTCTTCCTTGCGGAAGAGCCATAAACCGGTTAACACTACACTCTATGGGAGAGGGTGGCAAAAGTTCTCCTTCTTTGCAAATGGTCCCTTGGGTATGAGTTCCTATTCCATGCAAATTGGCATTCTTGCAGACGGGGTTGCTCTAGGATTCTCAGTGTACACTCTAGGGGTTCCTGTTCTGCCCTGGGAACCTTATACATTGGAAAACTGGCAGCAGATCGGTGGGTTCAAGGTTATTGGGTTTGTGAGTTCATGCCTGACAGTTCCACCGGGGGATCAAATTAGGGTTGGACGGCCTCACGAGTCCTCCCTTTGAACCTATTGCCAAAAAAAAAAAAAATCTCCCTGACATTGGAAACTATTTTGCTCTGGGCCTTGGCGTTCGCCCGCAGAATTAGTGCTTACACGCCTTATCGGTAGTACGGCCCTACGCTCAGTTGTTCAATGATAGGCCGGGTCAGGTGTTAATAGGACCCTTTCTCCCAATGGTCGCCTCTCGATTCCATAGCACGCAGGGTATAATCCTCCCTCCTTTTGCGGCCATCCTACAAATACAGGGGTAAAACAGATTCATACGTTGGAGGTTCATAGGGCCCTGCATCTCAGTGACACATAGTGTGGGGAAAACAGTCCTTTTTCATAGCCCTCTCTGTAGTAGGAAAGGTCTGTGGGTGTGAAACTGCACTATCTCTAGGTGGATTAGGGAGGCCATTGCTTAGCCTACTCATCTAGTGGGACTGCCTTCCCTGAGGGCTTAAGGGCCCTTTCCACCGGTGCGGTGTCGCCCTCCGGGGCTGAGAAAACGCAGGTATCTATTGACCGGATTTGTAGGACCGCTACCTGGTCTTCACATTCTCCTTTTTCTTCCGTCACTATCGGTTGGATCTATCCTCCTCAGCTGATCTCTCGTTTGTAGAGGGGTGCTTGAGACGTTGGTCCCTCCCTAATACGTTATTCTCTGGAAATCTCTCACGTGGTGCTGTCATGGGTGAGGGGAAAACACCTCGGTTACTTACCGGTAGCCGGTTTTTCCAGAACCCATGACAGCACCCATATAATCCCTCCCTTTTCACCCTTAGTGTGCACTATTCTGGGTGTGCATGTGCGTGTGTGTTATAGTTGTTGGTGATAGAGTTAAGTTCTAACGTTTGTTGGAGGTCCTCTCAATTCTCGGTAATCAACTGACGAAGGGGAGAGGTACTGCCCTTTTATTTCAGAATGGTTTCCTGTCCTCGCTGGGCGGATCCCTCTCTCACGTGGTGCTGTCATGGGTTCTGGAAAAACCGGCTACCGGTAAGTAACCGAGGTGTATTTTTATCCACCCTGGTCACAGATCAAGGCGTCCTTCAGCCGGTTAAAAGCCTCATCACAGGCTGGAGTCTAGGTCACCACTAGGGGCATCGTTTTCCTGGCGAGGTCTGTAAGGGGCTTGGCCACAGTGCTGAAATGAGAAACGAATTTTCGGTAATAACTGGCAGTGCCCAAAAAAGCATAAATTGTTTCTTGGTTTGTGGTACAGGCCAATCTTTAATAGCCTGGATTTTGGCAGGTTCAGGACGTAGTTTCCCTCCTCCTACTCCTTGCCCTAGGTCAGTGATGGCGAACCTATGGTACGCGTGCCACCAGGGGCACGCAGAGCCCATTCTGCTGGCACGCGTGCTGTTGCCTGATCCTGCCGCTTTGATCTGTTGGTGCAGTCGCGCCGGCAGATCAAAGCTGTGTTGGAGCGGAGGAGACATTTCTCCTCGCTCTGACACTCCTCCTCCCCCAGGCTGCAGGTGTGTTTCCTAGGAGGCAGAGGAGCTAGGAAGACCTTCCAGGAGATGTAATAGGAAAACTCTGTATTTCTGGGGAACAATCAGCTGTTTGCTATAAGTCCAGGGTTTATCTAGGGAGTCAGCATTGGTAACCCGATATAGAAGTCCATTTTCTCTGATAATTTTTCCCCGTTTTCCCCTAACTGACCTATTTCAGCCCGAGCTCTAAAGCTAGCTAGGATGGGGTCAGTCTCAACCTCTTGTCTAAACTGAACCTTATCCCAAGTGACATTCATATGATCTCCACAAAAAGAATCACTCACCGGCTGTGACGGCAGTTCTGGTGGCCTTATTTCCATTGACGGGCTGAATGCATCCACATCTGCTGCTTTCTTGGCTTGACTTCGGGTTACCGCACCGACAAAGTAGCATTGAAGATTCCCCACATAGTTTCCTAGAATAACGTCTGCAGGAAGGCCGCTCATCACACCGATCATGCATTATTTTGCCCTAAAGCCATAATCCATGGTTACACTCGCTCTTGGAAGGTATCTCTGAGTACCTCCAGCTAATTCAATGGCAATTCCTGGTCCCTTTTGAATTGCTTCTGGATGAATTACTTAGGGATCGGCTATAGTGAGAAAAGCCCCAGTGTCACGAAAGCCAACAACTTTTTGGCCATCCAGCATGACCTGTAGATGTTTATGCTGAAGATCAGAAGAACGGGTGACTGTGGCTCGCACCCTATAGACTCCTGTTAGGGACGCCAACATATCAGAGTCACTTGGCAAATCATCAGGGAGTAAATCCAGCTATTCTGTTAAGGGTGTCTGTAGATAATGGACAGGCAAAGGGGGGTCTGTAACTGTTCTGCCTCCGAACACCTGAACATTGAGCTTGCAGATGACCAGGCTGCCCACATCAATAACATCTGCGTTCTATTCTTTCTCCATGTCGTACTCCCAAAGAGGAGGAAGGAATAATGGGAGGCACATTCACACGGGGTCAGCCATGCGTTGGAAGTCTAGTGGGACAGTGAACATGGGAGGCCGAAGGAGAAGGGGTCATCAGTGTTGGGGAGCTAATAGCTTTTTTTCCAGCACCCATGACGGCACCACGAGAGAGGGGATCCGCCCTTCAAGGACAGGAAACCTCCAGAATAAAAAGGGGCGGCACCTCTCCCCGCATCAGTTGGTTTCCTGTCCTTGAACAGGGAGCCTCCGGATTTCTAATCGATTCCAGAAGGTCCTGAGGGGCCGAAGATTCAAGTCCGGCGCCCGGTCGGCCGGCTCTGGCAGCGGCACGGGTCCTGCTGCGGTCGACCGCGGTGTCGGAGAGGCCGCATCAGACCCATGGGGGTCCAGACTGCGTGCAGCGCGCCCGAGGGGAGCGCCAGGAGCCTGCGGGACAGGTATGTGAATCCTCCTGGGGAAAACTGTCCGCAGGGCTCTCCCGTCGCAGCATACCCACGGGGGTTAGATCTGCGCACGGGCTCCTTCCCTGCCTCCCCCCCTCCTCTCCTTACCGGCGTCCTGTGGGCTGCGGAGCTGTCAGTGTTTGTATCCGCGATGCCTCTGGAGGACGCAGTGTCCGGGCAGGTGCCGGCCACGATGGGGGGGGCGGGGGGCGGCTGCTGCGATCTGCGGTCCTCGTGGACAGGTGTAGATGCACTTCCGAGGACCGCCATGTTGTGGAGGAGATATCCGGGCTGTGCGCAGGCGCGCGTTTGTTCCACATGCGGCCTGTGGAGCCGGATGGGACGTCCGCCGGAAGTGGGGCGGAGTCACCTGCAGGTCTTTGAAAATTAAAGCGGCAATCCTCACTAGAGTGCCTGTGCTCTGTGGCCATGACGGACAAACAGTCGGCAGCGTCTCCTTCACCTCCCTCCTCTCCAAAGCCTCCTTCTGACCATGATACAGCCTCCCTAAAGCGGCAGCAGAAGGGGGGAAAGGAGGACAGTGTCGCTGGCTCAGGGGGCAAGCGTGGGGGGACTGATGACCGGTCCTCCAAACGAAAGGAACCTGACTCTCCTGACAGGAAACAGCCTTCTAAAGGACGGAAGTCAGATGAGGCCCCTGCTGAACCGGTATAGCCTCTGGGCATCGGTGGGTGAGTGCACCTCAGATGTTCCGCTTTTAATGGCGGTCATATTGTCTGTTTTTTCCTAGGAGCGCAGTAAACCTAAGAAGTGTTTGTCTAAATCCAGACATAAGGAATGTGCCTTGTGCAATAAAGAACTTGCTGGTTCTTGGACTAAGAGATTGTGCAAAGGCTGCATTCAGCAGACTTTGTCGGAGGAACAGCCAGGATTTACCTCCGACCTCAGGTCCCTCATACGGGAAGAGCTCAGGGACTCCCTCCGTTCACTATCTGGAGCACACAGTGCTGGGGGTTCTCAGGCTCCTTCGCCGGTCCTCGAGGACTCTGATCAATCTGATGGGGAATGTGTTTCCTCTGGTTCTGCTTCCCGCTCCTCCTCTGATAGTGACTCAGGGGGTCGCCAGTGCTTCCCGCTCGATAATATGAAGAAGTTAGTTAAGGCGGTGAGGACCACCATGGGCCTCACGGATGAGAAACCTGAAAAGTCCATCCAGGATAGAATGTTTGGGGGCATGGAACAGAAGAAGCGACGCTCCTTCCCGGTGGTGGATAAAATTCAAGCCTTAACTGCCCGGGAATGGAGGAGACCGGATAAGAAGCATTCCATTCCTGGCGCCTTTAAGAGAAAATACCCGTTTGAGGAGGCCTCCTGCTCCACATGGGATAAGGCGCCAAAATTGGATGTGGCTGTCGCTAAGGCGTCCAAAAAGTTTGCCTTGCCATTTGAAGACATGGGCTCCCTGAAAGACCCATTAGATAAGAAAGCTGATCACTTCCTGAAAAATACCTGGGAAGCTGCTGCCGGAGGACTGCGACCCGCCATTGCGGCTACCTGTACGGCGAGATCCCTGACTATATGGATTGACGAACTGGAAGACCAGTTTAGATCCCGAGCACCTAAGGAGGAGATTGCGTCCTCCCTCTCCAAATTGCGGGGAGCAGCGGCCTTCCTGGCGGATGCCTCGGCGGACTCCACTAAGTTGGCTGCAAAGTCAGCATCCCTCTCCAATGCGGCTAGAAGGGCTCTCTGGCTGAAATGCTGGCCAGGAGATCTGCAGACTAAGTCTAAACTCTGCAATATCCCTTGTCAAGGTGAATTTCTGTTCGGGCCGGTGCTGGATGACATCCTAGAAAAGGCTAGCGACAAGAAGGGCGGTTTTCCCTTTCCGTCATTTCCTCCTTCACGGCGGTCCTTTCGGAGGAAGCCTGTTCGCCGCCCCACCCGACCGCGGGATCGAAATACCTGGTCCGATAGAAAGACTCAGGGAAAGGGGTTCATGTTCAAGGGCCCCTCAAAGGATCAGAATAAGTCGTCCAAGTGACTCGCTTTCCCAGGTCGGAGGGAGGCTCTCCCAGTTCCTTCCGGCCTGGGAAAGGATTTCCTCCAGTGCATGGATACTGGCCCTTGTGCGCTCCGGCCTCCGGCTCCCCTTCCTTCGGCCGCCTCCTCACCGGTTCGTGATTACCCCTCTGCGTCGTTCCCCGGCGGAACAGCTGGCATTGGAAACAGAGGTCCGTCACCTCCTCTCCAAGAGGGTTCTGGTGGAAGTTCCCTCAAGGGAACAGGGAGAAGGGTTCTATTCCACCCTCTTTCTAGTTGGGAAGCCCGATGGTTCCTATCGCACAATCATCAACCTGAAAGCCCTCAACCAGTTCCTTCGAATAGACAGCTTCAAGATGGAGTCCGTACGCTCCATAGTGAAATATCTGTATCCCCACTGTCACATGGCGGTCATAGACTTACGAGATGCATATTATCATGTCCCAATTCACTCTCTCTTCCAATGCTTCCTCAGGATAGCCCTCCCCATGGACGGTCGGGTCTGCCATTTCCAATACAACGCCCTCCCCTTCGGTCTGGCCATCGCCCCGAGGATTTTTACGAAGATAATAGCAGAGATGTCGGCGTATCTGCGTCAGAGAGAGGTCCTTCTGATTCCTTATCTGGACGACTTCTTGATCGTGGGTGCCTCGGCTCTTCATTGCGCGGCCCTTCTCCGGCAGGTACAAGTTTCCATGCGGGAGCTGGGCTGGTTGATCAACATGGAAAAGTCCAGATTAATTCCGTTAAAGGTTCAGCTGTTTCTGGGACTCACTTGGGACTCCGACACTCAACTCTGTCGGTTGCCTCCTTCCAAAGTGGAAGCCCTTCGGACCCAGATAGACCGGACCCTGAGGCACCGGCGTCTGACTCTCCGAGGGGCGATGTCCCTCCTGGGCTCCATGACTGCGACCATCCCGGCCGTCAGATGGGCTCAGGCACACACCAGAGTCCTGCAGTGGAATATCTTACAGCATCAGACGGCTCACGGGGGCTGTCTGGACGGTCTCATCGTTCTCGAACCTCGCACTTTGCAGTCCCTCTATTGGTGGCTGGACCCAGGCCACTTGGGCAGAGGGGTGCCTTGGAGGGCGCCGGAGCCCATGGTGGTAACCACCGACGCCAGTCTCTACGGTTGGGGGGCACATCTGGACGCTCATTTCATTCAGGGACGATGGTCTGGAGACGAAGCTCAAAATTCCTCGAATACAAGGGAATTGCTGGCAGTAGAAAAGGCGTTAGGTCGTTTCATGCCTTGGTTGAGGGGTCAGCATGTAAAAGTTCTGTCGGACAACCAAGCGACGGTAGCTTATCTCAACCACCAGGGGGGTACTCGCTCCAGACACCTCATGTCCGTCGCAAGCAGGATCATGTCTCAGGCAGAGGCTCATCTGGGTTCCCTGTCGGCGGTACACATCCGAGGAAAGGAGAACGATTTGGCGGACTTTCTCAGTCGCACGCAGTTTCACCAGGGCGAATGGTCTCTAAGTCAGTCCGTTTTCGACAGGATCACGGGGATGTGGGGGGTTCCCGAGATAGACCTCTTTGCAACTCGGGCCAACAGGAAGGTTCCCCGGTTCTGTTCCCTGGATCCACGGGATCATCCTCACTCGGTGGACGCACTGTTGCTCAAGTGGGACTTCCGCCTCGCATATGCCTTCCCTCCGCTCATCCTCCTCCCTGCAGTACTCGGGAAGATACGGGAGGATCAAGCAGTCGTGATTCTCATAGCTCCCTTTTGGCCAAAGAGACCTTGGTTTTATTGGCTGACGAGTCTGTCTGTCACCGATCCATGGGTTCTCCCAGACCTTCCGGATCTCCTATCCCAGGGGCCAGCCTTCCACCCACAGCACACCAGGTTGCACCTGACGGCGTGGCTCTTGAGAGGTCGTTGTTAGACACTAAGGGGTTTTCTCAGGGTCTGATCTCCACCTTGATGCAGTGCAGAAAACCTGTCACTACTCGCATTTATGGGCGTATTTGGGCGAAATTCCTGTCCTCGTCGGGGGCGGATCCTACTAAACCACCCTCCGTCCCGGTTGTCCTGGAATTTCTCCAGAAAGGTTGGGAACTGGGTCTATCCGTTAGTACCCTTAAGGTGCAAATCTCCGCACTGAGCGCCTTGTTTAACCATGCCCTGGCTGGAGATCCCTGGATCTCTAGGTTCGTTAGGTCTTGTGCTAGGGCTAAGCCTAGGGGCACCATGCCTCTTCCGTCCTGGGACCTTAACTTGGTCCTTTCAGCTTTAACACGGCCCCCGTTTGAGCCCTTGGATTCTATCTCTCTCAAGCATCTGTCCCTTAAGACGATTCTCCTGGTAGCCCTCACTTCTGCCCGTAGGGTTGGTGACCTTCAGGCCTTATCCGTTTCTCCTCCGTATACCCAGTTTTTTGAGGACCGTGTAGTTTTACGTACTGACCCTGCCTATTTGCCGAAAGTGCATTCCCACTTCCATCGATCACAGGAAATAGTGCTCCCCTCTTTTTATGCCAACCCTTCTACTCCAGAGGAGATGGGATGGCACTGCCTGGATGTTAGGCGTTGTCTTCAAAGGTATCTGTTGGTCACCGCGGAGGGGAGAAAGGATAAGTCTCTGTTTGTAGTCTTCCAGGGCTGTAGGAAGGGGCTTAAGGCTTCTAAATCCACTTTGGCGAGGTGGATCAGGGATGCCATCTCGGTTGCCTACGCTGCCGGGGGGGAAGACGTACCTCCTGGTTTGAAAGCACACTCCACGCGGGCGATGGCATCTTCCTGGGCGGAGAGATCGGAGGTCTCCATCGAGCAGATATGTAAGGCGGCAACCTGGTCTTCTCCGTCCACCTTTTTTAAGCACTATCGTCTTGATTTGTCGTTCACCGACATCACCTTTGGGAGGCGGGTTCTGCAAACTGTTGTCCCTCCCTAGGTCTTCCTCTCTGTAATTCTCTCGTGGTGCCGTCATGGGTGCTGGAAAAATACGTAATTACTTACCGGTAATGTGTTTTTTCTGAACCCATGACGGCACCCTTACATTCCCTCCCTGCACTTGGGGGTTGCTAGTTTGCTTCCCTTTTCACTCCTCTCCACTGGGCGGTTATGGTGGCGGGATATGTTTTTAACGGTGTTGCTTGTTTCTGAGGTCCTGTCATGCTCGGTAATCAACTGATGCGGGGAGAGGTGCCGCCCCTTTTTATTCTGGAGGTTTCCTGTCCTTGAAGGGCGGATCCCCTCTCTCGTGGTGCCGTCATGGGTTCAGAAAAAACACATTACCGGTAAGTAATTACGTATTTTCTCACCGACTAGTAGTTTTTTCCACTGGGTTTGATGGTGAGAACATCATCAGCTAGAGCAGCAGCTTGTTCCACTGTCTCTGGTCTCCTCTCACGCACCTTTTCCCAGATCTCAGTAGGGCACTTGGCACAGTTCTTTTAGAATGACCTGGAAGAATATCTCCCAAGTTAAGGCCCCCCTCTCCCTCCAGCCAGCGATGGCATGCTTGTTTGAGTCTGTGGGCATACATTTTGAAATTTCCTTCCCCATCACAGGCTAAAGTATGGAACTGAGCCCTGTATGTATCTGGGGTCACGGCATAATGTTTCTTTAATGGTTCCATAATCGCAGTTCCACCGATGATCTATAACTCTATAAGCTTCAGCATCTCCACCCGCTAAGAGTCCCACCAGATGTAGGACTCTCTCCCTTTCCGGGGCTTCCATCAACCGCCACTGATGGTCAAAGTCCTGGAAGAAGCTCTCAATGTCATCTGCAGCCTCATTAAATGGCTTAAAGTCTTTGCGTGATACTCTGGGGAATTCCCTCATGGTGGGTGCTGTGGGTACAGTCTGTCTAGAGGTTCTAGCTGCTTCCACAATGAGCCTCCTATCCAGCAATGATGCCCTCTCTTGAGCTCTGCGAATAGCCTCTCTTATCTTCTTTAGTGGCCTCATCTCCCAGCAGTGCCATCTCCTCCTCATACCACAAAACCCACTGACTTTTTGGGGTATTTACCTCCAGCTAGCTCCTGTCTTTTCTCCTCTTGCTGTTGAAATACTTTCTCAGTGCCATCTTGCAGACTAGCGTCTTCTAAAGCCTTAATTGGACTCCTTGGAGAGTCCTTTGTAACAGACTCCTCTTCATGGGCCTTTGTTTGTAGGCTCAACAAAGTCCAGTTCTTGTACTCTGAGGTTCTGGATCCAGATGTTGATGGGCCATTGTCCTCCATTCCTTCTGCTCTGATCCCTCTACTGCCACCAGTTTGTGACTGGGTATGCGACAGAGCAGGCAGAGACAGCAGGCCGATGAACAATCCAACAAGTTTTATTGAGGCAGGGAGCATAAAATATCCAATATCCAAATGGTTCTTTAGAGTCCACAATGAGTCCACACAAAGAAAACCGATCCGGGAGCACCAGCTAGCAATCCGACGCCAAGGAAAATGCAACAGTCCTTAGATGAGTTCCTTAAATCCGGTAGCATGGATAAGACATCACAATCCCACGTGGCAGCTAATCTTCAATGTCCCATAGTCCATACACAGGCACCAGGACCTGCCCTTCAGCCAGCAAAGCATCAACTAAACTAAAAACATGTGGCTGAATCTCCCACCTCTCCTTAGATCCACCCCCTTGATCGGCAGACGTGATCAGACCCACCCCTTTAACATTTGCTACTTGTAGCTCCTAGTTAGAAAGAAGTTTCTAGAACACAGTCTCTAGAGATTGTGTATTAGGGAAGCCCCCTGCAGAGGAGAACAATATCCATGCAACCTCCCAACAGATCAAGGACAATAGCTATTGCTGGAGCCTGATTACAATATGGTACAGGCTGGAGGGATATAATGTTACAGAGGGGCGTGCTCCCTATCTCTTATTCTCCCACTGTGTCTTTCAGCTCTTTGACAGCTCAGCAGCAGAGCGCGGTGATGTCAACACTGGGCGCCTGCTGAGAGGTCAGAGCGACAGCAGTGGACTTGCTGAGGAGACCTGAGCAGCGGGGGAACAAGGAAAAGTGAGTATGTGTTAATTACTGTGGCCAGACAACTATGGGGGCTGTACACTACATCGTGTGCAGAATTATTAGGCAAGTTGTATTTTAGAGGATTTTTTTTTATTATTGATCAACAACTATGTTCTCAATCAACCCAAAAAGACTCATAAATATCAAAGCTTAATATTTTTGGAAGTTGGAGTGGGGATTTTTAGATTTGGCTATCTTAGGAGGATATCTGTTTGTGCAGGTAACTATTACTGTGCAGAATTATTAGGCAACTTAATAAAAACCAAATATATTACCATCTCACTTGTTTATTTTCACCAGGTAAAGCAATATAACTGCACAAAATATAGAAATATACATTTCTGACAAGCAAAAACAAAACTCAAAAAAATTAGTGACCAATATAGCCACCTTTCTTTATGATGACACACAACATCCTACCATCCATAGATTCTGTCAGTTGCTTGATCTGTTTACGATCAACATTGCATGCAGCAGCCGCAACAGCCTCCAGACACTGTTCCAAGAGGTGTATTGTTTTCCCTCCCTGTAGATCTCACATTTTATGAGGGACCACAGGTTCTCTATGGGGTTCAGATCAGGTGAACAAGGAGGCCATGTCATTATTTTTTCATCTTTTAGACCTTTACTGGCCAGCCACGCTGTGGAGTAGTTGGATGCATGTGATGGAGCATTGTCCTGCATGAAATCATGTTTTTCTTGAACGATACTGACTTCTTCCTGTACCACTGCTTGAAGAAGTTGTCTTCCAGAAACTAGTAGTAGTAGTTCTGGGAGTTGAGCTTCACTCCATCCTCAACCCGAAAAGGTCCCACAAGTTCATCTTTGATGATACCAGCCCATACCACTACCACACCTCCACCTTGCTAGCGTCTGAGTCGGAGTGGAGCCCTCTGCCCTTTACTGATCCAGCCTGTGGCCCATCCATCTGGCCCATCAAGAGTCACTCTCATTTTCTCAGTACATAAAACCTTTGAAAAATCAGTCTTAAGATATTTCTTGGCCCAGTCTTGACATTTTATCTTATGTTTCTTGTTCAAAGGTGGTTGTTTTTCAGCCTTCCTTACCTTGGGCTTGTCCCTGAGTATGGCACACCTTGTGCTTTTTGATACTCCAGTAATGTTGCAGCTCTGAAATATGGCCAAACTGGTGGCAAATGGCATCTTGGCAGTTTCGCGCTTGATATTCCTCAATTCATGGGCAGTTAAAGGTACTTTACACGTTTTGACATCGCTAGCGATCTCGTTAGCGATGTAACACGCCAGATCGCACATGCGATCTGCCGAGATCGCAAGTGCGATCTCGCTACAGAATGTAACCTATGTGCGACCTCTGCAGACCGCATGTGCGATCTGGCGTGTTACATCGCTAACGAGATCGCTAGCGATGTCGCCGCGTGTAAAGCACCCTTTACTTTGCACCTTTTTTGCCCAATATGCTTCTTGAGACCCTGTTGGCTATTTGCCATGAAACGCCTGATTGTTCGTTGATCACGCTTCAAATGTTTGGCAATTTCAAGACTGCTGCATCCCTCTGCAAGACATCTCACAATCTTGGACTTTTCAGAGCCCGTCAAATCTCTCTTCTGACCCATTTTGCCAAAGGAAAGGAAGTTGCCTAATAATAATTAACCACACCTTATATAGGGTGTTGATGTCATTACGCCATACCTCTCCTCTTTACAGAGATGCACATTACCTGATTTACTTAATTGGTAGTTGGCTCTCAAGCCTATACAGCTTGGAGCAGGACAACATGTATAAAAAGTATCATGTGATCAAAATACTAACTTGCCTGATAATTCTGCACACAGTGTATATGAGGGTGCCTAATGCTATCTGGCTTTGCATTGTGCTATATGCGGGCTTTATACTGCATGAGGATGCCTAATGCTATCTGGGTCGGCACTGTGCTATATGGGGGCTTTATACTACATGAGGATGCCTAATGCTATCTGGGTCTACATTGTGCTATATGCGGGCTGTATACAACATGAGGATGCCTAATGCTATCTGGGTCTGCATTGTCCTATATGCGGGCTGTATACTACATAAAGGTGGCTAATGCTATCTGGGTCTGCACTGTGCTAAATGGGGGCTGCTTAATGTTATATGGGGGTTGCATAGTGCTATATGGGGGTTGCATAGTGCCATATGGGGGTTGCATAGTGCCATATGGAGGCTGTATAGTTCCATAGGGGAGCTGCATATTACCATATGGGGGCTGCATAGTGCAATATGGGGGCTGCATAGTGCAATATGGGGGCTGCATAGTGCAATATGGGGGCTGCATAATACTACATGGGGGCTACATAATACAATATGGAGGACTATGGGGGCTTCATAACACTATGTGGAGGAATATGGGGGCTGCATACTACTAATACCCCCAGAGTTGTATGTGCCCCCCCACCCCAGTGCTGTATACCCCCCAGAGTTGTATGTCACCCCCCCACCCCAGAGCTGTTTCTCCCTCCCACCCCAGAGCCACTTCCCCCTTCTAGAGCTGTATGCCCTACTCTGGAGCTGTATGCCCCTCCATTGCTGTATACCCCTTTCCTCAGTAATATGTATGCCCCCTAGTAATGTGTATGTCCCCAGCCTCTCTTGTGATGTGTGTGTATATATAGCAGTGTCAGTGTGCTCCTTGTGCGGCCATGTCTGTTAGTGACGGCCACCAATCAGCGTGGCACAGACACATTCCCAGGAGGAGCTGGATGGAGACAAGTGGGAGATGTGAATGAGGGTGTTGCCGGCTTCCCAATATTAGAAATATCTCTAATGTGTCTGTGTGTGTATGTATAATCTGTATCTGTGTATGTCAGTGTATGTGACTGTGTCTAGATTTCTGTCTATTTATATGTGTTTTTGTAAATTTCTCTTTAAATATTTATGTGTACGTAGGCCTGTATGTGTATGTGTGACGCCCCTGGACTATCAGGTCATCACAGGGTATTGTACAATCTGCCCTTCCGTGAAATATTCAAATCTTCCTTGGTTTAGGGTCCCTAACTAAATGGTGTTGCCTACAACATTTAATCAAAATCCTAGGAACACTCTGCACCCACACCCACCAGACACACCAGTGGACGGCCTGAGTGGAATAGGGTCGCCCACTTGGGGGGTTGGTTAGGGGAGGTCAGAAGTGTCAGGAGTAGAGTGAAAGAGTTTGGAAATGAAAGAGAGAGGAGGTCAAGAGCAGGGCTCAGGAGTTGAGACCTAGGTGGCAGACGGTGGTCTGGGCCTAGAAGGAGCTGGACCCCCGGTCGCAGGGGATCGTAGTAAGGGGCACGGAACTGTCGAGGAGGACAGCCGGTGGCCTTGCACCATCACCGGGCTGGGACCAGGGCACAACTGGGTACGTGGACCCTAGGTCAGGGAGTAGCTTCAATAAGGAATAACGTTTGGAACACCATTCTAAGTCTGAACTGGGTGCAAAAACCTAAAAAAAACGTCACTATGGGGAGATAAGGTATGCAACACCAGTGACTATGTAAGGGGAATACATGAAATAGCAGAAACTGCTGTGTGAATACTGACTTGAAAAATCCAATAGCTACATGTAAGAGTGAAAATGTGAAAAATGGAATCTGCATTACTGCCATGAACATATGAATAAAGAGAAATTTAGCTACTGAATTGATCAATGCAATAGAGCCCCAACACTACGCCAAAGTATTTCTCTACGTTGGGGTCCCTAGCTTGTGTGTGTCCTCTCATGCAGTTAAAAAACTTACCGTGTATGGGAAGCTGAGACCCAGGCTATTTATGCGTATGATATGGATTGGCAATAGGTGTGTGGGGAGGGTTCACAAACGAAAAACTACTAACAATAAGGAATAACGTTTGGAACACCATTCTAAGTCTGAACTGGGTGCAAAAACCTAAAAAAACATCACTATGGGGAGATAAGGTATGCAACACCAGTGACTATGTAAGGGGAATACATGAAATAGCAGAAACTGCTGTGTGAATACTGACTTGAAAAATCCAATAGCTACATGTAAGAGTGAAAATGTGAAAAATGGAATCTGCATTACTGCCATGAACATTTGAATCAAGAGAAATTTAGCTACTGAATTGATCAATGCAATAGAGCCCCAACACTACGCCAAAGTATTTCTCTACGTTGGGGTCCCTAGCTTGTGTGTGTCCTCTCATGCAGTTAAAAAACTTACCGTGTATGGGAAGCTGAGACCCAGGCTATATATGCGTATGATATGCCAATCCATATCATACGCATATATAGCCTGGGTCTCAGCTTCCCATACACGGTAAGTTTTTTAACTGCATGAGAGGACACACACAAGCTAGGGACCCCAACGTAGAGAAATACTTTGGCGTAGTGTTGGGGCTCTATTGCATTGATCAATTCAGTAGCTAAATTTCTCTTTATTCATATGTTCATGGCAGTAATGCAGATTCCATTTTTCACATTTTCACTCTTACATGTAGCTATTGGATTTTTCAAGTCAGTATTCACACAGCAGTTTCTGCTATTTCATGTATTCCCCTTACATAGTCACTGATGTTGCATACCTTATCTCCCCATAGTGATGTTTTTTTAGGTTTTTGCACCCAGTTCAGACTTAGAATGGTGTTCCAAACGTTATTCCTTATTGTTAGTAGTTTTTCGTTTGTGAACCCTCCCCACACACCTATTGCCAATCCATATCATACGCATATATAGCCTGGGTCTCAGCTTCCCATACACAGTAAGTTTTTTAACTGCATGAGAGGACACACACAAGCTAGGGACCCCAACGTAGAGAAATACTTTGGCGTAGTGTTGGGGCTCTATTGCATTGATCAATTCAGTAGCTAAATTTCTCTTTATTCATATGTTCATGGCAGTAATGCAGATTCCATTTTTCACATTTTCACTCTTACATGTAGCTATTGGATTTTTCAAGTCAGTATTCACACAGCAGTTTCTGCTATTCCATGTATTCCCCTTACATAGTCACTGGTGTTGCATACCTTATCTCCCCATAGGGAGTAGCTTCAGGCAACCTGACAATTGACCCGACGAGGACAGAGCCTTCAAGATCCGCTCTCCACCCGCTCGAGAATCGGGGGTACTAGCGCAACGAGGGGGATAGGACTTTCCACTAAAACGGTCCAGGAAATCCCAAGCGTGAACCCTGAGAGCAAGCTCCCTCACTCAGCCAGAGTGGGCAGCGGGACCCAATTAGTTCTACACAACCGGGACCAACAAAGAAGTTAAATACTGCCAGCTCACGGATCACCAGGCAACACCATCAGGGACGGGACCAGAACTGGCTCCCCCTAAGCGGCAGCAGTGTCCAGAACTTTGGTTTATCCAGTTGTCGGTGTCAGCTGATTGGACTTAGTGAGTATGCAAGTGACCCACTTTGCACTCCACGGCACCCCCCGAACACCATCACCTAGGCCCGGGGAATCCCCCTACCCGTGGAGGGGTCTAACACCTGGCTGCCCACTCCATCGCCCCCGGGTACTCCCAGCTGCAGTGGTGGTACTCCAAATTACCACATACCACGGGTGGCGTCACGAACTCTACACACAACCCCCTGGAAATAGCCCTCTTTATTTTTCGAGTAGCTGCACGAACCCCGGGTCCGGAAACCCCTCGAGCCATCGCGGATCCGGATCCGAGCAGCCCGGCTGCTTGAACACATATGTATCTGTGCATGTCTATGTGGGGATGGGGCCCACTGAGACACTTTCGCCCAGGGCCCACAAAAACCTGGAGCGGGTCCTGCCCAGAACCCATTTGGGCAAGGCTGGAGTGACATGAACTTGATGTGGGGCATCACTAGGTATATAAATGTGGTGTGAGATCAGTGGCACAAAGCCATTTAACCCCTCAAATACACCAGTTACTTTTTGGGCAAAACCCCAATTTTCACAGATTTGAATAGTAACTGGTGTATTTGAGGGGTTAAATGGCTTTGTGCCACTGATCTCACACCACATTTACATACCTAGTGATGCCTCACATCAAATTCAGATCACTCCAGCCTGGCCCAAACAGGTTCTGAGCATCAGAACTGGCATAAAAGTGGTCAAAATCCCCGTTTTCACAGATTTGAATAAGTAACTGGTGTTTTTGAAGGGTTAAATGGCTTTGGGCTACTGACCTCACACCACATTTACATAGCTAGTGATGCCACACATCAATATCAGATCACTCCAGCCTGACCAAAGGGGTTCTGGGCATCAGAACTGGCATCATATTGGGCAAAACCCCAATTTTCACAGATTTGAATATGATGCCAGTTCTGATGCCCAGAACCCCTTTGGCCAGGCTGGAGTGATCTGATATTGATGTGTGGCATCACTAGGTATGTAAATGTGGTGTGAGGTCAGTAGCCCAAAGTCATTTAACCCTTCAAAAACACCAGTTACTTATTCAAATCTGTGAAAACTGAGGTTTTGCCCACTTTGATGCCAGTTCTGATACCCAGAACCTGTTTGGGCCAGGCTGGAGTGATCTGAATTTCATGTGTGGCATCACTAGGTATGTAAATGTGTGAGATCAGTGGCCCAAAGCCATTTAACCCCTCAAAAACACCAGTTACTTATTCAAATCCGTGAAAACTGGGGTTTTGCCCAATATGATGCCAGTTCTGATTTCCAGAACCCCTTTGGGCCAGGCTGGAGTCACTTGAGTTTGATTAGGGGAATCACTAGATATGCATTTATGGTGTTAGATCAGTGGCCCAAAGCCATTTAACTCTTTCACTAACATACTTCGGTGCGCACTTTGATGCCCATTTTTTTGCCAGTGTTATAATTTTTGCAGCTGATTTTAAGCGTATTTATATTAGGGCACCTCAGTGCATTGTATTTTATTATTGTCATGTGTTATTTTTGTTGTTAAACATGTAAAAAAATGAAAATACTAAATTGAATAAGAAACTGACAAATAAGAAACCAACTTCAGTATCGTTCTGATTTTTAATTTCAGATTATGTTCAGGACTTGAACATGTTTCATTTGACTACTTGTGGTTCAAGGTACATTGATTCGTATTGAAATTAAGATTGATGAACTATATGTGAATATACATGTATACAATTAAGTAACAGAATTTGAAGTTTATACGGAATCTGTAAATAAATTGTGTTACTATATGAACTTCACGACATTATGGCCATGAAGTACATTTTCATGATGGATCTAGCAAGTTTTAGCGGCGTTACACGGGACGATATATCGTGCGATCGCATGAGCGATCGCAACCCGCCCCTGTCGTAAATGTTAGAAGGAAACAGGGCACTACTGCAACAAGATAACCTGCCAAGTTGCTCACAGCAGTCGGTCGCAATCAGCGCTACATACGCTTTCAATATCTGCGACTATGTGGGAACCTCAGGAAGGATAAAGACAGAGTTGCAGCTTTGGGGTGCTTATTTCTAAAGTTCAACACATAAGACTTTAGATAAAGAGAAGAAAAAAAAAAAAGACCTGTAGAAGCCCCACCGCTAGGGGCGAAACAGCTGTCGTCTTTATGTGCTGACCTTCTGTTTTCCCTCCCTGTAACGCCGCAGCATGTATCCACGTTTTTTGAAATAAAAAACATCAGAGTGTTGCACAGCATAATATGGTGAGTGCTGGTTTCAATTTTTTTCTCTTTATCTAAAGCACCCGCCCCTGTCGTTTGTGCGTCACGGGCAATTTGTTGCCCGTGGCGCACAAAGTCGGTAACCCCCGTCACACGTGCTTACCTCCCGAACGACCTTGCTGTGGGCGGCGAACATTCTCTTCCTGAAGGGGGAGGGACGTTCGGCGTCACAGCAACGTCACACAGCAGCCGCCCAATAGAAGCGGAAGGGCGGAGATATGCGGGACGTAACATCCCGCCCACCTCCTTCCTTCCGCATTGCCGGCGGGACTAAGGTAAGCTGTATTCGTCGTTTCAGGGGTGTCACACGGAGCGATGTGTGCTGCCTCGGGAATGACGAACGTTTTGCGCGCAGAAGGCGGAACGACTTTATGAAAATGAACGACGTGTCAACGAGCAAAGATAAGTATTTTTGCTTGTTCAGTCGTTCGTAGCTGTCACACGCTACGATATCTCAAACGATGCCGGATGTGCGTCACGGAATCCGTGATCCCCGACGACATATCGCCCGATATATCGTCGCGTGTGACGTCGCTCTTACTGGTGAAATTCTTCCAAGTTTCCGTTAACATATATAAGCGATTTATGTGAATAACTTCTGAACTACACATAGAGTTGATTATTTTTTTTACAAATATTATTCAGGACATTGAGATGTTCATTTTGAGTACTTGTGGTCCAGGGTACCTCTTTTCAAATTAAACGTATGGACGATTGAGTACGTTTGATTATGCGTGTATATAGCATTATGTAACACTGATTTACGTGAATAATTTCTGAACTACACATAGACGTGATCATTTTTTAGCAAATATTATTCAGGACATTAAGATGTTCATTTTGAGTACTTGTGGTCCAGGGTACCTCTTTTCAAATCAAAATTATGTACGATTGAGTACGTTTGATTACGCGCATATAGCATTATATAGCTCAGAATTTCAAATTCATACAGAACCTTGAGACACTCATTTTGAGCACTTGTGGACCAGGCACCTTGATCAAAAAAAAAATTATGTATGATCAGTTGGTTTTAAAACAGTTGGTGCACCATAGATTAATGAATATCTAATAGCTAAAGTCTAACTGCAGACTAACTTGAATCTGGTTAAATCCACAGTGGAGATTAGGTGCCCACAGTGGGGTGAAATCCTCCAGATCTAATCAGTGATATTCTGTAAATGGCTTCCCAAATTCATTGGGGATCTCACACGTTAAATGCTCATTCACATGACCGTTCCGTCTGTCCTGGTCAGTTCCTGTTTTTTTGCGGACCCACGGAGAGGACCATCTTTTCAATGTCTTTTGTGTAGGATCGGATGGCACATGGTAGCACTTCCATATGCATCCAATCCTACAAAAAAATACATCGGATGCCGTATGTCCGCTCCGTTATTATGGAACATGTCCTATTCTGTTCCATAATAACGAACCGTGACTCAATACAAGTCAATGTGCCCGCAAAATCCCTGGAAGCCTCACGGAAGCACTTCCGTGTGACCTCCGTCAGGTGCCCTTGCAGTCTGTGTCCCGCTCCCTGCCAGCCCCGCAGCTGCTCGCACTGCAGTGTGTCAGCATGTGCCCGCCCTGCAGTGTGTCAGCATGTGCCCGCCCTGCAGTGTGTCAGCATGTGCCCGCCCTGCAGTGTGTCAGCATGTGCCCGCCCTGCAGTGTGTCAGCATGTGCCCGCCCTGCAGTGTGTCAGCATGTGCCCGCCCTGCAGTGCGAGCAGCCGCAGGGATGATGAGCGTTGCTGTCAGGCGGTTAGTAAAGTTCATTACCTGCACTCCTGATGTCAGCGCTTTTCACTGACTTTTATGCCCGTCGCGTTCTCACATCCCCTCTCGCGGGTGGCCCGAGACTGTGACTAGCGGTGACATCACGGGCCGCTCGCAATACTTCGCTTGTGAATGCGGCGGTCATTGAACTCAGTGATGAGTGCTGACGTCAGGAGTGCAGAGATCACCGCATGTAATGATCTGAGCTAACCTGAAGTCACGGTGATCACCCCCTGCAGTGACCTTGCCTGACCTCATGATGTTAGCTCAGGTCACTGCACTGCTCTCCCAGCCAATGGGGAACATTCTGTTCTTCATTGACTGGGACAGTGACTATGGTATAGATCGTCGTGGGACCCCCTTATGTATTATGCCGGACCCGGATTTGATTTTTCTTTCCAATAAATTGGTGAAAAAGGGAATGTGTTGGGGAGTCATTCCATGGTAACTTGCCTTACATTCACAAGCCAAAAACTGAGTTAAGAATGGCTACAGACTGTTCTTGAAGGCAGGCACGAAAATGAGTGAATGTATATTGTACATTGAACTATTCTCAATACAAAATACAATGTTATTACTTGGTAACTTACGTTTCACAAAGTAACGTAAGTTACCAAGTAATAACATTGTATTTTGTATTTAATTTCTATTGCTGAAAAATCAAACTGTGTTGAAATCTATTGAGAATAGTTCAATGTACAATATACATTCACTCATTTTCGTGCCTGCCTTCAAAGAACAGTCTGTAGCCATTATTAATTCAGTTTTTGGCTTGTAAAGAAAGTTACCATGGAATGACCCTGGGGAGTGTGTTTTAAAATAAAAATTTCTCATCAATTTTTTTTTTTTTATTACTGACTGGGTTAGGGATGTCGGGTATCTGATAGATACCGTGACATCAGTAACCCCAGGGCTTGATGCCACGTGAAATTACACAGCTGGTATCAACCCCATATATTACCTTGTTTGCCACCGCACCAGGGCATCTCGATGAGCTGGGGAAAAGCACCAGGATTGGCGCATCTAATGGATCCACCACTTCTGGGGTGCCTGCGGCCTGCTATTTTTAGGCTGGGGAGGGGCCAAGAACTGCGGACCTCCCAGTCTGAGGACACCAGACCACAGCTGTCCGCTTTACCTTAGCTGGTAATCCAATTTGGGGGGGATTTTTGTTTTAAAAGTTTTATTTAATTTAAAATAAGTGTGGGGCGCCCTCTGTTTTGGATTACCAGCCAAGGTGAAGCTGCCAGCTGTGGTCTGCAGGCTGCAGCCTTCTGCTTTACCCGAGCTGGCTACAAAAGATAGGGGGGACCCCACGTGTTGTTTTTTTTTTTATTATTTTTTGGCTAATTAGAAGGCTAAGCATCCTTTAGTGTCACATTAAAGCCACTAATGGGTGCAAGATTACAAAATGCTGGGGGGTGGGACATTATATATGTCTCTCATCTATCTATATCCCTCTATCTATCCCTCCATTCATTCAACCATCCATCCCTCGATCTCTCTATCCCTCTATCTATATCTATCCATCTATATATTTATCTAGCTGCTTCCTTTTTTTGTGGTCCGCAAAAAAAGAAAGGCACACGGATGACACACGGCACGTATACGGAACGGATGCCACATGGATGCATCCGTGAAAAAACAGGACCGTTTTTTGCAGACCGCAAAAAAGGAATGGTCGTGTGAATGTAGCCTTAGTGTAAGGGCCTGCGGCCACCACCAGTGTCTACGTCGTAAGGGCCCGCGCCCACTACCAGTGTCTTCGTCGTAAGGGCCCGCGCCCACCTTCGGTGTTAGTAGCGTTCTGGGCGCTGCGCTGTACAGTACAAGCACAGTGGATGGGATTTATAGAAATCGACTCACTGTGCTCCTTTTTAGATGCTCCGTAAACTGACCTGTGGTGCGACTTTCCTATTCGAACGTGTCAATTTATTCTTGTGGAGAAGAGCAAAAATCCGCTGCTCCCAGAACCCTTTATTGTGGGCATGAACAGCGCGTTCTCACGTACAGGGCATTAGCATCTCCCCAAGAGAAAACACGCTGTGTCCAGAACGCGAGGATGCCTGATCATAAGCGCATACCCTAAGGGTAGATGACTCTCGTACACACTCGGTGCAATTCCCCACAGGGTTGTAACTTTATTAACCCCTTAACGACCCATGACGTACTGGGTACGTCATGGATCGTGTGAGATTAATCCCCACTCCCTGCTGTGGGCAGGCGGCGGCGATCCGCGCACATATCAGCTGTTTTCAACAGCTGACATGTATGCCTGCTAGTCGCGGGTGGAATCGCTTCCACCCGCGACCATTAACCCCTTACATCTCGATGCCAAAATCTGGCAGAGAGATGTATATGCGCGCCGCCATGACAGTGACTTACCCTGCCCCATCGGAAATCACGTGACATGATCACGTGACTTTCGGTGGTTGCCATGGTAGCACAGGGTCATGTGATGATGCCTGTAGCTAACATGACTCACTTCCTCTCAATGCCGGAATACAGGCGGCATTGAAAGTAAAGCACCAAATCTGCAGTTCTCAGCTCTGTAGCTGTGATCTGCAGATAGGGCAGAGCGATCGGATTGCTGATCTCTATAGGCCCCTAGGGGGACTAGTAAAATAAAAAAAAAGTTAAAAAAAGTTTTAAAAAATATAAAAAAACCTAAGTTCAAATCACCCCCTTTCACCCCATTGAAAATTAAAGGGTTAAAAAAATATACACATATTTGGTATCACTGCGTTCAGAAATGCCCGATCTATCAAAATATAAAATCAATTAATCTGATCAGTAAACAGCGTAGCAGCAAAAAAATTCCAAACGCTAAAATTACGTTTTTTTGGTCGCCTCAAATTTTACGCAAAATGCAATAACAGGCGATCAAAACGTAGCATCTGCGCAAAAATTGTACCGTTAAAAAGATCAGCTCGAGACGCAAAAAATAAGCCATCACTAAGCCTCAGATCCCAAAAAATGATAACGCTATGGGTTTTGGAAAATGGCGCGAAACGTGCGCCACTTTTTTTGGACAAGCTTGTGAATTTTTTTTAACCCCTTAAATACAAGTAAACCTATTCAGGTTTGGTATCTAAAAACTCGCACTGACCTCAGGCATCACAATGACACATCAGGTTGACCATATAGTGAACACGGTGAATAAAATATCCCAAAAACTATTGTGCGATCGCACTTTTTTTGCAATTTTTCCGCACTTGGAATTTTTTTGCCGTTTTCCAGTATACTATATGGTAAAACTTATGGTTTCATTTAAAAGTACAACTCGTCCTGCAAAA
This sequence comes from Anomaloglossus baeobatrachus, assembly GCF_048569485.1. Lineage (NCBI taxonomy): Eukaryota > Metazoa > Chordata > Amphibia > Anura > Aromobatidae > Anomaloglossus > Anomaloglossus baeobatrachus. Next base: position 144,651,217 of record NC_134361.1, on the reverse strand, counting down.
AACAAGCCCTCATATGGCAAAAAAAGTTACGGCTCTCGGAAGAAAGAGAGGAAAAAAACAAAACGGAAAAACGCAAAATGCCCTGGGGCTGAAGGGGTTAAGACAGAAAAATGGCAACGTTATGGCCACAAAGGGCCCTTATGAAGCCATTAAAAGAGAGGTAGGTGTGCGCTGCTGCCGGTCCCTGGATCTCTAAGCATGTATCACCTGGTCGGGTTCACTTTAAAAATTAAGTGGATAATCCCTGTAAAGCAGTTTTAGAAAACCCCTTTTCCTGACTGCATTTTAAGGGGAAAAAAAAGTGTATACTCCCCCTCTCTTGGTCCAGTGCAGAGTCTCCACCGCTGCTCCTGTCATTGTCTGCAGCGGTGATGTGAGCTTAGCTGCTCTTGCCATCAACTTGGTCATTGTCGCTAAACTCAGTGATTGGCTGCAGCACTGGCGACATGTCAGTGCTGCAGACAATGACACCACAAATAGTGGTGGAGAGTGAGCACTGGACCCAGGGAGGGTGAGTAAAGCTGAGAAAGTTTATTATTAAAAACAAACTGTAGCCAGGTGACAGGAAATTTCTGAAGCTGGAAAACCCCTGAAAGTACGTGTCACTGCTGTCTCAGACTTTTGCTCCTCTTAGCAGCGGTGACAGATATGAATGTCTATGCCATGTACAGGCTTTGTAGAATTTTTTAGACCCAAAAAATCTAAGGATGTGATTTGTATCCATGGATTTATATATAGGTTTATATGATGTGAGAGCTAGAAATCTGTCAGGACCCGGGGAGAAGCCTGTGATTTCTGCTTCTCTCACCCACACACAGTGATTGGCAGCTCTACATGTATACAAGGTAGTCCAGAAAAAGCCGTCACTGTGTGTGGGAGGGAAAAGTGACCCCCACATTCAGAGAGCTCAGCATGGCCACAAGAGAAACATGGCGCATTGTCCTGCAGCATGGTATATTTCTGTCCCGGGCTTAATTCCGTTATTAAATAAGGCTAGAGACTAGGACTGAGTGGACCCGGACTGTTATAGTCCGGATCCACACCGTTTCAAAGATGTCCGGCATTCCGGGTTTACGATCCGGATTCGGCACTGGGGAAATTAAAGGAAAAATAATTAAGCGAGCATTTCATACTTATGGAGACTCTGTGTCATGGCGGCAAACTGCTTCCAGGTCGCACATTTACTTCCTGTTCTGCACATTAGGCTCATCGCATACACACAGCTTTCCGTGCTTTCCCCGCCCACCGGCCGCCCTGTCGTCTGTGATTGGTTGCAGTCAGACGCGCTTCCAGCCTGTGTCAGTGTCTTCCTGCAGTCATCGCTCATCGCGGCTCAGTCATCGTCTGCACTCACAGCTGGCGGTCTTGTTCTATAATCGCTTGTTGTGAGATGTAGCAGAACTGGAAGCGGTGTGGGATCTCGTGTGGATTTTGCCCGACCTGGATGGGTGTGTTTGGGGTTAAAAAAGTGGTGAAGGAGGGAGTGTTTTTGTATTTTATTATAAATAAAGGATTGTTTCTCTGTGTTTCTACTTATTTACTTTCATGTACAGGTTGTGATGCAGGTATCTCATAAATGCCTGTGCCATCACAACCTAGGGTTTAGTAGCAGCTGTGCGCTGTTATTAACCCCTGCTATTACCCCGATTATCACCGCACCAGGGCAACGGAAAGAGACGGTAAAGCATCGGGATTGTCACATCTAATGGATGCTGCAATACTGGGCGGCTGTGGGCTGAGAATACCAGCCCCAAGCTAGTTTTATCTTGGCTGGGTATCAAAATTGGGGAAACCGCACATCGTTTAATTATTTTTTTTATTTACATAATTAAAAAAAAAAGCCGCATGTGGTTTCTCTTAGGCCGCAATCACACTTGCGAGGGACTTGCGTCGCATCACCCGGCACAGCCACACACTCTCCTAACAGGAGTGGGTCAGCCACATGTGTTTCTATGTACCTGCACGCTCATGTTTGGAGAGCGGCAGGTCCTTGCTGGGTGATGTCCTGCCAGAATCACACGAGTCTCGCATCACATCACCCGGCATAGCCGCACAGTCTCCTGACATGAGCGAGTCGGCAGCATGTGTTTCTATGTACCTGCACGTCCTGTCAGAAGAGTGTGCCGCTGCCGGGTGATGTGATGCAAGTCCCTCTCTGGGCTTATTTTGATGCACAGATACAGCCCGACAGCAGGTGGCTACAGCCGCGGGCTTTATCTGTGCTGGCATCAGAATATGGGGGACCTTGTGCCGATTGTTTTATTTATTTTTATACCTCCATACTGACCCGCTGACACTTGAACTGCTTTCCCCACCCACCCACCGGCTGTCCTGGCGCCTGTGATTGGTTTTAGTCAGCTGGGGACGCGTCTAACTGCAACCAATTACATGTGCCGGTGGGCGGGCAAAGCAGTGAATATTCAATTGTTGGCTCCGGAAGGGAAAGCGTGACCCGGAAGGAGTGTGCTGCCATGACACAGCCTCGGTGAGTATGCCACGCTCGCTCCTACCCCCCTATCCCTTCCACCAACGTTTTTAATCTCTGTATTCTGGTCCCCTTAGACTTATATGGGTACCAGATTCCAGAGCAGATCGGGGTTTTTTTAAATTTAGCCGGTCACGGTTTTTTGTGAGTTCGACCAGCCCTACTAGAGACCATGAGGAGAGTACGAAGGCTATGTGCAAAAGACGTCGTTATATGGCAGATTCTGCTGCAGAAACCGCCTGAAAATGAGAAATCAGCCAAAAGAATGAAGATACTGATAAACCGCCTCGTGCGCATCTTCAGCCTTTTGAACGTCTCTTAACCACTTCAAGGTTTTAAAAATTCCAAGTAGTGAATAGAGATGACCTGACAGTCTTCCATTTTCCACTTTGTATTTTACAATACAAGTCAATGGGAGAGCTCAAAACACGCCCTGATGTTGTTTGGAGCTTAAAAAAAAAAAACCACTAGCGTTTTCAACTGTATTGTATGAAGTGAAAAAAATCGACTGGGTAAAGACGTCAGAAAATCATGAGAAGACTCCAAAAGATCACCGGCGTCCAAAACCAACAGGACAGGATTAAGAAAACTACATAAGACGTGTCAGGAAAGATTCTGGAAAAGTTTTCTGTTGGTAAACCTCAACGGGGTCACCGGAGTTTAATAAATGTTGTGTGCATACGGCCTCAGGGATTTTTTAGTCACTTGCACAGCACTTAATGAGCAGAGGCTATGCAGTGGACAACCACAATCAATCTGTGCCCCCATTATGGCTCAGCTGCTGGGTGCTCCACTAGTGACAGATCCCACCTGTGTGATCACAACAGAAAATGAAAGATAAGAAAACCCAGAAAGCTCTCATGTGAGACAAACTGACTGAAAATCAGAATGGGTTTTAACACCTTTAAAGAGAAATTTGTTATTCTAGTAAAAGAAAAAAAACAAACCTATAAAATTGTATTAGGAAGAAACACGTCCAGTAAATGTAGATAAAAAAAAAATCATAATTTTTGTAGCCCCAAAAAGTTATGGTGGTTAAACTACAACATGGCCAAAATCGCAAAACCATTGTGTCTAGACCTTTTAGTACCAAAACTTGAAATATCCATGTGATGTTAATTAGTTTATTTGTTACAGCGCATCTACAACGCCGATTACAACAATAATCTGACGCGTTTTCTCCCTCGCTCCATACTCCTGAAGAAGCCGCCGGGGGCACAGGTTTGTGTCTGAGTCCTTGTTTGTACACAGTGATTAAACAATATATATTTATATATATATATATATATATATATAATCATAATTTTGTTTTTTTTGGACTATGGGGAGAAACCCGACAAATACAGGGAGTAGAAACTCCTCGCAGATGTTGTCCTTAGTGGGATTTGAACACAAGACCCCAGTGCCAACAACTACAGTGTTATTTATGGCGGCTTTTGATGGTTGTCTGCTGGGGTTTTTTTTCTTTGACTTGTAGATGAATAGATTTTAAAGGCGCTTGTTCTAACTTCTCTTCGTGAGTGCTTTGCTTCCCTTATTGACAGTTTGGGCCAGTAATGATAGTATGTTGCTTGTCCGAACTGTGCACTCTCCGTAGTTTTGTCTTTGCAGCACAAGGGCTCCTTTCAGACGTCCATGGTAATCTGTCCGATCTGAGATCACAATGCACAAACTGACCGTGTGGTCTCCAGAACGAACCATGACAGCCTCATAGACGCTGTCCCACTCTGGCCAGGAGACACGCGACCAGTCTGAGCAGTGCAATCAAAGATGGTTCCAATTCGTGCTTGAACAAGCCCCTAGAGAAGTTTGGGGAGAGTGAAGCTGGCAGAATCCAGGAGCCACTTAACCCCTACCCCTGGGCGATTTTTCATTTTTTTTTGATTTTCATTTTTTTTTCCCCTTGTTCCAAGAGCCATAACTTTTTTTTATTTTTCTGGCAATATTGCCATATGAGGGCTTATTTTTTACAGGACAAGTAGTACTTTTGAATGAAACCATTACTTTTACCATATAGTGTACTGGAAAATTAGGAGAAAATTACAAATGTGGAGAAATAGTGAAAAAAGTGCAATTGCACAAATGTTTTGGATTTTTTTCTTTATTCACCAGGTTCAGAATATGGTAAAACTGATGTGTCTGTATGATGCCTCATGTTGGTATAAGTTCGTAGATACCAAACATGTACACTTTTACATAAGGGGTGAAAAACAAATTCAGATGTTTGTCCCAAAAAAGAGTAGTGTGTCACGGGGAGCTTAGCCTGCTTCATACCAGGCAGATGCCGGCGGTGTTCCATCACCGGCATCTGCCTGTAACTGCTGTGACTTGAGTTTACTCTGGTTACTGTAGTTTAACGGTTTTAAATGCTGCTGTCATTCTCTGACCCCATGAGAATATATGACGGCATTGCCAGTGTGCATGCAATACTAAAAAAAATTATGTAAATTAAAAAATTAGCTATGGGCACAAAAAAAGCCATCAAACAGCTCAAAGTTATTGGCTTCAAAAAATGGCTTCACATTCATTTTCTTTACAAGATACTGAATAATTTTCACAAAATATAAAAAAAACTGTACAAGTTTGGTATTACTGTAATCACTGACCTAAATTTATGGCTCTTGGAACAAGGGAAGGAAAAAATGAAAACACAAAAAATTATTCCGTCTTTAAGGGATTGAGAAGATGAGAAAACCCCTTTAAAAATACAAGGTCAGAGGCTGGTGGTCCTTTTCTCTTATACGGGGGGTCTGGATCGTGATCTCTAACAATTCTTTTCCTAGAAAGCACAAGACATATTTTTTACTGAGTCCATTTTGTTTCCACAGCTTGGCTTTAACATCAGAGGTGGAAAGGCGTCCCAGCTCGGGATCTTTATTTCAAAGGTATGGCGGTAGTACATTATAAGCATGGCATTGGGATCGCCGTGCTGCGTGGCATCATACTGAGTCTATAAAAGTGATCATGAGATGCAACATTGTCTATTACGGTGGTGTGAAAAAACTTTATAAACTGCATTTTGTGTTTACTTGTATTATCTTTGTCTAATATTTAACCCCTCAATGACTGCGGGCGGTAATATCACGTCCTAGAGGTCATAGTGTTAATCCCCGCGCGCTGCTGTAAGCAACCTGCGGCGGTCAGTGCACATGTCAGCTGATTTGTACAGCTGACATGTGTGTCTGCCAGGCACGAGTGGAATCACGTTCTGCCCATGCCTTTTGACCCCTTAAATAGCGCTGTCAAGATGTGACAGCGCCATGTTAAAGGCAATCGCGGTAAATCTGTACACTCAGGCCGATATCGGAAGTCATGTGACGTGATCACGTGGATTCGGTGGTTATCATGGTAGCACAAGGTCAAGTGATAACTCCTGTAAGAAACGGCCAAGTAATGGCTGTTACAAGAGATAATCATTTCTCCCGGTCTGAGCGGTGCTGCTCTGATCAAGAGAAATGAATGATCGATCAGACTGCTGATCCTTATAGCCCCCTAACGGTAATAGTAAAATTTAAAAAAAAAAAAGTTTAAAACATTTTTTGAAAAATTTAAAAACAAAGGGAATAACCTAAAAGTTCAAATCAACCCCCTTTCGCCCCATTGAAAATTAAAAGGTTAAAAAAATTAAAAAATATACACACAATTGGTATGTCCGCATTCAGAAATGCCCGATCTATCAAAATATAAAATCAGTTAATCTAATCAGTAATCGGCATAGCGTCAAAAAAAATTCTAAATGCCCAAATTACATTTTTTTTGGTTGCCTCAAATTTTGTGCAAAATGCAATAACAGGCGATGAAAACGTAGCATCTGTGCAAAAATGGTACCGTTAAAAATGTCAGCTCAAGACGCAAAAATAAGCAGTCAGTGAGCCATAGATCCCGAAAAATGAGAACACTACGGGTCACGGAAAATGGCGCAAAAACGTACGCCACTTTTTTGGACAAACTTCTGATTTTTAACCTATTCATGTTTGGTGTCTACGAACTTGCACCGACCTCAGGCATCACACTGACACATTAATTTTACCATATAGTGAACACAATGAATAAAATATCTCAAAAACCTTAGTGCAATTCCAGGGGGTTTTTTTTCAATTTTTCCGCATTTGGAATGTTTTTGCCGATTTCCAGTACAATATATGGTAAAACCATGAGTTCATTTAAAATTACAGCTCGTTCTGCAAAAAACGAGCCCTCACATGGCAAGATTGACGGAAAAATAAAAAAGTTCCGTCTCTTGGAAGAAAAATGGCGAAAAAAAAACGGAAAGCGCAAAATTGGACGGTCGTGAAAGGGTTAAATTTGTTTGGTGATCTGAAACATTTAAGTGTGACAACAGAATAAGGAATCAGGAGGGGGCAAACGCTTTTTCCCTCCACAGTATTTGACTGTATGTAAAGCACAGGATCATGGCGGGGCCAAGTGCACCATCACACCTGCTTGTTTTCACTCTATGAAGCCAGAGCTGTCAATCAAGGAGGGAGTAGGTTTAACCCCTTTATGACCGCCGATACGCCTTTTAACGGCGGTAAATAAGGGTACTTTTTCCGATCCGCCGCTTTTTAACGGCGGTCGGAAAAAAGGGTCTAGCGCCCCCCAGAGTCAGAAAATTTCCGGGGTCTCAGCTGCCGGGGGTAGCTGAGACCCTGGAGATCATGATTCGGGCCGGTTTTTCCGGTCCCCGCTCACCTGATGACCGGTATACACCGTATACCGATCATCAAGTTATAGTAAATGACCGCGCCGGTAAAAAATGATTTATCTCCCATCTGGCATGATCAAACATGCCAGATGGGAGATAAATCTTTTTCCCGGTTCCCTCCGGTCCCCCGGTGTCCCCAAAGTGCCCCCCCCGACCCCCAACCCCCTCCCGAAAATCCAAGATGGCCGCGCGCACCGGCGATCACAGCAGCGCGCCGGCCGCATTTCCACTGTTCCTATGGTTTCTGTCGTATGTGCCATAACACATACGACAGAAACCTGCTCCCCAGGCCCTGCCGGGTCCCCCCCTACCCCCCCCTGGTGTCCCCCGGTGTCCCCCGGTGTCATACATACCTGTCGGAGCCCTGATCCCCCGCGGCCCCCTCCTCCGGCTCCTTCTCTGCAGACTCCGGTCACATGAGCAGAGCGCGGCTGTCAGCTTCCTGTGTTCAGGACGCTGGCTGCTCGCACTCTGCAGCTGTGACCCAGGGAGGGTGGGTGCAGATTCTTTGCACCCACTCTCCTCAAATGGAGGGTCTGCCCTCCTAGAAAATGGGGGATACGTTCCCTGAACGTGTCCCCCATATTCTAGAAGGTCCAGAGGCGACGTGGGACATCCAAATGGATTATTGTGGATTTTTTTTTTTTCTTTTCAATAAATTGGTCAATCAGGGAATGTTTTGGGGAGTGTTTTTTCAAATAAATTTTTTTTTGTTGTCAATTTTTTTTTTATTACTGTCAATTAGTTATGTCGGGTATCTGATAGACGCCGTGACATAACTAATTGCTGGGCTTGATGCCAGGTGACATTACACACCTGGTATCAACCCCATTCATTACCCCGTTAGCCAACGCACCAGGGCGCGGGATGAGCTGGGGCGAAGCGCCAGAATTGGCGCATCTAATGGATGCGCCACTTCTGGGGCGGCTGCGGCCTGCTATTTTTAGGCTGGGAAGAGTCCAATAACCGTGGCTCTTCCCATCCTGAGAATACCAGACCCCAGCTGTCAGCTTCACCTTGGCTGGTGATCTAATTTGGGGGGACCCCACGTTTGTTTTTTTTTTTTAATTATTTATTTATAAATAATTAAAAAAAAAAAAACAGCTTGGGGAGCCCTCCAAATTGATCACCAGACAAGATGAAGCTGTCAGCTGTGGTTTGCAGGCTACAGCTGTCTGCTTTACCCTAGCTGGCTATCAAAAATAGGGGGGACCCCACGTCATTTATTTTAATTCTTTTTTTTTTTTTTTGGGGCTAAATACAAGGCTAGGCATCCTTTAGTGTCACATGAAAGGCAGGTAAGGGGAGCTTCCTCGTTCCTGCGGCGTCACACATAGCGATGTGTGCTGCCGCAGGAGCGACGAACTACATCGTTACTGCTGCAGTAACGATAATCGAGAATGGACCCCCATGTCACCGATGAGCGATTTTGCACGTTTTTGCAACGATGCAAAATCGCTCATCGGTGTCACACGCAGCAACATCGCTAATGCGGCCGGATGTGCGTCACCAATTCCGTGACCCTAACGACTCCGCATTAGCGATGTCGCAGCGTGTAAAGCCCCCTTAACAGTGAGAAATTTTTTGATACAGCAACAGTTTTGTGAAGTACCTGTGGATTAAAAATGTTTACTATACTCCTGAATAAAATCCTTGAGGGGTCCAGTTTCCAAAATGAGGTCACTTGTGGGGGGTTTCTGATGTATAGGTGCCCAAGGGGCCCTGCTAATGTGACATGGTGCGCGCAATTTACTTCAACTTTTCCAAAATTCAAATGGTGCTCCTTCCATTCCAAGCCCTCCCATTTATCCAAACAAAGGTTTTTGGCCACATGTGTGGTATCCCTGCGCTCACAAGAAATTAGATAACAACCTGTGGGGTACACGTTTTGTTGTTGCCTCTTGAAAAAGTGAAAAATGTGTCGCTAAATCAACATTTTTGTGAAAAAAATGAAAATTTCAATATGGCAACCTAAGCTTATCAAATTCTGTGAAGTATTCGTGGATTCAAAATGCTCAATATACACCTAGATTAAAGCCTTGAGGGGTCTTATTTCCAGAATGGGGTCACTTGTGGGGGACCTCCACTGCTTAGGCACCTCAGGGGTTCTCCTAATGCAACATGGCGTCCGCTATTGATTCCAGCCAATTTTGCAGTCAAATTGCACTCCTTCTCTTCTGAGCCCTGTAGTGTGCCCAAACAGTTGATTTCCACCACATACAAGATATCAACAAACTCAGGAGAAATTGCGCAATAAATTTCATGGTGATTTTTTTCCTGTTACCCTTGTGAAAAAAAAAGCTACCTGGTTGAAGTAACAATTTTGTGGTAAAATTTTATTTTTTTATTTTCATGGCTCAACGTTATAAACTTCTGTAAAGCACCTGGGGGTTCAGGGTACTCACCAAACATCAAGATAAATTCCTTGAGGGGCCTAGTTTCCAATATGGGGTCACTTGTGGTGTTTTTTTGCTGTTTACGTACCTTAGGGGTCCTCCAAATGCGACATGGTGCCCGCAATCTTTTTCAGCCAAATTTCCTTTCCAAAATTCAAATATTGCTCCTTCCGTTCCAAGCCCTCCCATTTCTCCAAACAAAGGTTTCAGACCACAAGTGAGGTATCACCGCGCTCATAAAAAAGTGGGTAACAAACATTGGGGTCACATTTTTGGAATTACCTCTTGAAAAAGTGAAAAAATTGATGCTAAAGCAACATTTTTGAGAAAAAAATGAAAATTTTCAATGTGACAACGTAACGTTATCAAAATCTGTGAAGTACCTGTGGATCCAAAATGCTCACTATACCCCTAGATAGAAGCCTTAAGGGGTCTAGTTTCCAAAATGGTGTCACTTGTAAGGGGTTTCTGCTGTTTAGGTACCTTGGCGGACATGTAAATGCAACATGGTGCCCGCAATCTATTTCAGCCAAATTTGCTTTCCAAAATTCAAATATTGCTCCTTCTGTTCCGAGCCCTCCCATTTGTCCAAACAAAGGTTTCTGACCACATGTGGGGTATCGGCGCGTTCATAAGAAAGTGGGTAACAAGTTTTGGGGTTCATTTTGTTGTGTTATTTCTTCTAAAAGTGAACAAATTTGGGGTAGAGCAACATTTTAGGTAAAATTTTATTTTTTGCTTTTTTTCATTCCACTTTGCTTTAGTTCCTGTGAAGCACCTGAAGGGTTAATAAACTTCTTGGATGTGGTTTTGAGTACTTTGAGGCGTGCTGTTTTGAGAATGGTGTCACTTTTAGGTATTTTCTGTCACTTAGGCCTCTCAAAGTCACTTCAAATGTGATGTGGTCCCTAAAAAAATGGTTTTGTGAATTTTGTTGAAAAAATGGGAAATTGCTGATGAACTTTGACCCCTTCTAACTTCCTAACCCCAAAACATTTTGTTTCAGAAATTGCGCTAATGTAAAGTAGACATGTGGGAAATGTTATTTATTAACTGTTTTGTGTGACATAACTCTCTGGGTTAAGGGCATAAAAATTAAAAGTTTGAAAATTGCAAAATTTTCAAAATTTTCATCAAATTTCCGATTTTTTCACAAATAAAAGCAAAAAATATCGTTCTAAATTTATAACTATCATGAAGTACAATATGTCACGAAAAAACAATGTCAGAATCACCGGGATCCGTTGAAGCGTTCCAGAGTTATGACCTCATAAAGTGACACTGGTCAGAATTGCAAAAAATGGCCTGGTCATTAAGTACAAAACTGGCTTCGTCCTTAAGGGGTTAAGATGGCAGGAAAACAATGAGGGAGGAAGGTGCACTTATACGTTTGAATCGGCCATGATGCATCAGACGCCTGTGCTTGGTTTGAAAAGTCCTCCTGTGCTGACAGCGTCTTTTTAAACTGCTTGGAAATAACTTGTTTTAATATTATCACTGTTATGGCTTCAGCATTTCTAGGAGCGTTTCAGTGGAAACAGAAGCCACTTACGTAACACCAGGTATTCCTGTTCTGGAGCTGGGCAGGAGTCCGTCACTTGTCACGTCCAAGACTATAAACACAGTGGAAACAGATGTGATCCTTGTTTTGTAGGTCATCCCGGACTCGGACGCTCATCGTGCTGGCCTCCAGGAAGGAGACCAGGTGCTGACTGTCAACAATGTGGACTTCCAGGATATTGAACACAGCAAGGTACCGGCATTTAACCTCATACTTAGACTAAACGTTTTGATTTATTTTTTCTTTCAAAATTAATTGCACTTGTAAAAATAAGAAACTTTGGCATAGATCTTAGAGAAATCTGCTTCTTTCTCCTCCTATACTATTCAGTCTCAAAATCCTCAATTAATGGGTAAAATCTTTCTTCAGTAAATTAAGATTTTCCCTTACTGACCTAGCAGATGGAAGTTCATAAGGTTCTGTGGAGAACTATAAGGGCCTGGGCTCTCATTGACATTTTCTGCTGAAAATACTGTAAGTGTGCATGTGCCCTAACTATTGTGTCTGGAGACTTTCCAGCACAATGTCCCTAGCTGCTTTCCTTCCTTTCTTCATAGAGTTTTAAAAGCACTATTTGCCTCAGACGGTCTGTAGTTTGTGAGGTGTCAGCACCAGCAGGACCTGGCCAGTCTTACTGGTTGTGATGTGAATGTACTGCAGGTGAGCCGCCCTGTACAGTCTGTGCCAGTGTCGGCATTACAAGACCATAACAGTGACCGTGCAGGAGAGAATTCAGCTGGTCCCGTCACCATGAGATGACTGGCAGCAGAGGATCCTTATTTCTGCAGGAGGAGATTGTATGAGAAGAGGAATGAGGATGGAGCAGAGAAGGGGAGAGACCTGGAAGCGCAGAATAGAGAGAGGGGAACTGCTGGAACTCAGCATAATACTACTGTATCATAGTGCCTACAAGGGCCCAGGAGGAGGCGGTCCCCTCCCTGCCAGAAAGTAATAATCCTCACAATGATGAGCAGTGCTGCAACATGAAGAGAAAACACTGTTTTGGTACATTTGTCTCTATATCCACTGCAAGTTGGGGATGTGGCTTGATTCAATATGTGAGCGAGGCCAAAAACACATCAGGCCTGGTTATTATTACAGTTAGTGTGGAGAAGCCAGGTGCATTGTAAGTAATGTACGTGTATGATGTGTGTGCAGCATGTACATTATGTGCAAGTGACATACATATATGATGTGTGTGCAGCAGGTTCAGTGGGTCCGGAAAGTATTCAGACCCCTTTTACATTTTTCACTTTTTTTTTTTCATTGCAGCCATTTGGTAAATTCAAAAAAGTTCATTTTTTTTCTCCTTAACCCCTTCACGACCGTGGGCAGTAAAATTACGTCCTATTTTAACGTGACTTAACGACCAGTGACGTAATTTTACGGCCTAAACGTCATTTGATTGCCGTGGCCATAGCAACAGCTTTCAAATGATGCCCCCTGCTGTTTCTTACAGCAGGGGACCTTTGCTTGACCCCAGGGGGGGTGGCATCGCCACCCCCTATCGACGATCGATGTGATTGGCTGTTCAAATCTGAACCGCCAACCACATCGTTCGCACTAATTTCGGCAAAAATAATGCCAGAATTACTGCGATACTGTGAGATCCGGCTATGATCTGCTCTAGCAGCTTCAACAAATCATAGCCGGAGCTCTAAAATGTCGCCCCCAGCCCCTGCAGCACTGATTGGAGCGATCGTGCTATGACGCGCAATCACTCCAATCAGTGTGCAGTGGGGCGGTCTGATCTGCCGGTGGCCGCCCTCCCCAGGCCTGTGCTGGCCTGCGAGCCCTCCCCCAACATGTCTGCAGCGTGCAGTGGCTGGTACTTGTGGTACCACGTCACCGCTGCTGCCGCCGCCGTATCTGAGGTCACCGCTCCTGCTGCACGTGAGTACTGTGCTCACCTTGCAGCCCGTGCGCGCTCCCGTGGTGCCCCGTGCGCGTTCCCGTGATGGCCCCTGCCCGTGCCCCCCTGCGATCTGCCCCCCCCACGCCCCGATCTGCCCCCCCCGACATCCCGATCTGCTCCTCTGCTCCCCCCGCGATCTGACTGCCTCCCCCATTATCTCTATTCTGCTTCTGCAGCTCCCTCTCCGGTCTCTCCCTCTGCTCTCCCCCGCTCCCCTTCTGCTCTCCCCCCCTCTCCCTCTGCTCTCCTCCCCTTTCCCCCTCTGCTCTCCCCCTACCCCTCTGCTCTCCCCCGACGTCCTCTTACCTGTCTTCACCGGCTCGTCCGAGGTCTTAACTGGCCCGATCACCTCTGCCTCCATCGCTGGGTCCTTCCTGGGCATTCTGCTGATCTACCCAACGTCCTGCCTGCTGCTCCTGTAAAGCTGTTCCTCTGCAGCTCTTCTGGTCAGTGAGTATAACTTTTTTTTTTTCCTGTATCCTGTCCATTTTTACACCTCATCCATCCGTGCGTCCCGCCGAGCGCTGATCAGGGATGCAGATAACGGATCGGCATCCCTGCTCAATTTTTGGCGTGACTTTTTTTTTCCGTATCCCCGACGCTTTTTGTATCGCATCCGTCCGTGCGTCCCGCCGAGCGCTGATCAGGGATGCGGATAACGGATCGGCATCCCTGCTCAATTTTTGGCGTGACTTTTTTTCCGTATCCCCGACGCTTTCTGTATCTCATCCGAATGTGCGTCCTGCAGCAGTCGATCAGTGCACCGCGTCTGTGAGTTTGAAAAGTGAAATGGCGTTCCTTCTCTTCTGAGCCCTGCCATTTGCCCAAACAATTACTTTCCACCACATATGAGATATCTACGTACTCAGGAAAAATTGCACAATACGTTCTATGGCGCAGGTTTTCCTGATACCGTTGTAAAAAAAAAAAACTACCTGATTGATGCAAAAAATTTGTGGTTAAAAAAAAAAATATTTTCACGGTTCAACGTTATCAACTTCTGTGGAGCCCCTGGGGGTACAAGGGGCTCACCAAATATCTAGATAAATTCCTTGAGGGGGTCTAGTTCCAAAATTGGGGTAATTTGTGGGGGAGATCCACTGTTTAGGCACCATAGGGGGTCTCCAAATGTGACATGGCGTCCACTAATGATTCCAATCAATTTTGCTGTCAAATGGCGTTCCTTCTCTTCTGAGCCCCGCCATGCGCCCAAACAATTACTTTCCACCACATATGAGGTATCTGCGTACTCAGGAGAAATTGCACAATACGTTTTATGGTGCATTTTATCTGATACCCTTGTGGGAAAAGAAGCTACCTGGTTCGAGTGACAGTTTTGTGGTGAAAAATAAAATTGTATTCCTGGATCAACATTATCAACTTCTGTGGAGCCCCTTGGGGCTCGCTAAACATCTAGATAAACTCCTTGAGGGGTCTAGTTTCCAAAATGGGGTCACTTGTGGGGGAGCTCCACTGTTTAGGCACCATAGGGGGTCTCCAAACGTGACATGGCGTCCGCTAATGATTCCAACCAATTTTGCTGTCAAATGGCGTTCCTTCTCTTCTGAGCCCCGCCATGCACCCAAACAATTACTTTCCACCACATATGAGGTATCGCCGTACTCAGGAAAAAATGCACTATAAATTTCATGGTGAATTTTTTCCTGATACCCTTGTGGGAAAAAAAGCTACCTAGTTGAAGCAACCGTTTTGTGGTAAAAAAAAACATTTTTTCTTTTCACGGCTCAACGATATAAAGTTCTGTGAAGCCCCCAGGTGTTCAAAGTGCTCACCAAACATCTAGAAAAATTATTTGAGGGCTCTAGTTTCCAAAATGGGGTCACTTGTGGGGTAGCTCCATTGTTTAGGCACCTAAGGGGGTCTTCAAACCCGACATGGCGTCCACTAATGAGTGCAGCTAATTTTGCGTTCAAAAATTCAAATGGTGCTCCTTGCCTTCCGAGCCCTGCCGTGTGTCCAAACATTTGATTTCCACCACATATGAGGTATCTGCGTACTCAGGAGAAAATGCACAATACATTTTATGGTGCATTTTTCCCTGATACCCTTGTGAAAAAAAAAGCTACCTAATTGAAGCAACCGTTTTGTGGTAAAAAAAAAATTTTTCTTTTCACGGCTCAACGATATAAAGTTCTGTGAAGCCCCCAGGTGTTCAAAGTGCTCACCAAACATCTAGAAAAATTATTTGAGGGCTCTAGTTTCCAAAATGGGGTCACTTGTGGGGTAGCTCCATTGTTTAGGCAACTCAGGGGGTCTTCAAACCCGACATGGCGTCCACTAATGAGTGCAGCTAATTTTGCGTTCAAAAATTCAAATGGCGCTCCTTTCCTTTCGACCTCTGCCATGCGCACAAACAATTGATTTTTACCACATATGGGGTATCAGCGGACTCGGGAGAAAATGCACAGTAAATTGTAGGGTGCACTTTCTCTTTTCTCCCTTGTAAAAATGAAAATTTTATGGCTAAAGTAACATTTTTGTGTTAAAGTAAAATTTTCATTTTTTCCTTCCACATTGCTTTGGTTCCTGTGAAGCACCTAAAGGGTTAATAAACTTCTTGGATGTGGTTTTGAGCAGTGTGAGGGGTGCAGATTTTAGAATGGGGTCACTTTTGGGTATTTTCTGTCACCTTGGCCTCTGAAAGTCACTTCAAATGTGATGTGGTCCCTAAAAAAAATTATTTTGTAAATTTTGTTGGAAAAATGAGAAATTGCTGATGACCTTTGACCCCTTCTAACTTCCTAACGGAGAAAAAATTTGTTTCGAAAATTGCGCTGATGGAAAGTAGACAAGTGGGAAAGTTTATTAACTATTTTGTGTGACATATCTCTCAGATTTATGGGCATACATTTTCAAAGTTTGAAAATTGTGAAATTTTCATAATTTTCGCAAAATTTCCTAAATTTTCACAAATAAACGCAAAAAATATCGGCCTAAATTTACCACTGACATGAAGTACAATATGTCACGAAAAAACAATCTCAGAATCCCCAGGATCCGTTGAAGCATTCCAGAGTTATAACCTGTCAAAGTGACACTGGTCAGAATTGCAAAAAATGGCCCGGTCATTAGGGTGTTTTAGTGGCCGGGGGTGAAGGGGTTAATGTACACTCTGTTTCCCATCTTAACAGAAATGTAGACATTTTTGCAAATTTATTAAATAAGAAAAACTGAAATCACATGGTCGTAAGTATTCAGACACTTATATTTGAGGCTGACTTCACATCAGCGTTTTTCTGCCGGTCAGCAGAAAAACGCAAAACGCATGTTGCCGGATCCGTTGTCTGCTCAATGCAATGTCAATGGACTAGCAGCAACAAGCGTTTGCATGCGGCAGTGTCTGGATCCGGTGAGTTGCAGTTTTTTTTACATGTTTCAAAAATGCAACATGTTGCGTTTTTTGCCTCCGTCCAAAAACTGCAGCTCACCGGATCCTGTACATTGCAGCACTAGCTGCAATGTATTTCAATGGGCGCCGGATCCTGTTTTCTCACTTGCGGTTGTTTGCGGCTGGAATGATCGTTTTTGCTGTTGAAAACATGGTCTGAAGCACATAGTTTTCTTTCAAATTCTTTATTTAAACATAAAATCTATAATATATATTTATTAATAAATATATAACTTTCAAAATAGAAGTGTTAAAGGGAACCTGTCAGCAGAAATTTCCCCTAAAACCTCACAGATTCCCCCTCTGCAGCTCCTGGGCTGCATTCTAGAAAGGTCCCTGTTATTATTGGGCCCCCTTTCTGACCAAAAAAAAGAGTTTATAAAGAGGTACCTTTTTGGCTTCGGATTCTATAAATCAGACACGGGGGCGGGCAGCCTGATGGCCGTTATTCTGCCCCCTGTCCTGTATGCCGCCCCCATCGCTGATTTCCATACTTCTGGACGCCGCCCACTGCTCCAGCCATCCCCGCGCATGCCCAGTGCCAGTCTCACGGGACTGAGCACTGTGACTGCTGGTGACGTGTGCGCAGGCAAGTGATTATGGGCGGGACTGTGACTGTTATCAGCAAGTACCCGCCCATAATCTCGTGAGCGCGCAAACCTCTCCAGCGTCACACTGTGCTCAGTGTAGATGCTAGACTGTATGGGCTGCTTCCAGGTATGACATCCCTTTGTCACGTGATAGTATTTTGAACACGCCCCTATCACGTGACAAAGGGACGTCATTCCTGGAAGCAGCCCATACAGTCTAGCATCTACACTGAGCACAGTGTGACGCTGGAGAGGTTTGCGCGCTCACGAGATTATGGGCGGGTATTTGCTGATAACAGTCACAGTCCCGCCCATAATCACTTGCCTGCGCACACGTCACCAGCAGTCACAGTGCTCAGTCCCGTGAGACTGGCACTGGGCATGCGCGGGGATGGCTGGAGCAGTGGGCGGCGTCCAGAAGTATGGAAATCAGCGATGGGGGCGGCATACAGGACAGGGGGCAGAATAACGGCCATCAGGCTGCCCGCCCCCGTGTCTGATTTATAGAATCCGAAGCCAAAAAGGTACAACTTTATAAACTCTTTTTTTTGGTCAGAAAGGGGGCCCAATAATAACAGGGACCTTTCTAGAATGCAGCCCAGGAGCTGCAGAGGGGGAATCTGTTAGGTTTTAGGGGAAATTTCTGCTGACAGGTTCCCTTTAATGTGTGTGTGTGTGTGTGTGTGTGTGTGTGTGTGTGTGTGTGTGTGTGTATATATATATATATATATATATATATATATATATATATATATATATATATATATATATATATATATATATATATATATATATATATATATATATATATATATATATATATATATATATATATATATATCTCAACAACAAGGCAGAATCCAGCAATAACGTGAGCAATCCAGGATGCTGTTAAAAAAAATTTTCTTTCTTTTTATTCATAAATTCATTAAAATATAATGGTCCAAGCAATTCAGAACAGCATTATCACAGGAAAATAACGCAGATAGGACAATATGTATGTATATAATTTTCTATATATCTATATTTATAAGTAACACTATATCTATCAATATTCCTCTATCTCTAGCAATCTATCAAACTTTCCATTTTTGTTTTAAATTTCTTTAAAATTATAAATCAACCTATCTATCTACCGATCTATACCGTATTTTTTGGACTATAAGACGCACCCTGGTTTTAGAGGAGGAAAATAGGAAAATAAAATTTTAAGCAAAAAAATGTGGTCATGACACACTGTTATGGGGCGAGGATCTGCTGCTGACACTGTTATGGGGGTAATGTCCCCAAATTCTCTACTAAGGTACTCCATCCTGGTAATGATCCTCCTGCCTTGTATATGATCCTGCTATAAACCCCCATCCTGCTCATATACCAGCATCCTGCTCATATTCCCTCATCCTGTTCATATACCCCCATCCTATTGATATACCCCCCATCCATCCTATTGATATTTCCCCCATCCATCCTGCTCATATACCCCCATCCTGCTCATATACCCCCATCCTGCTCATATACCCCCATCCTGTTCATATACCCCCATCCTGTTCATATACCCCCATCCTGTTCATATACCCCCATTCTGTTCATATACCCCCATTCTGCTCATATACCCCCATCCTGCTCATATACCCCCATCCTGTTCATATACCCCCATCCTGTTCATATACCCCCATCCTGTTCATATACCCCCATCCTGTTCATATACCCCCATCCTGTTCATATACCCCCATCCTGTTCATATACCCCCATCCTGTTCATATACCCCCATCCTGTTCATATAGCCCCATCCTGTTCATATACCCCCATCCATCCTGCTCATATACTCCCATCCTGCTATATGCCCCCATCGTGCTCATATACTCCCATCCTGTTCATATACCCCCATCCTGTTCATATAGCCCCCATCCTGTTCATATACCCTCCATCCATCCTGCTCATATACTCCCATCCATCCTGCTCATATACTCCAATCCATCCTGCTCATATACCCCCATCCTGTTCATATACCCCCATCCTGTTCATATACCCCCATCCTGTTCATATACCCCCCATCCATTCTGCTCATATACTCCCATCCTGCTATATGCCCCCATCCTGTTCATATACCCCCCATCAATCCTGCTCATATACCCCCATCCTGTTCATATACCCCCATCCTGTTCATATACCCCCCATCCATCCTGCTCATATACTCCCATCCTGCTATATGCCCCCATCGTGCTCATATACCATCCTGGTATATGGCCTGTATCCTATAGCACAGAGAAAAAAAAAAATAAACGTTTATACTCACCTTTTCCTCACTCCCTCCAGCACCGATCATCTTCCTCTCAGCGGCAATGACCTGTTTGTGTGGAGCCGTTCCCCTGCAGCACGCGATGTCTTCCTGTCTGTGCCGATCAGCTGACCAGCACAGATCAGCTGACCGGCCCAGACAGGAAGACATCGCGTGCAGCAGGGGGATGGCTCCACACACGGGGACGGGTGAGTACACTGATTCACTGCACCCCACGCTGATGATGACGCGCGGGGGGCAATGAATACAGCCGCACATGATCACTCAAGGCTGTAATTGCCAGGGGTGATCATGCGGACCGGCTCTTTACTATGCGCGCGTCCCCGCTCATCCTCCCGCCCACCTGTCAGTGCCGGCTTCAGCGCTGAGAGATGGGCGGGAGGATGGGCGTGCATATGTAATGAGCGAGCCCACGTGGTCACGGCAGGCGCTGCTGCTGCCTGCTCGTGCCCCCGATGACCCGCTCCACCGCAGCACCCTCGTTCCCGGCCGCAGCCCTATAGTCAGACCATAAGACGCACCCCCAACTTTCCCCCAACATTTGGGGGGAAAAAAGTGCGTCTTATGGTCCGAAAAATACGGTATATATTTCTTTCCATAATCTTGCTTACTTCCTATCTATATATATTTCTATGCATCCATCTATATTTTTCTCTCTCTCGATCTATATATCTCTGTATCTGTTTATTATCTAACTATTGGTTTAGCTAACTATTTTCTTTTTTTTTTTTTTTATTTTCAAGTCTCTATTCTCTCTCTGTCGGTCAGTCGCTCTCTGTCTCTCTCTCTATCCATGTCGGTCTATCCTCCCCCCCCCCCCCCCCTCTCATACTTACCGATCCCCGATCACTGGCGCTGCACGGCGTTCACACTGCTCTGGCGGCTTCTCCGCTTTTGAAAAAGCCGGCCGCTCATTATTCAATCTCGTATTCCCTGCTTTCCCCACCCACCTGCGCCTGATTGGTTGCAGTCAGACACGCCCCCACGATGAGTGTCTCACTACAACCAATCACAGCTGCCGGTGGGCCAGTCTATATCATGAAGTCAAATAAATAAATTAAACAAAAATGGCGTGCGGTTCCCCCCATTTTGATACCAGTCAGGGTAAAGCCATACGGATGAAGGCTGGTATTCTCAGGGAGATCCACGTCATGGGGAGCCCCCCAGCCTAACAATATCAGCCAGCAGCCGCCCAGAATTGCCGCATCCATTAGATGTGACCGTCCCGGAACTGTACCCGGCTCATCCCGAATTGCCCTGGTGCGGTGGCAATCGAGGTAATATGGAGTTAATGGCAGCAGCCCATAGCTGCCACTAAGTCCTAGGTTAATCATGGCTGATGTCTCCCCAAGATACCTTCCGTGATTAACCTACTAGTTAACCCCATTACGACTGCGTTACGTTTTAAAACGGCACTAAAAAAGGGTACTTATTCCTTTCTGCCGTTTTAAAACGGCGGTCGGAAAAAAGGGTCTAGCGCCCCCCAGAGTCAGAAAATTTCCGGGGTCTCAGCTGCCGGGGGTAGCTGAGACCCTGGAGATCATGATTCGGGCCGGTTTTTCCGGTCCCCGCTCACCTGATGACCGGTATACACCGTATACCGATCATCAAGTTATAGTAAATGACCGCGCCGGTAAAAAATCATTTATCTCCCATCTGGCATGATCAAACATGCCAGATGGGAGATAAATCTTTTTCCCGGTTCCCTCCGGTCCCCTCGGTATCCCCAAAGTGCCCCCCCCCGACCCCCAACCCCCTCCCGAAAATCCAAGATGGCCGCGCGCATCGGAGAGCACAGCAGCGCGCCGGCCGCATTTACAGTGTTCCTATGGTTTCTGTCGTATGTGCCATAACACATACGACAGAAACCTGCTCCCTAGGCCCTGCCGGGTCCCCCCCTACCCCCCCCTGGTGTCCCCCGGTGTCCCCCGGTGTCATACATACCGGAGCGCTGATCCCCCGCGGCCCCCTCCTCCTTCTCTGCAGACGCCGGTCACATGTGCCGAGCAGATGACAGCTTCCTGTGTTCAGGACGCTGGCTGCTGATGCTGCTCAGCACTGTGCAGCTGTGACCCGGGGAGGGTGGGTGCAGCTTTTTGCACCCACTCTCCTCAAATGGAGGGTCTGCCCTCCTAGAAAATGGGGGATACGTTCCCTGAACGTGTCCCCCATATTCTAGAAGGTCCAGAGGCGACGTGGGACATCCAAATGGATTATAGTGGATTTTTTTTTTTCTTTTCAATAAATTGGTCAATCAGGGAATGTTTTGGGGAGTGTTTTTTCAAATAAATTTTTTTTTGTTGTCAATTTTTTTTCTTATTACTGTCAATTAGTTATGTCGGGTATCTGATAGACGCCGTGACATAACTAATTGCTGGGCTTGATGCCAGGTGACATTACACACCTGGTATCAACCCCATTCATTACCCCGTTAGCCAACGCACCAGGGCGCGGGATGAGCTGGGGCGAAGCGCCAGAATTGGCGCATCTAATGGATGCGCCACTTCTGGGGCGGCTGCGGCCTGCTATTTTTAGGCTGGGAAGAGTCCAATAACCATGGCTCTTCCCATCCTGAAAATACCAGACCCCAGCTGTCAGCTTCACCTTGGCTGGTGATCTAATTTGGGGGGACCCCACGTTTGTTTGTTTTTTTTAATTATTTATTTATAAATAATTAAAAAAAAAAAAACAGCTTGGGGAGCCCTCCAAATTGATCACCAGACAAGATGAAGCTGTCAGCTGTGGTTTGCAGGCTACAGCTGTCTGCTTTACCCTAGCTGGCTATCAAAAATAGGGGGGACCCCACGTCATTTATTTTAATTTTTTTTTTTTTTTTTTGGGCTAAATACAAGGCTAGGCATCCTTTAGTGTCACATGAAAGGCACTAAAGGGCGCCAGCTTAGAATATGCAGGGGGGTGGGACGTTATATATGTTTGACATCTATCCATTCATCCACTGTAGCATTTTACGCTGTGTGCCCACAATCAGGGTTTGCAGCGTTTTGGGCGCAGAGTGTTTTCCCTGCGTCCATAACGCTGCGTTGTGCAGTAGAAGCACAGTGGCAGGATTTTTAGAAATCCCGTGCCCACTGTGTTTCTTTTCTCCGCAGCATAAACCGACCTGTGGCGCAGCTTCCCGAGCCTCAGCATGTCAATTTATGCTGCGGAGATGAGTGTTCTTTGCAGGTAGAATAAAACTAAAGTCCACAGCAGCCTGAACCCAAATCGTGGGCATGGGCAGCTGCGTTCTCCCGTGGACAACACTCACATTTCTGCAGGAGGCTGACACTGTGTACTAGACGCCGTGTCGCTGGATCATGGCCACATAGCCTAAAGGCTACTTTACACGCTGCGATATCGGTCCCGATATCGCTAGTGTGGGTACCCGCCCCCATCTGTTGTGCGACACGGGCAAATCGCTGCCAGTGCCGCACAACATCGCGCAGACGCATCACACATACTTACCTGCCCGGCGACGTCGCTGTGACCGGCGAACCGCCTCCTTTCTAAGGGGGCGGTCCGTGTGGCATCACAGTGACGTCACTGAGCGGCCGCCCAATAGAAGCGGAGGGGCGGAGATGAGTGGCCGGAACATCCCGCCCACCTTCTTCCTTCCTCATAGCGGCCGGGAGGCAGGTAAGGAGAGGTTCCTCGTTCCTGCGGCGTCACACATAGCGATGTGTGCTGCCGCAGGAGCGACGAACTACATCGTTACTGCTGCAGTAACGATAATCGAGAATGGACCCCCATGTCACCGATGAGCGATTTTGCACGTTTTTGCAACGATGCAAAATCGCTCATCGGTGTCACACGCAGCAACATCGCTAATGCGGCCGGATGTGCGTCACCAATTCCGTGACCCTAACGACTCCGCATTAGCGATGTCGCAGCGTGTAAAGCCCCCTTAACAGTGAGAAATTTGTTGCTACAGCAACATTTTTGTGAAGTACCTGTGGATTCAAAATGCTTACTATACTCCTGAATAAAATCCTTGAGGGGTCCAGTTTCCAAAATGAGGTCACTTGTGGGGGGTTTCTGATGTATAGGTACCCAAGGGGCCCTGCTAATGTGACATGGTGCGCGCAATTTACTTCAACTTTTCCAAAATTCAAATGGTGCTCCTTCCATTCCAAGCCCTCCCATTTATCCAAACAAAGGTTTTTGGCCACATGTGTGGTATCCCTGCGCTCACAAGAAATTAGATAACAACCTGTGGGGTACACGTTTTGTTGTTGCCTCTTGAAAAAGTGAAAAATGTGTCGCTAAATCAACATTTTTGTGAAAAAAATGAAAATTTCAATATGGCAACCTAAGCTTATCAAATTCTGTGAAGTATTCGTGGATTCAAAATGCTCAATATACACCTAGATTAAAGCCTTGAGGGGTCTTATTTCCAGAATGGGGTCACTTGTGGGGGACCTCCACTGCTTAGGCACCTCAGGGGCTCTCCTAATGCAACATGGCGTCCGCTATTGATTCCAGCCAATTTTGCAGTCAAACTGCACTCCTTCTCTTCTGAGCCCTGTAGTGTGCCCAAACAGTTGATTTCCACCACATACAAGATATCAACAAACTCAGGAGAAATTGCGCAATAAATTTCATGGTGATTTATTTCCTGTTACCCTTGTGAAAAAAAAAGCTACCTGGTTGAAGTAACAATTTTGTGGTAAAATTTTATTTTTTTATTTTCATGGCTCAACGTTATAAACTTCTGTAAAGCACCTGGGGGTTCAGGGTACTCACCAAACATCAAGATAAATTCCTTGAGGGGCCTAGTTTCCAATATGGGGTCACTTGTGGTGTTTTTTTGCTGTTTACGTACCTTAGGGGTCCTCCAAATGCGACATGGTGCCTGCAATCTTTTTCAGCCAAATTTCCTTTCCAAAATTCAAATATTGCTCCTTCCGTTCCAAGCCCTCCCATTTCTCCAAACAAAGGTTTCAGACCACAAGTGAGGTATCACCGCGCTCATAAAAAAGTGGGTAACAAACGTTGGGGTCAAATTTTTGGAATTACCTCTTGAAAAAGTGAAAAAATTGATGCTAAAGCAACATTTTTGAGAAAAAAATGAAAATTTTCAATGTGACAACGTAACGTTATCAAAATCTGTGAAGTACTTGTGGATCCAAAATGCTCACTATACCCCTAGATAGAAGCCTTAAGGGGTCTAGTTTCCAAAATGGTGTCACTTGTGAGGGGTTTCTGCTGTTTAGGTACCTTAGCGGACATGTAAATGCAACATGGTGCCCGCAATCTATTTCAGCCAAATTTGCTTTCCAAAATTCAAATATTGCTCCTTCTGTTCCGAGCCCTCCCATTTGTCCAAACAAAGGTTTCTGACCACATGTGGGGTATTGGCGCGCTCATAAGAAAGTGGGGAACAAGTTTTGGGGTTCATTTTGTTGTGTTATTTCTTCTAAAAGTGAATAAATTTGGGGTAGAGCAACATTTTAGGTAAAATTTTATTTTTTGCTTTTTTTCATTCCACTTTGCTTTAGTTCCTGTGAAGCACCTGAAGGGTTAATAAACTTCTTGGATGTGGTTTTGAGTACTTTGAGGGGTGCTGTTTTGAGTATGGTGTCACTTTTAGGTATTTTCTGTCACTTAGGCCTCTCAAAGTCACTTCAAATGTGATGTGGTCCCTAAAAAAATGGTTTTGTGAATTTTGTTGAAAAAATGGGAAATTGCAGATGAACTTTGACCCCTTCTAACTTCCTAACCCCAAAACATTTTGTTTCAGAAATTGCGCTAATGTAAAGTAGACATGTGGGAAATGTTATTTATTAACTGTTTTGTGTGACATAACTCTCTGGGTTAAGGGCATAAAAATTAAAAGTTTGAAAATTGCAAAATTTTCAAAATTTTCATCAAATTTCCGATTTTTTCACAAATAAAAGCAAAAAATATCGTTCTAAATTTATAACTATCATGAAGTACAATATGTCACGAAAAAACAATGTCAGAATCACCGGGATCCGTTGAAGCGTTCCAGAGTTATGACCTCATAAAGTGACACTGGTCAGAATTGCAAAAAATGGCCTGGGCATTAAGGACAAAACTGGCTTCGTCCTTAAGGGGTTAAAGAAAATGAAGACCTACACCAAAAAATCCTTTTATTTGTAATAAATGACGAAAAACAACAACCTCTTTCACCACTTTATTAAAGTCCCCAATTACCCTTCCATGTCCGACGTAATCCACCGAGGTCCCACGACGACGCTTTCAGCTCTGCTACATCAGAAGCTGACAGAGAGCGGTCACAGACCACGACCACTCTCTGTGAGCTCCCCGCAGCGACTGAAGTGAGTCGCGCTATCAGCGGTGCCGTCACTGAGGTTACCTGCGGCCACAGATCTTAGCGGGAGGACTGCAGTTGTGGCCGTGGGTAACCTCAGTGACGGCACCGCTGACAGCGGAGATCACTTCTGTCACTCATGGGATTTGCGGTCACCGGTGAGAGACCTTCACTGGTGACAGAAAATCAGGCCATGACACACACAGCCGCGGGATGTCAATGAAGTCGGGTGAAGTTCATCCGACTTCATTCTGATCGCGCGGCTCTGTCTGCTGTCAGCGGGCATTCAGCTCTGCTACATGGCTCTGTCTGTGTCTGCTGTCAGCGGCCATGTAGCAGAGCTGAATGGCAGATGACATAGTAAAAACGGATCCGTCAAAACTAAGAAAAAAAAAAAAACAGCATGCAAACGCAAGTGAACGGTCCGTTTTCATGCTGGATCCGGTAGACGGATCCAGTTAAACGTTCAGGTTACTTGCGGTGGCATGCGTTGTCCTCCAAAAAAAAACGGATCCAGTAACATGCAGTTTGCGTTTTTTTGTCTGAAGGCAAAAAAAAACGCTGATGTGAAGCCAGCCTTAGCCACATGCTGTCCATTTCCTTGAGATCCTCCTTGAGATGGTTCTTCTCCTTCATTGGAGTCCAGCTGTGTTTAATTAAACTGATAGGACATAATTTGGAAAGGCACACCCCTGTCTATATAAAGCTGGGGTCACACTAAACGACAGCGACAACGACGTCGCTGTTACGTCACCATTTTCAGTGACGTAGCAGCGACCTTGTAAGTCGCTGTTATGATCGCTGCTTAGCTGTCAAACACAGCAGCCGAAGCAGCGATCATAACGACACGCGTCGCTGTTCTGCAACATGTGCAGAGAGCAGGGAGCCGCGCACACTGAGCGCTGGCTCCCTGCTCTCCTAGCTACAGTACACATCGGGTTAATTACACGATGTGTACTGCAGCTACATGTGCAGAGAGCAGGAGCCGGCGCTGGCAGCGTGAGGGCGGCGGAGGCTGGTAACGAAGATAAATATCGGGTAACCACCTTGGTTACCCGATGTTTACCTTGGTTACAGCTTACCGCAGCTGTCAGATGCCGGCTCCTGCTCCCTGCTCGCTTCATTTCGTCGCTCTCTCGCTGTCACACACAGCGATCTGTGCGTCACAGCGGGAGAGCGACGACCAAAAAATGAAGCTGGCCATTCAGCAACGAGCGGCGACCTCACAGCAGGGGCCAGCTCGTTGCTGGATGTCACACACAGCGACAGCGACGGGACGTCGCTGCAACGTCACAGAAAATGGTGACGTAGCAGCGACGTCGTTGTCGCTGTGTGTGACACCACCTTAAGACCTCACAGTGCATGTCAGACCAAATGACAATCATGAGGACAAAGGAACTGCCCAAGGAGCTCCGAGACAGAATTGTGGCAAGGCACAGATCTGCCCAAGGTTACAAAAGAATTTCTGCAGTACTCAAGGTTTGAACAGCACAGTGTCCTCCATTATCCTTAAATAGAAGAAGTTTGGGACAACCAGAACTCTACCTAGACCTGGACATCCAGCCAAACTGAGCAATCGTGGGAGAAGAGCCTTGGTGAGAGAGGTAAAGAAGAACCCCAAGATCACTGTGGCTGAGCTCCAGAGATGCAGTAGGGAGATGGGAGAAAGTTCCATAAAGTCAACTATGACTACAGCCCTCCACCAGTTGGGCCTCTATAGCAGAGTGGCCTGATGGAAGTCTCTCCTCAGTGCAAGACATATGAAAGCCCGCATAGAGGTTGCAAATAACACATGAAGGACTCCCAGACTATGAGAAATAAGAGTCTCTGGTCTGATGAGACGAAGATAGAACTTTTTGGTAATAATTCTAAGCGGTATGTGTGGAGAAAACCAGGCACAGCTCATCACCTGCCCAATACAATCCCAACAGTGAAACATGGTGGTGGCAGAATAATGCTATGGGGGTATTTTTCAGCTGCAGGGACAGGACGACTGGTTACAATTGAAGGAAAGATGAATTCGGCCAAGTACAGAGATATTCTGGAAGAAAACCTCTTCCAGAATGCTCTGGACCTCAGACTTGGCCAAAGGTTCACCTTCCAACAAGACAATGATTGTAAGCACACAGCTAACATAACAAAGGAATGGCTTCAGAACAACTGTGACCATTCTTGACTGGCCCAGCCAGAGCCCCGACCTAAACTCAAATGAGCATCTCTGGAGAGACCTGAAAATGGCTGTCCACCAACATTCACCATCCAACCTGACGGAACCGGAGAGGATCTGCAAGGAAGAATGGCAGAGGATCCCCAAATCCAGGTGTGAAAAACTTGTTGCATCATTCTCAAGAAGACTCATGGCTGTACTAGCTCAAAAGGGAGGGTGCTTTTACTCCATACTGAGCAAAGGGTCTGAATACTTATGACCATGTCATATTTTAGTTTTTCTTGTTTAATAAATTTGCAAAAAGTTCTCCATTTCTTTTTTTTTTTTTTCTGTCAAGATGGGGTGCAGTGTACATTAATGAGAAAAAATAATGAACTTTATTTAATTTACCAAATGGCTGCAATGAAACAAAGTGAAAAATGTAAAGGGGTCTGAATACTTTCTGTGCCCACTGTGACTTTCATTACAAAATAATCAGTTTTGCTCCAGTTCTCATTTTGCCTCAGATACAGGTTAGATTCGGCTCTGCATAAAAGCTGTTGTACAGGAGGGGAGTGTTGCAGCTGTGGAGCGCTCTTTTTACTGTCCTTGTACTAATCTGCAGTTATGATAAACTAGAAGGTGGCCCGATTCTAACGCATCAGGTATTCTAGATTTTACGTATTGTGTAGTTGTATGTATGATTTTTGTTATATATATATATATATATATATATATATATATATATATATATATATATATATATATATATATATATATATAGATGTTGTGTGTAGTTGGCAGTGTTTGTGTAGGGCGCTGTAAGTGTTCCGGGTGTTGTCTGGGTGTGGGGGGGTGAGAGCGGTGTTTGTGTGTTGCGTTGTGTATGTTGCGCTGTGTGTGTGTGTTGCGCTGTGTGTTGCGCGGTTTGTGTGTGTGGTGCGTGTGTGTTTTGGGGGAAGGTATGTTTTGTGCAAGGTGTGTGTGTTGCGCGGTATGTGCGTACATTTGTGTGTTGGGTGTTGTGTGTGTGCGGCGTTGTCTGTGTGTGGGTGTCTGTGTAGGGCGGTGTTTGTGGTTCCCAGTGTGTGTGGTGTGTTGTGCGGTGCGCGTATGGCGGTGTGTGTGTTTTTGGGGGAGGTGTGCACCCCCATCGTGCTCCATCCCCCATGCTGCACACCCCCCCCATCGTGCTCCATCCTCCATGCTGCACACCCCCCATCGTGCTCCATGCTGCGCACTCCCCATCGTGCTCCATCCTTCAATGCTGCGCACCCCCCATCGTGCTCCATCCCCCATGCTGCGCACCCCCCATCGTGCTCCATCCCCCATGCTGCGCACCCCCATCGTGCTCCATCCCCCATGCTGCGCACCCCCTATCGTGCTCCATACTCCATGCTGCGCACCCCCCATCGTGCTCCATCCCTCATGCTGCGCACCCCCCATCGTGCTCCATCCTCCATGCTGCACACCCCCATCGTGCTCCATGCTGCGCACCCCCCATCGTGCTCCATGCTGCGCACCCCCCATCGTGCTCCATGCTGCGCACCCCCCATCCTGCGCCATCCCTCATGCTGCGCACCCCCCATCGTGCTCCATGCTGCACACCTCCCATCGTACTCCATCCGCCATGCTGCGCACCCCCCATCGTGCTCCATCCCCGATGCTGCACACCCCCCATCGTGCTCCATCCTCCATGCTGCACACCCCCCCATCATGCTCCATCCTCCATGCTGGGGCCGCCGGGGGCGGGGCCGAGCGTGCCAACGTGTGCCGGGGACGAGCGGGCGAGGCGTCAGCGTATGCCGGCTCCCTGCACATGTGTACCGGGAGCCGGTGTACGCTGGTAACCATGATACACATCGGGTAACTAAGGGAAGCGCTTCCTATAGTTACCTGATGTGTGTCATGGTTACCAGCGTACACCGGCTCAGTCACGATCCCAGCATCGCAAAGTTATGTACGCCGGGGGTGGGGCCGAGCGGGCGAGGCATCAGCATATGCCGGCTCCCTGCACATGTGTACCGGGAGCCGGTGTACGCTGGAGCAGGTGATGTGTGCGGAGGGCCGTGGCAAGCGGCCAATCCATGCGGGGGGCGGGGCCAGGCCGAGGCGAGCGGGAGCGGGCGATGCGTGCGGAGGGCCGTGGCGAGAGGCCAATCCATGCGGGGGGGCGGGGCCAGGCTGAGGCGAGCGGGAGCGGGCGATGCGTGCGGAGGGCCAATCCATGCGGTGGTGGGCCAGGCCGAGCCTAGCAGCCAATCCGACAGTTGTCACTGTAACG
The DNA here is from genome assembly GCF_048569485.1 of Anomaloglossus baeobatrachus. NCBI lineage: Eukaryota > Metazoa > Chordata > Amphibia > Anura > Aromobatidae > Anomaloglossus > Anomaloglossus baeobatrachus. The sequence goes on along the minus strand of NC_134361.1, from coordinate 144,621,132 downwards.
ACACTGTCACGACACAATTTTGGAGCAAGACAGACAGACAGACAGACAGAATAAGGCAATTGTATATATAGATGGCTTCCACTAAAGCGCCATCTTTCATCACCTCCGACAGTAACACACCTTACTGGTGAGCCAAGGTTCTGTAGAACAAGGCAGGTTATTGATGTTATAATTACGCCCTGATGTACTCCTCGCAATATTACACTTCTAGTATAATGAGGGCTGTAGACTGACTGTAATTGGAGCTTGTTATAATAATCTCTCTGATATGTGCTGTATGGAGCTACTTAAGACTCCGCCATCACTGTTCTTGTGCTTCTCCTTTAGGCAGTGGAGATATTGAAGACGGCTAGAGAAATCTATATGCAAGTGCGATACTTCCCATACAGTAAGTATCTGGCAAAGGTAATGGATTGTGCTCATTCATCTGTCCATACAGACCACTGCATGCATGGACTGATTATTGGACTTTTTCACTGTCATGTCATTCAGAGAGAGATTGCAGATATAGGCTGCTGCCACTAGGAGGCAGACACTGCACCAGGTGAATCAGGCGGTGCCAAAAATCAAGCTTCACCTTTACCCAGTTCACAATCACAATTTAGAAGTAATGCCGTAGTCCTGTCTCGTTGTGCTAAATCACTCCCTCATAAACTCACTAATACATTTTTTTTATTATAATTATTATCACCCCGAAAAAAAATCTAGAAAAAAAAGGTTTAACATAACTTGATTAAAAGGAAATGCATTGCCAGAAAATGGTTTGTTAAAATGGTTATGGCATTGAGGTTGTCTGAATTGAGAGGTATTGGTGAGCTATATCTAGGATAAGTCCTCAATATGGAAGTAGTGGGGGTCCGGCACCTCAGAGAGCGGCGGGGGCTGCGAGCACCACCAGCAGCAGTACAGAGTCTGAACACCCCCCGCGCTCACTGTGATGGACATGAGCTGCAGTACTCCTCTACGGCCACTACACAGTGAGCAGTGCTGCTGCGCTCTGCATCTCACTTACATCCGGAGCCCATCGATGGGGGTCACACCTGCCCACCAAGCATCAGCATGCATGTAAGGACAAAAATAACAATTATCTACAATGCTTAAATAAAAAAAAAAATTATTAGGTGAAAAAAGGAATGTGTCCCCAATTGTGGATGGCAAAAACTATTCCCTTAAATAATGTTTAAATGAGGCAGATTTGTTGTAGAAACTAGATATTTTTTCCATAAATCTGAATGAGGTAAACATACCTATACTCTAAATCTTCTATAATGCTCCTCCTATCCTAAAATTGTGAACTATTGCAGTCTGAATATAATGAAGAGTGTACAAAGATGACAACTTTTCACCTTTGCACAGGCTGTCACAGGGACCCCCTAATAACCAGTGCTACTGGGAATTGCCCTGCATACATCTTTCGGCCTGTGGAATGGTTTTCTCTCTGGTCCTCAACATGTATGTGAGGGCGATCACCACTTCGTGTCGTTTCCTTCTTTCATGTTTTAGGTCCTCCTCTTTTAGATAGTAAGATATACCCCAAGTGTCTGTAGTCTGAATACCCCGTTAAATCATGGCTGAGGATGGGGACCGCGCAGCATTGTCAGCGCAGCTGTGCTATTTTCCAGGATAGATAAATGTTCTTGTTTCTTTTGCTTGAGCAGTAGCACATATTCCTAACACATGACTGCTCTCTTTTTAGACCTACTCTGCAGTGACGATGCTAGAAAATTCCCGTCCTTCTCTAAATTTCCTCCGTTAGCTGTCACAAATGGTGCAATTTTCTGGTACATTGCAAAAAGGAGTGATGGTCCTTTCCTGTGAGATTTATGGCCGCATTGTGTAACCAAGCCTATTCAATTAATATTCCTAAATACGACTTTAAAGGGAACCTGTCAGGTGCAATATGCACCCAGAACCACGAGCAGTTCTGGATGTATATTGCTAATCCCTGCTTAACCATCCCTGTGTACAATAGCATAGATAAAGAGATCTTTAGAAAAAGTATTTCTAAAGACCCGCTATGATATCCTAATGAGCGGGGAGATTAGTCGCAAGGGCGTTAGTTCCTGCGCTCATTCTGCCCTCTTAGCATGTTAGAACTCCCACAGAGACATGCTACCATTCTAATTGTCATCAGCAGTGACGCATGTACCTGTGTCCGTTTTCCCCGCTTCAGAACGCTGGGTCAAGTCAACTGTTCTGTTTATTTATGGGGGATTTTGTAGAATTGTGCAGTTTTCTTCAGATACTGACATTTGCACTGCTATAATATTTGAGTAGAATTCTATGTACGTAAGACTTTGATTTCCTATTTTATAAACTCATGAGCATATACAAACGGAATGATCCATAATGTACTGGGTAGTCATGGATCGTGTGCGGTTAATCCCTGCCATGGGCAGGCGGCGGCGATCTGCGCACATATCAGCTGTTTTCAACAGCTGACATGTGTGCCTGCTAGTCGCGGGTGGAATCGCTTCCACCCGCGACTATTAACCCCTTACATCTCGCTGCCAAAATCTAGCAGCAAGATGTATATGCGCGCCGCCATTATTCTGACTTACCCCACCCCTATCGGCAGTCACGTGACATGATCACGTGACTTCCGGTGGTTGCCATGGTAGCAGAGAGTCATGTGATGACGCCTGTAGCTAACGAGTCATTTACTCTCAATGCCGGTATACAACCAGCATTGAAAGTAAAGCAGCATATCTGCAGATCTTAGCTCTATAGCTGTGATCTGGAGATATGACAGAGCGATCAGATTGCTGATCTATACAGCCCCCTAGGGGGACTAGTAAAATAAAAATTAAAAAAAAAAAACCTAAAATTTCAAATCACCCCCCCTTTCACCCCATTGAAAATTAAAGGGTTAAAAAAATAAAGCTATACACATTTGGTATCGCCGCGTTCAGAAATGCCCGATCAAAATATAAAATCAATCTGATCAGTAAATGGCGTAGCGGCAAAAAAATTCCAAACTCCAAAATTACGTTTTTTGGTCGCCGCAAGTTTTGCGATCAAATGTAGCATCTGTGAAAAAATGGTACCATTTAGAAACGTCAGCTTAAGACGCAAAACATAAGTCATCACTGAGCCATAGATCCCAAAAAATGAGAACGCTACAGGTTTCAGAAAATGGCGCAAAACATGCGCCACTTTTATTGGACAAACTTCAGATTTTTTTTTTAACCCCTTAGATACAAGTAAACCTATACATGTTTGGTGTCTACAAACTCTCACCGACCTGAGGCATCACACTGACACATCGGTTTTACCATATAGGGAACACAGTGAATAAAATATCCCAAAAACTATTGTGCGATCACTTTTTTGCAATTTTTCCGCACTTGGAATTTTTTTGCCGTTTTCCAGTACACTATATGGTATAACTTAAGCTTCCATTTAAAAGTACAACTCGTCCCGCAAAAAACAAGCCCTCATATGGCAAGATTGACGGAAAAAAAAAAAAGTTACGGCTCTCTGAAGAAAGAGGGAAAAAAACACTGAAAAACGCAAAATGCCCTGGTGCTGAAGGGGTTAAGGTATGTGCACACGCTGCGTTCTTGATTTGATGAAAAAAATGCACCCTCTGGCAGACTTGACAACTGTAAACACTGCGTGTGAAAAAAACCCACTGTGAAACTGCATGTATTTTCAATGCGTTTTTGTCAGTGCGTTTTCTTTAACCCCTTCAGCCCCGGGGCACTTTCCGTTTTTGGTTTTTTGCTCCCCTTCTTCCGAGAGCCGTAACTTTTTTATTTCTTTGTCGCTCCATTGGGAGACCCAGACAATTGGGGTGTATAGCTACTGCCTCCGGAGGCCACACAAAGTATTACACTTTAAAAAGTGTAACCCCTCCCCTCTGCCTATACACCCTCCCGTGCATCACGGGCCCATCAGTTTTTAGCTTTGTGTTGAAGGAGGCACACATGCACACAATGCTCCACATTTTAGTCAGCAGCAGCTGCTGACTATTTCGGATGGAAGAAAAGAGGGCCCCTAACAGGGCCCCCGGCATGCTCCCTTCTCACCCCACTGAGTCGGCGGTGTTGTTAAGGTTGAGGTACCCATTGCGGGTACAGAGGCTGGAGCCACATGCCGCTTTCCTTCCCCATCCCTTAGGGGCTCTGGGTGAAGTGGGATCCTAACCGGTCATCCAGACACTGGGACCGGGCTCCCTCCGCAGCCCCTGGTGGTATCTGCCGGACAGGAGACTGAGTATCGTCAGGGACAAGGCCCTGCAACTACAGGTACTCTGTGTCCCCTTTGGGACGGTGCATGGAGCACCTGGGCCTCAGACGCTGCAGCGCCTGCAGTGTTTGTTTTTTGTCCGGGACTACCGCGCCGACCATGCCTGCTTGTCGGCCGCGGTTTCTACTTTAGTCCCTGGCTTTTGCGGCCTAGTACATTAAACGCCCGCCCACGGGCCTGCCAGTCAGGGGCAAGGGCGGGACGGTCGGGCTGACGCCGACAGTGAGGGCTGGAGCACACATAGCTGTCCTCCTCCCCCCTCACTATTCCCTATGGGGCACCAGATTCCCGCACTTTTGTAAGTCCGCCCACGGCTCCCTCCTCCCCTGTGAATGCCGACAGCCATGTTTTAACACATCCTGCCGGTGGAGGACTTCTGGCTGCAGCTCTGGGAGACCCGAGGCAGGGAATCTGGTGGCCACACACCGCTGGAGCGATTGGTAAGCCACACCGGTTACCGGTGCTGGTCCCCCTGGGGTGCTGACCTGTATATAGATACATTATATTTGTATACTTTCCGGTTCAGCTGTATTGTTAACTTGTGGCTATATACCCTCAGTGATCACGCTCCTGGGAGACAACAGCATGTCGTTCACAAGGAGCAAGGGGGCCAAGGCACAGGGTTATTTTGCTACCTGTACCTCTTGTGCGGCTATGTTACCTGCAGGTTCCACCTACCCTCACTGTGAGCAATGCTCGGCCCCTGTGGCACTCGCTCAGCCGGAGCCTGAGGCACTAGGGGGTCCCTCGGCCCAGGTAGAACCACCGGCCCCCCCTGTCCAGATGGCAGGGACAGAGTTTGCTGTTTTAGCTGACAAACTCTCTGAGTCGCTTTCTCATTCCATGACTCAGTCTATGGATAAATGGTCTGTTAAGTTTCTAGAGGTTTTGCAGTCCAGACCGGCCCTTACACAGGCCCCGGGCACTGCGGGATCACCCCCAGGCCCCTCTCGGTCTGCGACTAAGCGTGTTCCTGGTGTGGCCTCTAGTTATTTCGTGCAGGACTCCGGCACGGACCGCAGTCCCAGACCAGCTAAGCGGGCTCGCTTAGATTCTTCCCCGACTTCCTCACGCTGCTCAGGGTCTCAGCTTGAGGATTCTCTAGAGGAGGAGGCGGAGGTCGCAGCTCAGGACTCTGATCCTGACGTTGCTCTCAATCTGGATACACCTGAAGGGGACGCCATAGTAAATGATCTTATAGCGTCCATCAACCAGGTGCTAGACCTGTCTCCCCCAACTCCGCCTACAGAGGATTCGGCTTCACAACAGGAGAAACACCAGTTTAGGTTTCCTAAACGTACACGGAGTGCTTTCTTCGATCACTCTAACTTTAGAGATGCTGTCCAGAAGCACAGGGCTTTCCCGGACAAGCGCTTTACTAAACGCCTTAATGACACACGTTACCCCTTCCCCGCTGACGTGGTTAAGGGTTGGGCTCAGTGTCCCAAGGTGGATGCTCCAGTCTCTAGACTGGCGGCTAGATCCGTAGTAGCAGTGGCTGACGGTGCATCGCTCAAGGATGCCACGGACAGGCAGATAGAGCTCCTACTAAAATCCATCTATGAAGCCATAGGCGCGTCTTTTGCCCCAACCTTTGCAGCAGTGTGGGCACTCCAGGCTATCTCAGCTTGTCTGTCTGAGATTAATGCAGTCACCCGTACCGCTGCGCCACAAGTAACATCTTTGACTTCTCAGGCGTCAGTATTTGCATCCTACGCCATGAATGCTGTCCTGGACTCGGCTAGCCGTACAGGGGTAGCATCCGCCAATTCTGTGGCAGTCCGCAGGGCCATGTGGCTACGCAAATGGAAGGCAGACTCTGCTTCCAAAAAGTTCTTGACCGGTTTGCCTTTTTCTGGCGACCGACTGTTTGGCGGGCGATTGGATGAAATTATTAAGCAATCCAAGGGAAAGGACTCGTCCTTACCCCAACCCAAACCAAACCGACCTCAGCAACGGAAAGTTCAAGCGAGGTTTCGGTCCTTTCGGCCCTCAGCCAGATCCCAACCCTCCTCGTCCAACAGACCACAGAAGAGCCAGAGGAACTCTTCTGCATGGCGGTCTAAGTCACGTCCTCCAAAGACCGCTGGAGGCACCGTCTCCAAGGCGGCCTCCTCATGACTTTTGGCCGCCTCAAACCGCATCCTCGGTCGGTGGCAGGCTCTCCCGCTTTTGCGACGCCTGGTGGCCACATGTCCAAGACCGATGGGTGAGGGACATTCTGTCTCACGGTTACAGGATAGAGTTCAGCTCTCGTCCTCCGACTCGTTTTTTCAGAACATCTCCGCCCCCCGAGCGGACCGTTGCGCTTTTTCAGGCGGTGGACACTCTGAAAACAGAAGGAGTGGTGATCCCCGTTCCCCTTCAGGAACGCGGTCGCGGTTTTTACTCCAATCTGTTCGTGGTGCCAAAAAAGGATGGCTCATTCCGTCCCGTTTTGGACCTAAAATTGCTCAACAGACATGTGACAACCAGGAGGTTTCGCATGGAATCCCTCCGATCTGTCATCGCTTCGATGTCCCAAGGAGACTTCCTAGCATCAATCGACATCAATGATGCCTATCTCCATGTGCCGATCGCTCAAGAGCATCAACGCTTCCTGCGTTTCGCCATCGGGGACGAACACCTACAGTTTGTGGCACTGCCTTTCGGCCTGGCGACAGCCCCACGGGTCTTCACCAAGGTCATGGCATCCGTCGTAGCGATCCTTCACTCTCAGGGCCACTCGGTGATCCCTTACCTAGACGATCTCCTAGTCAAGGCACCCTCACGGGTGGCTTGTCAACACAGTCTGACCGTTGCTCTGGAGACTCTCCAGAGGTTCGGGTGGATCATCAATTTTCCAAAGTCAAAATTGTCTCCGACCCAGTCACTGACGTACCTCGGAATGGAGTTTCATACTCTCTCAGCGATGGTCAAGCTGCCGCTGGACAAACAGCGGTCGCTGCAGACAGGGGTACAATCCCTTCTTCAGGCACAGTCGCACCCCTTGAGGCGCCTCATGCACTTCCTGGGGAAGATGGTGGCAGCAATGGAGGCAGTTCCATTTGCGCAATTTCATCTGCGTCCACTCCAATGGGACATTCTCCGCAAATGGGACAAGAGGCCGACGTCCTTGGACAGGAACGTCTCTCTGTCTCTGGAAGCCAAGACCTCTCTTCAGTGGTGGCTTCTCCCCACTTCTCTGTCGAAAGGAAAATCCTTTCTGCCCCCATCCTGGGCTGTGGTCACGACGGACGCGAGCCTGTCAGGATGGGGAGCGGTTTTTCTCCACCACAAGGCTCAGGGAACCTGGACTCCGACAGAGTCCTCCCTTCAGATCAATGTTCTGGAGATCAGGGCAGTGTATCTAGCCCTCAAGGCGTTCCATCGGTGGCTCGAGGGCAGGCAGATCCGCATACAGTCGGACAACGCCACGGCGGTTGCGTACATCAACCACCAGGGCGGCACGCGCAGTCGTCAAGCCTTCCAAGAAGTCCGGCGGATTCTGCTGTGGGCGGAGGCCACAGCCTCCACCATCTCCGCGGTTCACATTCCGGGCGTAGAAAACTGGGAAGCAGACTTCCTCAGTCGCCAGGGCATGGACGCGGGGGAATGGTCTCTCCACCCGGACGTGTTTCAAGAGATCTGTTGCCGCTGGGGAACGCCGGACGTCGATCTCATGGCGTCTCGGCACAACAACAAGGTCCCGGCATTCATGGCACGGTCTCAGGACCACAGAGCTCTGGCGGCGGACGCCTTAGTTCAGGATTGGTCGCAGTTTCAACTGCCTTATGTATTCCCTCCTCTGGCAATGCTGCCCAGAGTGTTGCGCAAGATCAGGTCCGACTGCCGCCACGCCATCCTCGTCGCTCCAGATTGGCCGAGGCGGTCGTGGTACCCGGATCTGTGGCATCTCACGGTGGGGCAACCGTGGGCGCTCCCAGACCGACCAGACTTGCTATCTCAAGGGCCATTTTTCCATCTGAATTCTGCGGCCCTCAACCTGACTGTGTGGCCATTGAGTCCTGGCTCTTAGCGTCCTCAGGGTTGTCTCAAGATGTCATTGCCACTATGAGACAGGCCAGGAAGCCAACGTCAGCCAAGATCTATCACAGAACTTGGAGGATCTTCTTAGCCTGGTGCTCTGAGAGGGGGTTTATCCACTGGCCGTTTGCCTTACCCAGGTTTCTTTCCTTCCTTCAATCGGGATTGGACAAGGGTTTGTCCCTCGGCTCTCTCAAGGGTCAAGTCTCGGCGCTTTCCGTGTTTTTTCAAAAGCGTCTAGCCAGGCTTCCGCAGGTCCGCACGTTCCTGCAGGGAGTTTGCCACATAGTCCCACCTTACAAGCGTCCGCTGGAACCCTGGGATCTCAACATGGTTCTACGGGCTCTTCAAAAACCACCTTTTGAGCCGCTGCGGGATGTCTCTCTATCACGTCTTTCGCAGAAGGTGGCATTTCTAGTGGCGGTTACTTCACTCCGCAGAGTGTCAGAGCTTGCAGCGCTGTCATGCAAAGGCCCTTACCTGGTATTTCAGCAGGATAAGGTGGTTCTGCGTCCGGTCCCGGACTTTCTCCCTAAGGTGGTGTCCACTTTTCATCTCAATCAGGATATCTCCTTACCTTCATTTTGCCCTCATCCAGTTCACCAATGTGAAAAGGATTTGCACTTGTTAGATCTGGTGAGAGCACTTCGGTTCTACGTGTCTCGCACGGCGCCCCTGCGCCGTTCTGATGCGCTCTTTGTCCTTGTCGCTGGCCAGCGTAAGGGGTCGCAGGCTTCCAAGTCTACCTTGGCTCGGTGGATCAAGGAACCGATTTTTGAAGCCTATCGTTCTTCTGGGCTTCCGATTCCTTCAGGGCTGAAAGCCCATTCTACCAGAGCCGTAGGTGCATCCTGGGCATTGCGGCACCAGGCTACGGCTCAGCAGGTGTGTCAGGCGGCTACCTGGTCGAGTCTGCACACCTTCACGAAACACTATCAGGTGCATGCCTATGCTTCGGCAGATGCCAGCCTAGGTAGGCGAGTCCTTCAGGCGGCGGTTGCCCACCTGTAAGAGGGGGCCGTTTTACGGCTCTTTTTATCGAGGTATTCTTTTACCCACCCATGGACTGCTTTTGGACGTCCCAATTGTCTGGGTCTCCCAATGGAGCGACAAAGAAGAAGGGAATTTTGTTTACTTACCGTAAATTCCTTTTCTTCTAGCTCCTATTGGGAGACCCAGCACCCGCCCCTGTTCCCTTCGGGCTGTTGTTCTTTTGTGTACACATGTTGTTCATGTTGAATTGTTCTTTTGGTTCATGGTTTCAGTTCTCCGAACATCCTTCGGATTGAATTTACCTTAGACCAATTTATAAGTTTTCCCTCCTTCCTGCTTTGGCACCAAAACTGATGGGCCCGTGATGCACGGGAGGGTGTATAGGCAGAGGGGAGGGGTTACACTTTTTAAAGTGTAATACTTTGTGTGGCCTCCGGAGGCAGTAGCTATACACCCCAATTGTCTGGGTCTCCCTATAGGAGCTAGAAGAAAAGGAATTTACGTTAAGTAAACAAAATTCCCTTCTTTTCCGTCAATCTTGCCATATGAGGGCTTGTTTTTTACGGGACAAGTTGTACTTTTAAATGAAACCATAAGTTTTACCATGTGGTGTACTGGAAAAAAATTCCAAGTGTGGAAAAACTGCAAAAAAAGTGTGATGGCACAATAGTTTTTGGGATGTTTTATTCACTATGTTCACTATATGGTAAAACTGATGTGTTGTGATGCCTGAGGTCGGTGCGAGTTTGTAGACACCAAACATGTATAAGTTTACTTGTATCTAAGGGGTTAAAAAAAATTCACAAGCTTGTCCAATAAAAGTGGCGTACGTTTTGCGCCATTTTCCGAAACCCGTAGAGTTCTCATTTTTTGGGATCTATGGCTCAGTGACTGCTTATTTTTTGTGTCTCGAGCTGACGTTTCTAATGGTACCATTTTTGAGCAGATGCTGCGATTTGATCGCCTGTTATTGCATTTTGCGTAAAACTTGCGGCTACCAAAAAACGTAATTTTGGCATTTGGAATTTTTTTTGCCACTACGCAGTTTACCAGTCAGAGTAATTGATTTTATATTTTGATAGATCGGGCATTTCTGAACACGGCGATACCAAATATGTGTATATTTATTTATTTTTTAACTCTTTAATTTTCCATGGGGGGAAAGGGAGGTGATTTGAACTTTAAGGCTATGTGCGCACTAGGCCGTTTTACCCGCGGATTTACCCGTGGATTTGCTGCGGAAATTTTTTGAGAAAGGTTTGAAATCTTTCTGCAGACATTTCCCAGCAAAACCTATGGGAACAAAAATAGCTGTGCGCACGCTGCGGATTTTTCTCAAGAAACTTTCTTGAGAAAATGAGCATGTCCATTATTTTCCGCAGTTACCTGCGGAATACCCCCGGAATTTCACTCCATTCACTGTAATGTAATTGCGAAATTCCGGGGGTATACCGCAGGTAGCAAATGATGTGCGGTATACCCCCGGTATAGCCGCGATTTACATGCGGTAATGTACATCGCTGCCTGCGGTTTTTCAGGAAGTGATGTCATCATGACAGAAGAGGAAGTGGAGCAGAGTAAACACAGACGTCACACTCCCTGGACGCCGCACAGAAGCACTTCCGTGTGACGTCCGGCGGGTGCCCGTGCAGTCTGTGTCCCGCTGCAGCCCCGCCGCTGCCTGCCCTGCAGTGGGTCAGTGTCTGCCCGCAGTGTCAGCAGATTGTCACGCTGCAGCGCAGGCAGAAACTCACACAGCAGTGCGTGCAGCCGCGGGGATGACGGGCGCTGCTGTCAGGAGGTGAGATCAGATCATTACCTGATGTGACGATCTCCTGCCTTCTGACGTCACTGCTGTCTATGCCCGTCTCGCGAGCGGCCCGAGACTGTCACTAGCGGTGACGTCACGGGCTCTCGCGATACTGCTGACAACGCAGCGGGCATAGAAGGCAGTGACAGCGCTGATGGCAGGACTACAGGAGATCATCACAGCAGGTATTGATCTCATCTATCCTCCTGACAGCAGCGCCCGTCATCCCCTACAGTGACCTGGGCTATTGATGGTAGCTCAGGTCACTGCATTGCTCTCCCAGCCAATGGGGAACATTCTGTTCTTCATTGAATGGGACAGTGACTATGGTATGGATCGCCGTGGACCCCCCCCCCTTATTGGATTACGCCGGACGTGGAATTGATTGTTCTTTTCAATAAATTGGTAAAAGAGGGAATGTGGGGAGTGTTTTTTCAAATAAAACTTTTTTGTTGTCTATTTTTTATTTCCTACTGACTGGGTTGGTGATGTCTGGTATCTGATAGACGCGTGACATCACGAACCCCAGGGCTTGATGCCAGGTGACATTACACATCTGGCATCAACCCCATATATTACCTCGTTTGCCAAAGCACCAGGGCAATGGGATGAGTTGGGGCGAAGCGCCAGGATTGGCACGTCTAATGGATGCGCCACTTCTGGGGCGGCTGCGGCCTGCTATTTTTAGACTGGGGAGTGTTCAATAACAGTGGACCCCCCTAGTCTGAGAATATCAGACCACAGCTGTCTGCTTTACCTTGGCTGGCGATCCAATTTGGGGGGGACCCCACGTTTTTTGTTTTAAATTATTTATTTATTGTAAAATGACAGCGTGGGGTGCCCTCTGTTTTGGATTACCAGCCAAGGTGAAGCTGCAGCTGTGGTCTGCAGGCTGCAGCCGTCTGCTTTACCCTAGCTGGCTACAAAAGATGGGGGGACCTCACGTGTGTTTTTTTTTTTTTTTAAATTATTTTATTTATTTTATGGCTAAATACAAGGCCCTTTAGTGCCACATGAAAGTCACTAAAGGGTGCCAGGTTAGAATATGCAGAGGGGTGGGACATTATATAGGTCTTTCTCATTTATCTATTATCTATCCATCTTTCCCTCTATCCATTATCTGTCTATCATTTATCTATCTATTATCTATATTATTTATTGCAGTAGTTACAGCATAAAAAAACCGCAGGCACCAACCTGCGGAAAAACCACGGCAAAAACGCATGCGTTTTTCCCGCGGATTTGGTGTTTTTTTACCGCAGGTGCGGTAATCTTCAACTCCCAGAGGTTTCTCAAGAAATGTTCGAGATAAATCACTTTTCTAGTGCGCACATAGCCTTAAGGGTTTTTGTTTTATTTTACTAGTCCCCCCTAGGGGGCTATAGCGATCAGCAATCATCGCTCTTATCTATCTGCTGATCACAGCTATACAGCTGTAAACAGTAGATACAGTCACTTCCTGTTTCACTCTGCTTCGGGTCGGGTGAAAACGAAAGTGAAACGTCATAGCTGCAGGCGTCATCACATGACCCTGTGCTACGATGGCAACCACTGAAAGTCACGTGATCACTCACGTGACTTCCGGTGGGGGCAGCGGTAAGTGAAAATCTTCACAGCGCGTATATACATCTTGCTGCAAGACTTTAATGTTACGGGTGGAATGCGATTCCACCCGTAACGCCGCCTTCCCGCTTCAGGGGGCGGGGCTTAACGGGACACGCTCCATGACGGATATATCCATCCATGGTCGTGAAGGGGTTAAAGAATAAAATAATAGGATAATTGATAGATAACTAGAAAAAAATTATATAGAATAGATATAACAGAATAGCTTGATAGAAAGGGATAGCTAGATTGGACAGGTTTGTTTGTTTTTTTTTATTTATGTCCAGCACAGGAGCAGCTGCAGGCTGCAACCCTCAGCTGTACCTTGTCTTATTATGAAAAATAGAGGGGATCCCACACTTTTTTTTAAATTTTTTTTATAATATAAAAAAAAAAAAAAAAAAGACGTGGGGTCCCCCCTCTTTTTTTTTTTTAAAACCAGCCATGGTGCAGCAACTGAGGAATATTATTATTAGGGTGGGAAGGGCCATCGTTATTTGGCCCTTTCCAGCCCAACAATAGCAGCCCACAGCTGCCCCAGAAGTGGCGCATCCAAAAGATGCGCCAATTCTGGTGCTGGACTCTGCCAACGCACCAGGGCAACGGGAAGAGCAATCGGTGTAATAAGGACTTAATGGCAGCCCAAAGCAGCCACTAAGTCCTAGATTAGTGATGGAGTCGTTTGTGGTCCCGGCCCCATCACTAATCTATAAGTGAAAGTAAATAAACACCGAAAAATCCTTTATTTGGAATAAAATACAAAAAACACCCTCTTTCAACACTTTATTAACCCCAACACACCCTGCAGGTCCGAAGTAATCCACACGAGGTCCCACTGCGATTCAACTCTGCTACATCCCTGTCTTGTCAGTGAGCACCATAGAGCATGACTGGACAGAGCCGCGCCATGAGAATGAACTAAGGCAGTAGTGCGGGGTCCGCAGTTGTGACGTCAGAGGTTCACCCGAATTAATTTTCATTGCGCGGCTCTGTCTCTGTGTCACTGCCTGATTTGCGGTCACAGGTGAAGGACTCCAGTTGTAGCAGAGGCTAACCTGAGTGACGTCACCGCTGATATCGTGACTCACTTCAGTTGCTCCGTGTAGCTCACAGCAGGCAGGCTTGTTCTATGGCGCTCGCTGTGTCAGATGTAGCAGTGCTGGAAAAGTCGTGGGACCTAGTGGGGATTACGTCGGACCTGGAGGGTTGTGTTAAGGTTAATAAAGTGGTGAAAAGAGGATGGCTTTTCTTTTATTTCAAAGTAGCTGTAGTACCCGGTGTTGCCTGGGATAGTAACTGTCTAGCTGTCTCTCTTTCCCCGTGTCTGTTTCCCCATCTCCCCACCGACATATTACCTCACACATACGCTTCTTATACTATGAATGTCCTGTGTTCCTATAGCAACCAATCAGAGTTGCTAATAATAACCTGTAGCTCCCAGCTCCATTGACTTTAATGGAGGCAGGCTTTTTGGAGAGTAACTATAAAGTGCGGGGTTAAATTTTCCCCTCAAAACATAGTCTATGACGTTCCCTGAGTCACATGAGGAGTCTGTGCAAAATTTCGTGATTGTAAATGCGATGGTGTGAATGCCTTTAGCGGGGGCACACACACAAAGCTTTATATACTAGATAAAGGATTTTTCGGTGGTTGTGTTTTACTTTCACTTACAGATTAGTGATGAGGTGGTGTCTCAGACACCTGCCATCACTAAACTAGGACTTAGTGGCAGCTATGGGCTGCCATTAACTCCTCATTACCCAGATTGCCACTGCACCAGAGCAATCTGAATGAGCCGGGTAAAGTCCCGGGACTGTCTCATCTAATGGTTGCGACAATTCTGGGAGGCTGCTGGCTGAAATTTTTAGGCTGGGGAGCTCCAAATAACATGGGTCTCCTCAGTCTGAGAATACCAGCTCCCAGCAGTGAGGCTTTATCTTGGCTGGGTATCATAATTGAGGGGGATCACACGTAGTTTTTATTTAATTTTACTATATGATGGACCCGCCCACCGGCAGCTATGATTGACTGCAGTCAGTCACCTCTCACTCAGCGTGGGAGTGAGTCTGACTGCAACCAATCATAGGCAGCGGGGGAAGCAGTGAATATGAAATGAGCCTAATGAGCAGGTGAAGTGAATATGAAATGAGCCTAATGAGCGACCGGCACTTTCAGAAGCAGGAGAGCCTGCAGGAGCAGTATAACAGCTGCACGGCGCCAGTGATCGGTGAGTATGACACATGGAGAAAAGTTGGTGACCTGCGTTTTTGTTGCCAAAAAATGCATCCAAAATGTAGTGCAAACGCAGAGCTAACATTTTGGTTGCGTTTTGACACACCTCATTAATTTCAATGGGTGTCAAAACGTGCCCAAATGCTACTTTTTTTTTTTTTATTAGGCAACAATTTTGACAAATATTTGTGAAACAAAACGCTGCCTAAAAAAAAGCAACATGCGAATGGAATATCTGATTTCTCATAGACTTTGCTGGGAAGGCAAAACACATGCATTTTGTCAGACAAAGTGCAGTTTAAAAGGCAACATGTGCACATGGCCTTAAACGAAATTTGGCCTTCCATGAAATGTCTCCTAGCACCAACATAGTTAGGTCTAGAAATATTTAGTACTGTTGCTTTGCAGCACTGGGGTCCTGGGTTCATATCTCACAACATCTGCAAGGAGTTTGTATTTTCTCCCCATGTTTGCATGGGTTTTCTCCAGGTTCCAGGAGGACACTTCAAAGACATACTGATAGGGAACTCAGATTGTGAGCCCCGATGGGGGAAGTGATGTGTGTAAAGTGCTCTAGAATTAATGGTGCTATATAAGTGAGTAAGATAAATTTATAGAAACCCTCCCCTGTGATACACATTGCTTACAATGGAGTCTGTGATAATATGCACAATAATCCAGACCGCATTACTACCTAAAAACACAACCTCTAGAAAGCCTACAGTGTCCAACCTAAGTCCATCCATACCTGTCTTCCCACCCCTCTATGCTCCAGCTGAAACACTGCAGAGAAATGTTAAGAAAATAAGCAGGATGCGCTAAAGCTTAAAGTATTTTTCATTATACAGTATATATCACACACTCTGGACTATTGTCAATTTGATTGTTGGATAGAATAACAGGTTCTCAGCAGTACGCTAATATATTTACATGGGACTGTGTGCAGCCCAGGAGGATGACTTTTCAGCTTGCTTAAGGCTATGTGCCCACGTTGCGTTTTTTCATGCGTTTCTGCAGCGTTTTGAACTCCAGCGTTTTAATGCCAAAATGCATGCATTTTGATTTTCAAGCAAAGTCTATGGGAAATGAGGCTTTCTTGTGCGCACAATGCTGTTAAAAACGCAGCGTATCAGTTGCAGAAAATTTGTCAAAATCTTTGCGTTTAAAGAAGCAGCATGTCAATTGTTTTTAGCATTTTGGCAGCGTTTTGCGAAGAGTCAATGAGAAGTTTCAAAACAGTCTACATCAAAATTCTAGCGTTTTACATGCTTTTCTTCAGCGCTCTATTGGGAGACCCAGACGATTGGGGTATAGCTACTGCCCTCTGGAGGCCACACAAAGCACCACACTAAAAGTGCAAGGCCCCTCCCCCTCTGGCTATACCCCCCCGTGGTATCACGGGTTCTCCAGTTTTAGCTTTGTGTGCGAAGGAGGTCAGACATTCCATGCATAGCTCCACAGATTTTAGTCAGCAGTAGCTGCTGACTGTTTCGGATGGAAGAAAAGAGGACACATATAGTGTCCCCAGCATGCTCCCTTCTCACCCCTGGATGGTGTTGTAAGGTTGAGGTACCTATTGCTGGTACAGGGCTGGAGCCTGACATGCTGTTTTCCTTCCACATCCCCTTGTAGGGCTCTGTGGAAGTGGGATCCTGCCGGCCTCTCAGCTCTGATGCCGGGCTCCATCCACAGACCCATTAGAACCTGATGGATTCGGAGCAGGAGTACGATCAGGGACAGGGCCCTGCATCTTACAGGTACTCTGTGTCCCCGGCAGGCACAGACACACTCCGGGCTGGCTGGGTGTTATAGTGCGCCGGGGACCGCAACGTGGAGTTGGTGTCCCTACAGATTACTGGGGGATTGTTTGTGTTTGGGAACGCAGCGCCGACCCCCTCTGGACCGGGCGGCGCTGCTGTGACTTGTGGTGCGCCGGGGATCCGCCGTCCGCGCTTTTACGGCGGCGGCGGTTATAACTTTAGTCCCCGGCTTTTTGGGCCTAGGACGCCGGCAGCTCCGTTTCGTTCCCGCCCCCACCCTGTCATTCAGGGTAGGGGAGAGACGCTGTTCGCAAGCAGCGACGAGGGCTGGAGCCTGATTTACATGCTCCAGCCCTCACACTATGCACAGAGGGAAGCAGGCTTCCCGCTCTTGGCCAGGAACGCCCAGGGCCCGCCCCCCTTCCTCTCTCGAGACGCCGGCAGCCATTACATGCATGCCTGGCTGGAGGAAGGACGCAAGGCTCTGGGAGACCTGGACTAGGGGCTATCTGGCGACCACACACCCGCTTTTTAAGCGGGCGGTAAGCGATTTTTCTGTGCTGGTCCCTCTAGTGCCTCACTGTGTATCAGTGTACTGGATACAGTTATATAGATATTGTATTTCTTGCACTGTGAGGTGCGCTTCTGGCTGCATATCCCAGATCGCTCTGTGGAAGCAGCAACATGTCATCCTCAAAACGCAAGGCGGCCAAGGCAAAAAGGGCTGTGTATACTGCGTGTGCTGCATGTGGGGCTAATCTACCAGCAGGCTCTGATGACCCCCATTGTGTGCAATGCTCCGACCCGGTGCTGCTTCGCCAGCTGGAGTCAGGAGAGGTGGCGACCCAGGCTGAGACGCTTGTAAGTTCTGCCCCGGTGACAGGGACGGACTTTGCAGTTTTTGCAGATAATATGTCTGTATCTATGGCAAAAATCCTTGAGACCTTGCAATCTATGCATGGGGCTCAGTCTCTGGGCACGGCGAGGCCTCTGTCCTCAGGTCCCCCTTACTTGGAATGTATCCAGCCCACAGGGGGGTCCCCGGCTTCACAGGCCGAGGATTATGACTCAGATGATGGCCCCAGCCACCCTAAGCGAGCTCGCTGGGAAAGACCCTCGACGTCTTCACACTGCTCAGGGTCTCAGCGCAATCAGTCTCCCTGTGATGTGTCTGATGAGAGTGATCAGGAATCCACTCCTGGAACCCCTCTCAACCTGGATACCCCGGATGGGGATGCCATGGTAGACGACCTTATCTCAGCCATCAATAGGCTGTTGGATATTTCTCCCCCAGCCCCTTCAGCAGAAGAGGCGGCTGCGGAGCAGGAAAAGTTTCGTTTCCTTTATCCCAAGCGTAAATTGAGTGCTTTGTTAGATCACTCTGACTTCAGAGAATCAATCCAGAAGCACGACGCTCACCCAGAAAGGCGTTTCTCTAAACGATCTAAAGATACGCGTTTCCCTTTCCCCCCTGAGGTGGTCAAGCGCTGGACACAGTGTCCAAAGGTAGACCCCCCGATTTCCAAACTTGCAGCTAGATCCATAGTTGCAGTGGAGGATGGCGCTTCACTTAAAGATGCCAATGACAGACAGATGGACCTTTGGTTAAAATCTGTCTATGAAGCTATAGGCGCGTCGTTTGCTCCGGCATTCGCAGCCGTATGGGCACTCCAGGCTATTTCAGCTGGCTTAGCAAAAGTGGATGCTATCATGCATCCAGCAGTGCCGCAAGTGGCGCACCTTACCACGCAGATGTCGGCGTTTGCGTCTTACGCTATCAATGCGGTCCTAGAATCTACCAGTCGCACCTCAATGGCGTCCGCCAATTCGGTTGTTTTGCGCAGAGCCTTGTGGTTAAAGGACTGGAAAGCAGATGCTGGTTCCAAAAAATGTTTAACCAGTTTGCCTTTGTCTAGAGAGAGACTGTTTGGCGAGCCATTGGCTGACATCATTAAACAGTCCAAGGGTAAAGACTCCTCTTTACCACAACCCAGAACACCCAAACCTCAGCAGAAAAAGTGGCAGCAGAGGTTTCAGTCCTTTCGAGGTTCGGGCAAGACACCATTTACCTCGTCCAAAGGGACTCAGAGGACGCAAAGAAACTCAGATTCGTGGCGGACTCACACACGCCCCAAGAAAGCAAATGGAGGTACCGCTTCCAAAGCGGCTACCTCATGACTTCCAGCCCCCCCCCTCCGCATCGCCGGTCGGGGGCAGGCTCTCCCGCTTTTCCGGCATTTGGATGTCACAGGTCAAAGACCGGTGGGTGACGGACATTTTGTCTCGCGGGTACAGAATCGAGTTCAATTCTCGTCCTCCAGCTCGGTTCTTCAGAACCTCCCCACGGCCAGACCGAGCAGATGCTCTGCTGCAGGCGGTGGATTCCCTAAAAGCGGAAGGAGTGGTTATCCCAGTCCCTCCTCAGGAACAAGGGCAAGGGTTTTACTCCAATCTCTTTGTGGTTCCAAAAAAGGACGGCTCGTTCCGTCCTGTTCTGGACCTAAAACGGCTCAACAAACATGTGCACGCCAGGAGGTTCCGGATGGAAACCCTCCGCTCTGTCATTGCCTCAATGTCCAGAGGAGACTTCCTTGCCTCAATAGACATCAAGGATGCTTATCTCCACGTGCCAATTGCTACAGAACATCAACGTTTTCTACGTTTTGTGATAGGAGACGACCATTTTCAGTTCGTAGCTCTTCCATTTGGTCTGGCGACAGCCCCACGGGTCTTCACCAAGGTCATGGCGGCGGTGGTAGCAGTCTTGCACTCTCAGGGTCACTCGGTGATTCCTTACCTAGACGACTTATTGGTCAAAGCTCCCTCTCAGGGGGCATGCCAACTCAGTCTGAATGCTACGCTGGAGACTCTACAGTCTTTCGGATGGATCATCAACTTTCCAAAGTCGATCCTATCACCGACTCAGTCACTAACGTATCTTGGCATGGAGTTTCATACTCTAGCAGCGATAGTGAAGCTTCCGCTGGACAAGCAGCGGTCACTACAGACAGGGGTGCAATCTCTCCTGCAGGGCCAGTTGCATCCCTTGCGGCGCCTCATGCATTTCCTAGGGAAGATGGTGGCAGCCATGGAAGCAGTTCCCTTTGCGCAGTTTCATCTGCGCCCACTTCAATGGGACATTCTCCGCCAATGGGACGGGAAGTCAACGTCCCTGGACAGGAAAGTCTCGCTTTCCCAGACGGCCAAAGACTCTCTACAATGGTGGCTCCTTCCCACATCATTGTCTCAGGGAAGATCCTTCCTGCCCCCATCCTGGGCAGTAGTCACGACAGATGCGAGTCTGTCAGGGTGGGGAGCAGTATTTCTCCACCACAGGGCTCAGGGGACGTGGACTCCGCAGGAGTCCACCCTTCAGATCAATGTTCTGGAGATCAGAGCAGTGTATCTTGCTCTACTGGCCTTCCAACAGTGGCTGGAAGGAAAGCAGATCCGAATCCAATCGGACAACTCCACAGCGGTGGCATACATCAACCACCAAGGAGGGACGCGCAGTCGGCAAGCCTTCCAAGAAGTCCGGCGCATTCTAATGTGGGTGGAGGACAGAGCATCCACCATATCCGCGGTTCACATCCCAGGCGTAGAAAACTGGGAAGCAGACTTCCTCAGTCGCCAGGGCATGGACGCAGGGGAATGGTCCCTTCACCCGGACGTGTTTCAGGAAATCTGTCGCCGCTGGGGAGTGCCGGACGTCGACCTAATGGCATCCCGGCACAACAACAAGGTCCCGGCATTCATGGCGAGGTCGCGCGATCAAAGAGCTCTGGCGGCAGACGCCTTGGTTCAAGATTGGTCGCAGTTTCAGCTCCCATACGTGTTTCCGCCTCTGGCGCTCTTGCCCAGAGTGCTACGCAAGATCAGATCCGAGTGCAGCCGCGTCATACTCGTCGCTCCAGACTGGCCGAGGAGGTCGTGGTATCCGGATCTGTGGCATCTCACGATCGGTCGACCGTGGTCACTGCCAGACCGACCAGACTTACTGTCCCAAGGGCCGTTTTTCCATCAGAATTCTGCGGCCCTGAACCTGACTGTGTGGCCATTGAGTCCTGGATCCTAGCATCTGCTGGATTATCTCAGGGAGTCATTGCCACAATGAGACAAGCTAGAAAGTCGAATTCGGCTAAGATCTACCACAGAACGTGGAAGATTTTCTTGTCCTGGTGCTCTGCTCAGGGAGTGTCTCCCTGGCCATTTGCATTGCCCAAGTTTCTTTCCTTCCTGCAATCGGGGTTAGAAAAGGGCTTGTCGCTCAGTTCCCTTAAAGGGCAAGTTTCGGCACTATCCGTGTTTTTTCAGAAGCGTCTAGCACGTCTTCCTAAGGTGCGCACGTTCCTGCAGGGGGTCTGTCATATTGTGCCCCCGTACAAGCGACCGTTAGATCCATGGGATCTGAACAGGGTACTAGTTGCTCTCCAGAAGCCGCCCTTCGAGCCTCTGAAGGAAGTTTCCTTTTCTCGGCTGTCGCAGAAAGTGGCGTTTCTTGTTGCAATCACATCGCTTCGGCGAGTGTCTGAGCTGGCAGCTCTGTCATCTAAGGCTCCCTTCCTGGTGTTCCACCAGGACAAGGTTGTGCTGCGCCCCATTCCGGAGTTTCTCCCTAAGGTCGTATCCTCTTTTCATCTTAATCAGGATATTTCCTTGCCTTCTTTTTGCCCTCATCCGGTTCACCGGTATGAAAAGGCCTTACGTTTGCTAGATCTGGTGAGAGCACTCAGAATCTACATTTCCCGCACGGCGCCCATACGCCGTGCCGATGCACTTTTCGTCCTTGTCGCTGGTCCGCGCAAGGGGTTGCAGGCTTCTAAAGCCACCCTGGCTCGATGGATCAAAGAACCAATTCTAGAGGCCTACCGTTCTGCGGGGCTTCCGGTTCCTTCGGGGCTAAAAGCCCACTCCACCAGAGCCGTGGGTGCGTCCTGGGCATTACGTCACCAGGCTTCGGCTCAACAGGTGTGCCAGGCAGCTACCTGGTCCAGTCTGCACACTTTCACCAAGCATTATCAGGTGCATACCTATGCTTCGGCGGATGCCAGCTTAGGTAGAAGAGTCCTGCAGGCGGCAGTGACACCCCCGTAGGGGAGGGCTGTTTTGCAGCTCTAACATGAGGTATTTATTTACCCACCCAGGGACAGCTTTTGGACGTCCCAATCGTCTGGGTCTCCCAATAGAGCGCTGAAGAAGAAGGGAATTTTGTTACTTACCGTAAATTCCTTTTCTTCTAGCTCTTATTGGGAGACCCAGCACCCGCCCTGTTGTCCTTCGGGATGTTTTTTTGTTGTTTGCGGGTACACATGTTGTTCATGTTGAACGGTTTTTCAGTTCTCCGATGTTATTCGGAGTTAATTTGTTTAAACCAGTTATTGGCTTCCTCCTTCTTGCTTTGGCACTAAAACTGGAGAACCCGTGATACCACGGGGGGGTATAGCCAGAGGGGGAGGGGCCTTGCACTTTTAGTGTGGTGCTTTGTGTGGCCTCCAGAGGGCAGTAGCTATACCCCAATCGTCTGGGTCTCCCAATAAGAGCTAGAAGAAAAGGAATTTACGGTAAGTAACAAAATTCCCTTCTTTTGATGCTGAAAGCATGCTTTTTTGACATAAGGGCATGATATGTCCCTTTACACACACACTCAGTCCGACAATTAAATTAAAGAAAATCAATAATTTAACGTTATTTTGTACATAAATATTAGAAAAGTTATTTTAATTAAATTAGCTTTTGTGTTTGATTTTAATCATATTTATCATTTTTTTCCTTTTTTTTCAGTGTTTGAATGTTTAAACTTTATTTAGTAGTGTATTTGTAATCAAAACGCATCTGACTTTAGGCAATGAAAAAGCATGTAAAACGTGCTAAAAACGCGGCCAAAACACGGTAAAAAACAGAAGCGTTTTTGTGGTCAAAACCAAATTTGACAGACAATTTCTGCCAGAGGATGCGTTTAGAACTGCAACTACCTCGACGTAAAGTGCGGACATAGCCTAAAAATCATCTAATTTGACAAACAAGCATTTTGGAAAACGTTCCAATGGACGATTATTGGTTTGCCTAAATAGGCTCTGAGGAAGCATTATTCCCCATATGATGGCATATGGAACAGTCCTATAATCCAAAGTTGATCATCTCAGCAAATAATCAGAGGCTGAATTTGAGCCTGTTCATTCCTATGGTGCTATATTACAGCTTGATAAAATGGCAGTGTGCATGAGCGTTAGGGTCAAGAACAAGCATTAGGATGTTTATCACCATAAATCAGTGAATGCAATTATTGCACAGCAAAATATACTGGCTCTTTTTAAGCAATAGGGAATATACTTAATTATTGTGTTTGTCCTTCCAGATTATCAGAGACAGAAAGAAAGAACCGTTCACTAGCATGTTACCATTGGCTTCTGCTAGCCACATCAATGCCGTCACCAAGAGCGATTGCCAGAGAGAAGCTCATCATTGCGGAGACCTGGCTTCTGATCCGGTGCTGGAGTGATGCCACATTTTTATTACCTTCTGCGATTTAAGGCACTATTTGATAATGACACATTGTAACTGATAAAATGCTATATAGTTTTCAGTCACCTCCTGCACCTTTAATAGTGCGTCATCTACTGAGACTTCTTATAAAAAGATATTTAATGTTAGCTTGGAATATAAGTAATGGCTTCCTACAATGTCTGATCTCATGTTATTAATGTATTGCCAAATAAAATACTTTTACCACTTTGTATGACATCCTATGAAAATGTATTTCACAATGAACACACTGGGAGGTAGGATATCACTTTTATGCCAATTGTCAATTATAACAATGAATTTGAAACACCTCTTATAAAATTCTCTGAAAAAGGCTTTTTCAATTGGTTAACAACTCTAAATCGTAATATAAAAAGCTAAAAATGATTAACAATAATTCAAATATAAACACTATCCACATTTAGGCACTTCTAGAAAGTGAGAATTGGAGTTTATAACTAAGCATGTATTTCCACTTATGCTTTACACCTAAAATGAAACGTCAAATGGCTGAATCTTGAAGGCAACCTGTCATATGAAAAAAAAAAATAAACCTGCAGACATGAAGTTAATCTGCAGGTTAATAGTATTCTGAATCTAACAAGGGCGCGCAACTAGAACCCCAGTGCCTGGAGGAAATTAACTTTATTCCTCCCAGCAGCTTTTGGCTTCCAGTCAGGGGGTGGTCCAGCGCAGGTTCAGTGTATAATGAGCAGTGGCTGTAACTGATTGACTGCTGGCTCTCCATTAGAGCTGCATCTTGGAACAGTCTGTTAGTCAGTGTGGGGATTGCAGTTAGATGACGCTCACTACAACCTGCGCTGGTACCACCCCTATCACTACAAGCCAGACGTCGCAAGGAGGAATTAAGAGTATTTTGGGTACATGCCATAAAATCCCTTTTTCAGAGCCTTCATTGGTGGATATAGAAGACCATGGGTGTATACTGCTGACACTAGGCAATAAAGTTAGCTTCTCCTCAACATGCTATGCCCACAGACTGGCACAAAGCTAATCAGTGAGAAATCGGTAGGAGAAGCAACAAAGCTGAGAACAGTTGAAAACAACTAAACTTTATACAAGGGCGGGTGCTGTCACCCACATGAAAGCTACAAGAAATGGATTTTACGTTGAGTACCTAAAATCCTCTTCACTTCATTGGGGGACACACAAGACCATGGGAATTCTAAAAGTAGTCCCAAGGGTGGGCTAAAAAAAAGAAGATTCTTGCATCAGCTCGAGGTCATGGCAAGCGCTCTCTGCAGGACTTTCCTACGAAGCAAGATTCTTTTGAAACGGGATGTAAAGAGCCGAAATCTGTCCCCTGAGAGAGCTAAGGGACAGACCAGAGACTAATGTCTGCAAAAAAAGACCGGCACGACTAAAGGGAGAAGGAGGACTGGGGGGGAAGATTTGGCTAGATTCGCAGCAGCAAGAAAAAAAAAAAAAAAAAAAACTTTCCAAGTTCAGTAATAAACACAAGAGGAGGGTTTTCTCTCTCGCATTGATCATTGTCTGGATGACCTGGTGTGAAAAATCTGTGTCTCTTAGGACTGCAGCTTCAAAAAGCGATGTCATTAAATAGACTGTGAATTTTGGTGGAAGAGGAGACCCTGGGACAAGGAGATCTGGACAGTCAAGAAGCTTCCATGGGATGTCCACGTGAAGGTTGATAACTGCATAACCACGCTCTCCTGGGTCAGTCTGGTGCCACGAGAATGACCAGTAGTCCTTCTGACTTGGTGATCTTGGCTACCTGTGGAGATCATGGGCAGAGACGACTGAAAATGGTATGGTAGATTGAATTGAGACCACGGGAGAACTAAGGCGTGTCGGAGCTGATTGCTACAGGGTCATAGGGTCACCCACAGGGAAAGGATGAAGGGGCAGTCCAGAGAGGACATAATCTTGTTTCAATGTGAGAAAAAGGAGATGGCAGTAGGGGGTGGCTGTGAAGCTGCGCAAAGGGAACGGCTTCTATTGCAGCAACAGTCTTGCCGAGCATGCTTATTAACCCCTTCAGCCCCCGGGCACTTTCCGTTTTTGCGTTTTTGTTTTTTGCTCCTTTTCTTCCAAGAGCCGTAACTTTTTTATATTTCTTTGTCGCTCCATTGGGAGACCCACACAATTGGGGTGTATAGGCTATGCCTCCGGAGGCCGCACAAAGTATTACACTAAAAGTGTAAAGCCCCTCCCCTTCTGCCTATACACCCCCCGTGCTCCCACGGGCTCCTCAGTTTTTTGCTTTGTGCGAAGGAGGCAGACATGCACGCATAGCTCCACAGATTAGTCAGCAGCAGCTGCTGACTATGTCGGATGGAAGAAAAGAGGGCCCTTAACAGGGCCCCCAGCATGCTCCCTTCTCACCCCACTCTTGTCGGCGGTGTTGTTAAGGTTGAGGTATCCATTGCGGGTACGGAGGCTGGAGCCCACATGCTGTTTTCCTTCCCCATCCCCCTTAGGGCTCTGGGTGAAGTGGGATCCTAATCGGTCTCCAGGCACTGAGACCGTGCTCCATCCACAGCTCCTGACGACTCTGCTGGATAGGAGCCGAGTATCGTTCAGAGACATGGCCCTGCTACTTTGAGGTACTCTGTGTCCCCGTGGGGACTGCGCACAGCGACACTCCAGCATTGCTGGGTGTGCTAGTGCACCGGGGACCGCGGCGCTGACCGCGTTTGTGCCATTACACACTGCAGCATCGCTGAGTGTGTTAGTGTATGGGGACTACCGCGCTGACCGCCGCTGCCATTGTTATCACTGCGGCGCGGCTGGGACTGTTAGTGCGCCGGGGACGTCCGCGCAGACCGCGCTTATACGGCGGCCGCGCTTATAACTCGAGTCCCCGGCTTTTGGGCCTAGTCTCTTTTTCTTCCCGCCCCCAGGCCTGCCAGTCAGGGGAAGGGCGGGACGCTGTACAGCACGGCAGCACTGAGGGCTGGAGCATGCTTTGCATACTCCACCCCCCTCACTGTGCACAGTGGGGCACCAGTTCCCGCACTTTCTGGGTCACGCCCACGGCTCCCTCCTCTCCTCAGGACGCCGGCAGCCATTCCTGTCAGCTCCTCGGACGCTGCAGAGGGGAGACAAGCTCTGGGGGACCCAGGCAGGGATTCTGGTGGCCACACAACCGCTTTAAGCGGGCGGTAAGCAGCACCTGAGGTGCTGGCCCCACTTGTGCAGAAGTGTAATTATAGATTATATGTTTACAGGCTATACTTTACACTGTATGGTGCACAGTTGATTTCTGGCTATATACCCTGTTGTGTTGCTCAAAGGAGACAACAGCATGGCGCCCACAAGAAGCAGGGGTGCCAAAACACAGGCTTACTATGCTGCCTGCGCCGCATGTACAACCTCGCTACCGGCAGGTTCCACTGACCCTCATTGTGTGCACTGCTCGGCCCCTGTGGCACTTACTCAGCCGGAGCCTCTGCTAAGGGGGGCCCAGGGGGAACAACCAGCTAACACTGTCCAGGTGACAGGGACGGAGTTTGCAGTTTTTACTGACAGACTTTCTGAGACTATGGCTAAGATTCTAGAAGCTTTGCAGTCCAGACCGGTATCTCAGACCATGGGCACTGTGGAATCACTGCCCCCTGGTTCCCCTCAGTTGGAACAACAATGTTCCCCCGGGGTGTCTCATAGATCCCAGGGTGAGGTCTCTAACACGGACCGCAGCCCCAGACCGCCTAAGCGAGCTCGCTGGGAAATCCCCTCGACCTCATCACATTGTTCAGGGTCTCAGAGGGATGACTCTCTGTATGATGAAGCGGAGGTAGCTGATCAGGATTCTGATCCTGAGGCCGCTCTCAACCTTGATACTCCTGATGGTGACGCCATAGTGAATGATCTTATCGCGTCCATACATCAAATGTTGGATATTTCTCCCTCGGCTCCTCCAGCGGAGGAGTCAGCCTCTCAGCAGGAGAAATTCCATTTCAGGTTCCCCAAGCGTACAACAAGTATGTTTCTGGATCACTCCGATTTCAGAGAGGCAGTCCAGAAACACCGAGTTTGTCCAGATAAGCGTTTTTCCAAGCGCCTTAAGGATACACGTTATCCCTTCCCCCCCCCTGACGTGGTCAAGGGCTGGACTCAGTGTCCCAAGGTGGATCCTCCAATCTCCAGACTGGCGGCTAGATCCTTAGTTGCAGTTGAAGATGGGGCTTCGCTCAAGGATGCCACTGACAGACAGATGGAGCTCTGGTTGAAATCCATCTATGAAGCTATCGGCGCGTCTTTTGCTCCAGCATTCGCAGCCGTATGGGCACTCCAAGCTATCTCAGCGGGTCAAGCGCAAATTGACGCACTCACACGTACGTCTGCGCCGCAGATACACAGTTAGGGTCACAGAGCTAGGGACCCCAATATAGAGATATGCCTTGACGAGGCCTTGGGGCTCAGTTACATTGATCAATGCGATTGCTAAATATCTCCTTTTTCCTAATATTCATGGCAGGTATGCAATTCATTATTCACATGTTCAAATTAGCAAGTAGCATTTTTCATTGTATATTCCAATATTTGTCCATATGCTTGAGGCATTATACTATTATCTAAGTTTGATGTGCAGCCTTATCCGTATATAGTATGTAATTTTTGGCTTGCACTCATAATCTATATATTAGTGCTCACTTCAGTTATCCTATTCAGTTATATGTAGTTTTTTTCTGAATGTGAACACAGCTCCGCCCCTTTCGGCCATGTTTTTTCCATCTCCTATATAAGAAAGTCCTTAGTTACCCCTCTCCACCCATAGCAGTTTTTAATTGCAATGAGATGACACACAGTTAGGGTCACAGAGCTAGGGACCCCAATATAGAGATATGCCTTGACGAGGCCTTGGGGCTCAGTTACATTGATCAATGCGATTGCTAAATATCTCCTTTTTCCTAATATTCATGGCAGGTATGCAATTCATTATTCACATGTTCAAATTAGCAAGTAGCATTTTTCATTGTATATTCCAATATTTGTCCATATGCTTGAGGCATTATACTATTATCTAAGTTTGATGTGCAGCCTTATCCGTATATAGTATGTAATTTTTGGCTTGCACTCATAATATATATATTAGTGCTCACTTCAGTTATCCTATTCAGTTATATGCGCCGCAAGTGGCGTCCATAACTTCTCAAACGTCGGCATTTGCGTCCTACGCTATTAATGCTGTCCTGGACTCTGCGAGCCGTACGGCGGTTGCAGCCGACAATTCGGTGGCAATACGCAGGGCCTTGTGGCTACGGGAATGGAAGGCAGATTCGGCTTCCAAAAAGTCCTTAACCGGTTTGCCATTTTCTGGCGACCGTTTGTTTGGTGAGAGGCTGGATGAGATCATCAAACAATCCAAGGGAAAGGAAACATCCTTACCCCAGGCCAAACCAAAATTACCCCAACAGAGGAGGGGACAGTCGAGGTTTCGGTCCTTTCGGGGTGCGGGCAGGTCCCAATTCTCGTACAAAAGGCCTCAGAAGGATCAGAGGAACTCTGATCCATGGCGGTCTAAGTCACGCCCTAAAAAGACCGCTGGAGGTGCCGCTACCAAGGCGGCTTCCTCATGACTTACGGCCTCCTCACACCGCATCCTCGGTCGGTGGCAGGCTCTCCCGCTTTTCCGACATTTGGCTGCCACAGGTAAAAGACCGTTGGGTGAGAGACATCCTGTCTCACGGTTACAGGATAGAGTTCAGCTCTCGTCCTCCGACTCGATTTTTCAGAACATCTCCGCCTCCCGAGCGAGCCGATGCTCTTCTGCAGGCGCTGGGCACTCTGAAGGCAGAAGGAGTGGTGGTCCCTGTTCCTCTTCAGCAACAGGGTCACGGTTTATACTCCAACCTGTTTGTGGTTCCAAAGAAGGACGGGTCTTTCCGTCCTGTCCTGGACCTACAACTGCTCAACAAACACGTGAAGACCAGGCGGTTCCGGATGGAATCCCTCCGCTCCGTCATCGCCTCAATGTCCCAAGGAGATTTCCTTGCATCGATCGATATCAAAGATGCTTATCTCCACGTACCGATTGCTCCAGAGCATCAGCGCTTCCTGCGCTTCGCCATAGGAGACGAACACCTTCAGTTCGTGGCACTGCCGTTCGGCCTGGCGACAGCCCCACGGGTTTTCACCAAGGTCATGGCGGCAGTAGTGGCGGTCCTCCACTCTCAGGGTCACTCGGTGATCCCTTACTTAGACGATCTGCTGGTCAAGGCTCCCTCTCAAGAGGCATGCCAGCACAGCCTCACCGCTACTCTGGAGATTCTCCAGAGTTTCGGGTGGATCATCAATTTTCCAAAGTCAAATCTGACACCGGCCCAATCGCTGACATATCTTGGCATGGAGTTTCATACCCTCTCAGCGATAGTGAAGCTTCCGCTGAACAAGCAGCGTTCACTACAGACGGGGGTGCAATCTCTCCTTCAGGGTCAGTCACACCCCTTGAGGCGCCTCATGCACTTCCTGGGGAAGATGGTGGCAGCAATGGAGGCAGTCCCTTTCGCGCAGTTTCACCTGCGTCCTCTTCAATGGGACATCCTACGCAAATGGGACAGGAAGCCGACGTCCCTCGACAGGAGCGTCTCCCTCTCTCAGGCAACCAAAGCTTCCCTTCGGTGGTGGCTTCATCCCACTTCATTATCGAAGGGGAAATCCTTCCTACCCCCATCCTGGGCGGTGGTCACGACGGACGCGAGTCTGTCAGGGTGGGGAGCAGTTTTTCTCCACCACAGGGCTCAGGGTACGTGGACTCGGCAAGAGTCATCACTTCAGATCAATGTTCTGGAGATCAGGGCAGTGTATCTGGCCCTAAAAGCGTTCCAGCAGTGGCTGGAAGGCAAGCAGATCCGAATTCAGTCGGACAACTCCACAGCGGTGGCTTACATCAACCACCAAGGAGGAACACGCAGTCGGCAAGCCTTCCAGGAAGTCCGGCGGATTTTGATGTGGGTGGAAGCCACGGCCTCCACCATCTCCGCAGTTCACATTCCGGGCGTGGAAAACTGGGAAGCAGATTTTCTCAGTCGCCAGGGCATGGACGCAGGGGAATGGTCTCTTCACCCGGACGTGTTTCAGGAGATCTGTTGCCGCTGGGGGATGCCGGACGTCGACCTAATGGCGTCCCGGCACAACAACAAGGTCACGGCATTCATGGCACGTTCTCACGATCACAGAGCTCTGGCGGCAGACGCCTTAGTTCAGGATTGGTCGCAGTTTCAACTCCCTTATGTGTTTCCTCCGCTGGCACTGTTGCCCAGAGTGTTACGCAAGATCAGGGCCGACTGCCGCCGCGCCATCCTCGACGCTCCAGACTGGCCGAGGAGGTCGTGGTACCCGGATCTGTGGCATCTCACGGTCGGCCAACCGTGGGCACTACCAGACCGACCAGACTTGCTGTCTCAAGGGCCGTTTTTCCATCTGAATTCTGCGGCCCTCAACCTGACTGTGTGGCCATTGAGTCCTGGATCTTAGCGTCTTCAGGATTATCTCAAGACGTCATTGCCACTATGAGACAGGCTAGGAAACCAACGTCCGCCAAGATCTACCACAGGACGTGGAAAATATTCCTGTCGTGGTGCTCTGATCAGGGTTTTTCTCCCTGGCCATTTGCCTTGCCCACTTTTCTGTCCTTTCTTCAGTCCGGATTGGAAAAGGGTTTGTCGCTTGGCTCCCTTAAGGGACAAGTCTCTGCGCTCTCTGTGTTTTTTCAGAAGCGCTTGGCCAGACTTCCACAGGTACGCACGTTCCTGCAGGGGGTTTGTCACATCGTCCCTCCTTACAAACGTCCGTTGGAACCCTGGGATCTGAACAGGGTGCTGATGGTTCTTCAGAAACCACCGTTCGAGCCAATGAGGGATATTTCTCTCGCACGCCTTTCGCAGAAAGTGGTTTTCCTAGTAGCAGTCACTTCACTTCGGAGAGTGTCTGAGCTAGCAGCATTGTCATGCAAAGCCCCTTTCCTGGTGTTTCACCAGGACAAGGTGGTTCTGCGTCCGGTTCCGGAATTTCTCCCTAAGGTGGTATCCCCTTTTCATCTCAATCAGGATATCTCCTTACCCTCTTTTTGCCCTCATCCAATTCACCAATGTGAAAAGGATTTGCACTTGTTAGATCTGGTGAGAGCACTCAGACTCTACATTTCTCGTACAGCGCCCCTGCGCCGCTCGGATGCACTCTTTGTCCTTGTCGCTGGCCAGCGTAAAGGGTCACAGGCTTCCAAATCAACCCTGGCTCGGTGGATCAAGGAACCAATTCTCGAAGCTTACCGTTCTGCTGGGCTTCCGGTTCCCTCAGGGCTGAACGCCCATTCTACCAGAGCCGTGGGTGCGTCCTGGGCTTTGAGGCACCAGGCTACGGCTCAGCAGGTGTGTCAGGCGGCTACCTGGTCGAGCCTGCACACTTTCACGAAACACTATCAGGTGCATACCTATGCTTCGGCGGATGCCAGCCTAGGTAGGCGAGTCCTTCAGGCGGCGGTTGCCCACCTGTAGGACGGAGCCGTTACGGCTCTATTATGAGGTATTATTTACCCACCCAGGGACTGCTTTTGGACGTCCCAATTGTCTGGGTCTCCCAATGGAGCGACAAAGAAGAAGGGAATTTTGTTTACTTACCGTAAATTCCTTTTCTTCTAGCTCCAATTGGGAGACCCAGCACCCGCCCCTGTTTTTTTGTGTACACATGTTGTTCATGTTGAATGGTTTCAGTTCTCCGATATTCCTTCGGATTGAATTTACTTTAAACCAATTTATAATTTTTTCCTCCTTCTTGCTTTTGCACCAAAACTGAGGAGCCCGTGGGAGCACGGGGGGTGTATAGGCAGAAGGGGAGGGGCTTTACACTTAGTGTAATACTTTGTGCGGCCTCCGGAGGCATAGCTTATACACCCCAATTGTCTGGGTCTCCCAATTGGAGCTAGAAGAAAAGGAATTTACGGTAAGTAAACAAAATTCCCTTCTTTTCTGTCAATCTTGCCATATGAGGGCTTGTTTTTTTTCGGGACGAGTTGTACATTTAAATGAAACCATGTTTTCCAGTTTGCTGTGTACTGGAAAACAGCAAAAAAAATTCAAGTGTGGAAAAACTGCAAAAAAAAGTGATCGCACAATAGTTTTTGGGATGTTTTATTCATTGTGTTCACTATATGGTAAAACTGATGTATCTATGTGATGCCTCAGGTCGGTGCGAGTTTGTAGACACCAAACATGTATAGGTTTACTTGTATCTAAGGGGTTAAAAAAAATTCAAGTTTGTCCAATAAAAGTGGCACAAGTTTTGCGATATATTCCAAAACGCGTAGCGTTCTCATTTTTCGGGATTTATGGCTCAGTGATGGCTTATTTTTTGCGTCTCGAGCTGACATTTTTAATGGTACCATTTTTGCGCAGATGCTACGTTTTGATCGCCTGTTATTGCATTTTGCGTAAAACATGCGGCGACCAAAAAACATAATTTTGGCGTTTGGAATTTTTTTGCCACTACGCCGTTTACCAATCAGATTAATTGATTTTATATTTTGATAGATCGGGCATTTCTGAAAGCGGCGATACCAAATGTGTATATTTATTTATTTTTTAACCCTTTAATTTTCAATCGGGTGTAAGGGGGGTGATTTGAACTTGGGTTTTGTTTTTTTTTTATTTTTTAAAACTTTTCTTTTACTTTTTTTTATTTTACTAGTCCCCCTAGGGGGCTATAGCGATCAGCAATGCAATCGCTCTGATCTATCTGCTGATCACAGCTACACAGCTGTAAACAGCAGATACAGTCACTTCCTGTTTCATTTGGCTCCGGGCCGGGTGAAAACGAAAGTGAAACTTCATAGCTGCAGGTGTCATCACATGACCCTGTGCTACCATGGCAACCACCGAAAGTCACATGATCACGCACGTGACTTCCGGTGGGGGCGGTGGTAAGTAAAAATCATGGCCGCACGCATATAGATCTTGCTGCCAGACTTTGGCAGCGAGATTTAAGGGGTTAAATATTGCGAGTGGAAGCGATTCCACTCGCAACATGCAGGCACACATGTCAACTGTTGAAAACAGCTGATGTGTGTGCCGACCGCCGCCTGCCCGCGGCAGGGGGCGGGGCTTAACGTGATACGCTCCATGACGGATAGATCCGTCCAAGGTCGTGAAGGGGTTAAGCTGAGTATGCAGAGAGCGAGGCATCAGAGAACAAATCCTGGAAAGCAGGAAAAGAACGAAAGTGGACTGTACGTCTCTTCGTTAGGGACCGCTTGGCTTTAGCTGAGGAAGAAAGGTAGTTTTTCCGGCAGTAGCATCAGAAATTATTTTATGTAATCACACTTAACAGGTGTGAACCATGGAAGGAGAGACTGTCGAGAGACTTCTTAGCTGCGTCAGCGTTTCAGGCTTTAAGCCATAAGACTTTGCATATAACTACAAAGTTGCTGAAATATATTGCAGAGCATATTGCTGCATCAAGGCATGTGGATAGAAGTTATTCCCCAGGGTAGAAAATCTGGTCTGCCAGGTACGCCAGTTCATGAGGAGGAGCGCCAGAGAGAATCTCATGCCAAAGGAGCTTTGCCCAGGCAGAGACTGACTTAAAGGGAACCTGTCACCACTTTTTTGGCCTAAAGGCTGCGGCCACCACCACCGGGCTCTTATATATAGCATTCTAACATCCTGTATATAAGAGCCCGGGCCGGGAGTATAACAAACACTTTATTATACTTATCTAATGGTCGCATTGTGGGCCTAATGGGCGCTTCCCCATTCGGCCATCTTAGTCCTCTTTCTAAAGCCTGTGTGCATGACGCAGCTACGTTATACACACTCGCCGGTCCTGCGATGGCGCACTACAATACTTTGATCTGCCCTGCTCAGGGCAGATCAAAGTGCGCCTTCTCAGGACCTGAATGGCGGCGAGTGTGTATGATGTCGGACCAGTCATGCACCGCGGCTAGAGTAGGAGATTAAAGATGGCCAAAAGATGCGGCGCTGGGAACCGGATAACTGAGACGCCCATTAGGCCCACCGTGCGACCATTAGGTAAGTATTATAAAGTGGGGTTTTTTTTATATTATACTCCCGGCCTGGGCTCTTATATACAGCATGTTAGAATGGTGTATATAAAAGAGCCCAGGCCAGGAGTATAATATAAAAAAAACACTATAATACTTACCTAATGGTCGCGCGGTGGGCCTAATGGGCGTCTCAGTTATCCGGTTCCCGGCGCCGCATCTTTTGGCCATCTTTGATCTCCTACTCTAGCCGCGGTGCATGACTGGTCCGACGTCATACACACGCGCCGCCATTCAGGTCCTGAGAAGGTGCACTTTGATCTGTCCTGAGCAGGGCAGATCAAAGCATTGTAGTGCGCCTGCGCAGGACCGGCGAGTGTGTATAACGCAGCCGCGTCATGCACACAGGCTTCAGAAAGAGGACGAAGATGGCCGAATGGGGAAGCGCCGGCACCGGAGATGCCCATTAGGCCCACCATGCGACCATTAGGTAAGTATTATAAAGTGTTTTTTATTGTATACTCCCGGCCCGGGCTTTTATATACAGCATGTTAGAATGCTGTATATAAGAGCCTAGTGGTGGTGGCCGCAGGTTATAGGCCAAAAAAGTGGTGACAGGGTCCCTTTTAAGAACCAACATGGAGTAAAGAAAACAGGCAGAGAGAAGCGCCAGCAGCCTCAAAGGCGGCCTTGTCCAGGAATTCAATGTGCTGATCTGTGGCATCCATAAGAGATGCACGGACCGGGAGTGAAAGGATCATGTTGGTAGCTAGCCAAGAGACTGCAGTGTCCACCCAATTGTTGAGAAGATTGGAGGGAAAGCGATACAGAATATCAAATCAGTGCCTTCTATTTCCAGATGATCCCATTCCTTTGAAAAGATCGCATCAAACTTTGATTAGAATACACCAGAGAGAGGAATTCTGACTTTCTGAAGGAATTGTTGGTTCTGCTGATGCCTATGACTCCTCTTTGATATGGAGTGTTTGGTTAGCAGCTAGCATGTCTGTTCATCATGTCTTGAAACTAGTTTGGAGTCAAGGTCAGAGCCTGACTTGGAGCACTGCACAGCCTGGGGCTTTAGTGGCGAGGAAAGCGAGACTCAGACCATCCTGGAAGACAGAGATCCGAAAGAGGAGCTGGAATGCGTCCATTTTTTGGATCTAGCATAAGATCTTCCACGCTGGACTGAATTAAAGGGTGACTGACCCAGGGACCAGTCGGCGCAAGGGAGGCGTTTGACTGGTTATGCAAATGTTCTGAGGCTGAAACCAGAGATTGTAACACCTTAGGTTGATCAGACACAGACTGCCACAGAACAGCAGCCCACACGGAGAGAGAGGACGAGCTCATATCCGGGTTATCGGGGTGTTACTGAGGGGAATGCATTGTGGAGGTACTGCAGCTGGGACAAAGGGCCAAGCTTTGGTTAGAGGACAGCTTTTGATTACACTTTGCTTGTTTCTCCTGTAACGTGGAGACGTGCATGAACGGGTTTACCTGGGGTTAGGCATAGGGGGTGCTGGAGGTAGAGAGATGACCCGGCCAAGGAGTGCTGGTGGGCTTGTGTGCCATGAGGGCAGAGCCTACCCAGGTTTCTGAAGTTGTAGAAGAGATCTGGAGCTCTTGACTCAGGATGGCAATAGGAGCATAGTGAAAGTGGAGACCACACCTCTGTAAGTGCAGGAAAATGGCGATGAGTCACAGAGACTGTAGACTCACGTGAGCAGTTTGCTCAGCTGTAATAGGCTGGCTGCAAGGAGTGAGGGGATAGGCCGAGAGGAAGAAGGGCTGCGAGTGATTGACCGGTGCGGTGGGCAAGATTAGAAAGACAAGCAAGTATCACACATGCAGGAGGCCGGCTCGGAGCGTGGAGTGAATGAACAAGCACTCTGCAGAACCGGGGTCTAGATTATTAGACGAGACAGATAGGAACCATTGCATTGCAAACCTCCAAAGACCATCTGCTCTAACATCCTGACAGACAGGAAGGAGCAGGGTGGAGAGGATAACCGAAGCACAGGGCTGGGAGGAACAAAATCCCAGGTCAGAACCAGTAGGGGTCTCCCACTGCCCTGCATAGATCTCCACATACCATGTACGGGGGTGGGGGGGGAGTGAGGATAGTACCTTTCCAGATATAGTCCCAAAGCCTGCTTCAGAGTGGGTAAAAGCTCCAAAGTCCCAGAAAGGAGTCTCTGGGGATAGATCCGTCTTACCTACACAATCCCCCCTCCTCCCAGCACCGTCTCGCTAAACTGGAAGATAGGGCTGCGGATGGGTAGCAGCACAGTCTAGGCCACCCAGACATACTTTCGATCTATTAGTGGGGGTCAGGGACCTGCTGCTCAGAACAGAGAGGGTATGATAAGGATCAGACCACACTGTTCTCGCTGTGTCTAAGATGGGAATTTACACTTTCTTGTCTGTAGTCACGTGCCATATCTGAAAGACAAAGTAAAAAGATTAATACACTACAAGTTTAGGTGGAACTGAGTCTGAAGCCAGACCTGTTTCTGCCTCCTACTGACACTAAGGTAAAACTGACTAACTTGAGGAGCTAACTTTTTTATTGCCTAGTAGCAGCAGCATACAC
Source organism: Anomaloglossus baeobatrachus (assembly GCF_048569485.1). Classification (NCBI taxonomy): domain Eukaryota; kingdom Metazoa; phylum Chordata; class Amphibia; order Anura; family Aromobatidae; genus Anomaloglossus; species Anomaloglossus baeobatrachus. Next base: position 144,584,356 of record NC_134361.1, on the reverse strand, counting down.
CCATGATTTCCTGTGTACCCCAATGAAGCGAAAGAAAGTTCATTTCCTCCCGGCAGTGAAGCTCTAAGTGCGGGCAGGTTCAAAATGCTATTGCAGATTAACCTCATATCTGCAGGGTACTAGCGTTTTTTCACATGGCTGGTTCCCTTTAAGTATATCCCATGAGGCAATCTTCTTAGAGCTAGTCTTCTGCCATGTTCATAAGTAGCAGAAAAACTCGCTGACCAAACCTACACATTGACAGCAGATTAATCTGTTTCCAAGAAGAAACCTGTTAAAACTAAATATAAAAATTGAGGTGATAATAAACGGTATCAGGAGTTCAGGCACAGAGCTGCTGCTGACGACTTTCCACAGAGATCCTGAAAGGTTTTAATAATAACAAGGTTGAGTTCCTTGACAAGTTGGAAGACACAACAGTCTGCCCTCAGGATGGTCTATTGCAAGGAGATGAAATCACGTCCTGGATCCATTCAGACCAGTTGTCCAGATCGGCAGTCGTACACATTTTGGCTCTTCCCACTTGTCTTCAATCCAAAACAGCCACCTCGTCTAGTGAAATTGGAGAGTAAACCAAAATTGACATTAAAAACTTCCATGGTTCTGGAGTAGCTTAAAGTCTGATGTAAGGCTTTTCTTTAGGATAATAAAGCAGTGGTTGTGTGCTGGGTGCTGCATTTCAGGAATAGGAAGAGATCTGTAAACAATTTATCATTCTGTGTCGCACCTTGTCACAGTTTAGACACTTGCTGCACTCACGTCAGTGTGTTTATCATCGTTTAGCCTTCTTCCCTTCTTCCTCCTCACTGTCTCCTCGGTCGTCTTTATCCTCGCACACCTGACTCTCATCCACATGTTCCAGGGACTCTGCTCTCTGCAAGGATAGCTCATCAAGGGATATTCGAGGTAATGTGTTCTGTTCTGGGTTTAGCCATGGCTTAAATTCTGGTTTGTTCTTCTTCTTCCAGGCTGGATATTGTAAGCATGCCTTGTGCAATTTCCGCAGAATCTGGATTAACAAGGGTCAACAGAAGGGTAGAGTAGTCAAGGATCAAATGTAGCAGACAAAGGAGGACAGGCCAACTAGACAAAACATTCAGAAATTTCAGTGATGTCAACTACATTTACATATGGAGGTGACAAGAGACCACCACATCAATACCGAGCAGAAAAGCCAGATGAATGTGTATCAAATACTTTCATGCTATGTATATTTTTAGCACTTTTCCCATAGTCTTGCTCAGTCTTGGGGGGGGGGGGGGGGGGTCCATTAAAAAAAAAACAAAAAACACATTTGCAAAGGTATTGTTTGGGGGGGTTAAGTGTTTTTAAAAAAAAAAACAAAAAAAAACCCTGCATGAAGAAGGCTGCTTTGCTTTTAAACAGCTGTAATACAGAATTGGTCTTGCTCTATTAAAGGGATATTCCCATCTCCAAGAACCTATGCCAATATATAGTGCTGTAGGTGTACAGCAGTAGTAAATGATTAAAAAAAAATTATTAGAACAACAACAGCAAATGCCTCCAATTTGAAATGTAGTATAGTGCACCTTATACAACCATGTCTCTTACCTCATGACCTCATGTGCAGGGCATTGCAGCTTAGGTATCCATGGTTGTGACCACAAGCAACTAACTTACTATACGAGTGAATGTAACTATGGATACCTAAGCTGCAGTGTCCTGCACATGAAGTAAGAGATATAGCCATATCAGGAGAACTATACCACATTTCTAATTGGAGGTATTTGCTAATATTATTATTGCTACACCTACTACATATTAGGATAGGATCTTGGAGATGATAACGCTTTAATCTAAGGAGGGTCTGATATTACAGCCATGGTAGAGCTGCTACAATGTGACTGTATTACACCTCATAGCAGCCTAGTAATATACAAATCACCAGACCCAAGTTTTCTCACCTTCGGTGCCAGATACTGGGAGGATTTATTTACAACCCACTTTGGTAAGGAACCTAAAAGGCAAAATATAGAAAACAAGCTGACCTAGTGTACATATGTAATGACTACTCAACTTATAAGGTGTATTGAGGTTCTGACAAATTACCAGATAGAATGGACCCTCCCCAGTCGCTAGAACTATGGGGTCATGTCCCCCGTATTATTAAGGCCTCTTTTACACGTTCGTGAAAATCACGCACTTTTTTACGGACGTGTCAAAGGTGCGTATTGCCCTCTGTGTGCCATGTGTTCTCCGTGTGTTATCCGTGAAAACACACGGAGAACGGGAACTTTCTGCTCACCTGTCCCTGGCGTCGCTGTCCGTGGTGCTGATCTTCGGTCTCTGATCCTGCCGACTCCCCGCTGCTGCTTCCGGCCGCAGTGAAGTGAATATTCAATGAGCATAATGAGCGGCGGTCGGCAGCAAGTGACAGCAGCGACAGAGACAGCAGGGCAGGGGAAGGTGAGTAAAGGTTTATTTTTTTTTCTCACAGACACATGTCTTTTCTCCGGTGCGTGTCACATGGAACACATCCGTGTAGTCCGTTTGCATTACGTGTGACACGTTTGCGTTCCGTATGACACCCGTGATGCCGGAGAGGAAACGGACATGTTGCCGTGAGAAACACGGAACGGACACACGTTCCGTGCGAAAATACTTACGTGTGTCCAAAACCATAGGAATACATAGGTCTATGTGTGTACGTGTCTCCGGTACGTGAGAAAACTGCCAAACACGTACCGGAGGCACATACGTGTGAAAGAGGCCTAAAGTAGCGGGTGAGTATGTGCACTGCTGCTCTATTGGGCTAGGAAATAGACAAGTATAGTGCACAGCCATCTCCGTCAGGTCCACAGGCTTAGAATGGAGCAGCAGTGCACAAACTCTAACCTATATTAAACAGGGAACTTGGGAGCCTTGTGATTTATGGTCTTCAGTGATCTCCTGTGCGATTAGACCCCTATAAGAGATTGAATGGTGCTGCAGTCGTGCATCAGACCTGCCACGTCATTTTGTAACGGCAATAGAAATGATCATTCTGTTGATCAGCGCAGGTCCAGGGATCAGACACCGATCGGCACATTGTAACCTCTTCTGTTCATAGATTGGTTACGCTATGAACAATTAATGGATGGGGACTTTAGAAATAAATGTATGGAAATGAAGCATGTAGATTAGATGTGTGCCGTGGTCTACAATTATTTAGTATCTGAATTTTTTTTTATTAAAGATATATCCTATTTTCTAATAATCCATGTGTCAATCTTGCATGCTTTTCAATATCTCTGCTTGCAATCAATGAATGGAAATCTTAATTAGATGCGATTTGGGTTTGAACCTTACCTCTGGGATCTACCTGTGCTAGGTATGTGAGGGTACAGCTTGTAGGACCATCGACTTTAATAAGGTATCCCGCAAGAAAGGACACAGCCCGGATCAGGTCTCGTCGGGGTGGAAACATCTGCAACAGACATTCAGGGATTAAGACCTAATGCACAATTTATATCGCAATCTTAAAAGGTGCCATTTAGTAAGATCTGTTTTTATTTAAATGTTCTTTTCTATTGTTTCCTTCCCTGGAAATACCTAAAGGAAGGATTTTATTCTAAAAAAAAATAATCAAGTAAAAAGGATCAAAACCGAACGATTTAGGGCGATCCACTTAACAGACCCAATTGTTTTGTTCTTCACAGACATCAGTTGACAATTTGGATCCTGAGTTAAGAAACCAAGTGTTCATGTTGTGATTTTATTTTTTTCCATTTATTTATTTTTTTGTAAATCAGAAACTGATGACTGTCTAAATGTTTACTTTCAATGCTGGAGAGTAGAAGGGGTTAATGCCGCACTGTCGCCAAAAGGATGGTAAATAATTGTATTATTCCATAGGTCAACGCGTTTCAAGGTACAAGACCTCTTCAGGACCACAAAATGTTGATTTTTCTTTATTTTTGTGATCCTGAAGAATAGGTCTTATACCTTGAAATGCGTTGACCTATGGAATTAAACAATTAAATCAACATTTACCATCCTTTCGGCGACAGTGCGGCATTAACCCCTTCTACTCTCCAGCATTGAAGATATCTCCACATGGAGCTGTGGCAGCCGCCATTATCTATGTGCTTTCTGAGGTGGTTGTGACCTTCACAACCACACTAGGTGAGTGTACAGTAGTATACTTTCATTTTAATATTTGGTAAGACCCTATTTGCGCTCTCCTTCCTCAGCTTTAAATGTTTACTTTGAAATTGATCCTTTGAAGGGGCCATTGACTACAACACGGCCAGTTTACATTCAGATTTTGAGAAGTTTCTTAAGTGAACAGAATTCAGAAAAAAAAAAAAGAGTTGTGTGAATAATCGCTAGTGGTAAAGTCTACATACAGTGCCTACAAGTAGTATTCAACCCCCTGCAGATTTAGCAGGTTTACACATTCGGAATTAACTTGGCATTGTGACATTTGGACTGTAGATCAGCCTGGAAGTCTGAAATGCACTGCAGCAAAAAAGAATGTTATTTCTTTTTTTTTTTTTTTTTAAAATGGTGAAAAGTTTATTCAGAGGGTCATTTATTATTCAACCCCTCAAACCACCAGAATTCTGTTTGGTTCCCCTAAAGTATTAAGAAGTATTTCAGGCACAAAGAACAATGAGCTTCACATGTTTGGATTAATTATCTCTTTTTCCAGCCTTTTCTGACTAATTAAGACCCTCCCCAAACTTGTGAACAGCACTCACACTTTGTCAACATGGGAAAGACAAAGGAGCATTCCAAGGCCATCAGAGACAAGATCGTGGAGGGTCACAAGGCTGGCAAGGGGTACAAAACCCTTTCCAAGGAATTGGGCCTACCTGTCTCCACTGTTGGGAGCATCATCCGGAAGTGGAAGGCTTATGGAACTACTGTTAGCCTTACACGGCCTGGACAGCCTTTGAACGTTTCTACCCGTGCCGAGGCCAGGCTTGTCCGAAGAGTCAAGGCTAACCCAAGGACAACAAGGAAGGAGCTCCGGGAAGATCTCATGGCAGTGGGGACATTGGTTTCAGTCAATACCATAAGTAACGTACTCCACCGCAATGGTCTCCGTTCCAGACGAGCCCGTAAGGTACCTTTACTTTCAAAGCGTCATGTCAAGGCTCGTCTACAGTTTGCTCATGATCACTTGGAGGACTCTGAGACAGACTGGTTCAAGGTTCTCTGGTCTGAGACCAAGATCGAGATCTTTGGTGCCAACCACACACGTGACGTTTGGAGACTGGATGGCACTGCATACGACCCCAAGAATACCATCCCTACAGTCAAGCATGGTGGTGGCAGCATCATGCTGTGTGGCTGTTTCTCAGCCAAGGGGCCTGGCCATCTGGTCCGCATCCATGGGAAGATGGATAGCACGGCCTACCTGGAGATTTTGGCCAAGAACCTCCGCTTCTCCATCAAGGATCTTAAGATGGGTCGTCATTTCATCTTCCAACAAGACAACGACCCAAAGCACACAGCCAAGAAAACCAAGGCCTGGTTCAAGAGGGAAAAAAAATCAAGGTGTTCCAGTGGCCTAGTCAGTCTCCTGACCTTAACCCAATTGAAAACTTATGGAAGGAGCTCAAGATTAAAGTCCACATGCGACACCCAAAGAACGTAGATAACTTGGACAAGATCTGCATGGAGGAGTGGGCCAAGATAACTCCAGAGACCTGTGCCGGCCTGATCAGGTCTTATAAAAGACGATTATTAGCTGTAATTGCAAACAAGGGTTATTCCACAAAATATTAAACCTAGGGGTTGAATAATAATTGACCCACACTTTTATGTTGAAAATTTATTAAAATTTAACTGAGCAACATAACTTGTTGGTTTGTAAGATTTATGCATCTGTTAATAAATCCTGCTCTTGTTTGAAGTTTGCAGGCTCTAACTTATTTGCATCTTATCAAACCTGCTAAATCTGCAGGGGGTTGAATACTACTTTTAGGCACTGTACATGTATGGCTTTAGAATTTACCAGCGTTATTCAATGTAGCAGTGATTTTATAAGTGCATGTACGCCAGAAAATCAATGTAAAAAAAGTTTCCAGTTTTAACACTGGTTTGGCGTGTTACTCCGGCGAGTGTATAAAACATCAGTCATTAAAATTTATCACTTTCGGGTTTTTAAATAGCTAGAAACTTTAGAATAAGTCTTGAATAAACAGCAAAATAAGTCAGCAGTTTCCCACAGCTCTGGCAAATCATAGAGTCCCATCTCTCTAATAAAGGTCCTGCAGACAGCACTGGTGTCAGACTTACGCTATGCTTGACAGAGAAATTGATGATCATGTAACAATCGGGCAATACCAGCCAGGAGCGTAAGGTGACCACATCACGATTCTTCACAGGTTTAGGGCACTTCCCTAGGAAGAATGAAAGCGTTCTCAGCATAAGAGGAATAGCAGAACAGTGGATGAGTTGGGCGCTCTTCTACCTATGATGGAATTTTTGTTTGTATATTGTTGCTTTGAACTCACAGGAGTAATATCCCACATCTGCATTCACCGAGAGCCAAGCAATGTCCCGTGTTTCTATCATGTTTACATCCCACTTCTTGCGATAGTCTGTATCATGTAAAACATCATATACGATTTCGGCTGGGACATCTGCGAATTTCATGGATCCCTGAGAAAAAATAAAAAAGAAAGAAGAAGGGTTTAAAACACAGACCGGATCATAACAGCATCAGCAAAATTCCATCTATAATTATTTTGTAGTAAAAGACGACAGTGCACCAAACATTCCTGACAGTTTGGATGACGGAGACTACAGCTCCTGAGACATGCCTGGATGTGCCCCTAGATCAGCTGTCTGCACCCTCTGTTGGAGTGTCGCTCTGGGAGTTGTGCACGGTGCCTGCCCACTGTGTAGGGAACGCCCCTCCTCCAACTGTTGGAGAAGCATTTGGTGTGCTGAACCTCTACTAACCAGAGCCAAGAACACCACACTCACGGTGGAGGAAGCACCTCTGCGGACTAATAGGGAGGCCATCCATCATTTACCCACCTCCTCCTCTCCATAAATGTTTTATTGTATACCTGAACAAGGCTTCACTGTGAGCCCCGTGTGCAATTTGTTTAGTTAATCATTTACAGGCAGGTGTATGTGGTCAACCTGGTGAACATGCTTCCACAAAAATAAACCCTAGCAGGAATTTTCAGCCTTTTTAGAGTAAAGGGCCCGTTACACACTACGATATATCAAACGATATCTCATCGGGGTCACGTCGTTAGTGATTCACATCCAGCCTCGTTTGACATATCGTAGCGTGTGACACCTACGAGCGACTGTGAACGAGCAAAAATACTCACCTTATCGTTGCTCGTTGACACGTCGCTGATTTTAAAAATAAAAAAAAAAAAAAACACGAACGTCTTTCTGCGCGCCGGTTGTTCATTGTTCCTGAGGCAGCACACATCGCTCCATGTGACACCCCGGGAAAGATGAACTGCAGCTTACCTGAGTCCCGCGGCTCCCGCCGGCAATGCGGAAGGAAGGAGGTGGGCGGGATGTTACGTTCCGCTCATCTCCGCCCCTCTGCTTCTATTGGGCGGCCGCTGTGTGACGTCGCTGTGACGCCGAACGTCTCTCCCCCTTCAGGACGAGGATGTTCGCTGCCCACAGCAAGGTCGATCGGGAGGTAAGTACATGTGACAGGGGTTGCCGACTGCCCGTGTTGCACAAACGATGGGGGCGGGTGCTTGTAAAGCGGCCTTAAAGCCTAAATATAAGTCCTACATTCAATAATGCAGAGTTCAGTAGCATAAACAGTTAAAGAATATTGCAGGACACTTCATTAGAGAAAGCAGACACCCCCAAAAGAAAGAAGACAGAGACCACGAATGGGAGGATCTGCCGTAGAACGCATGCACATATATTATATACATACACCGGAGGTGATACTGTACTGCTCCGGGGAGCTGGGACGCAGTAGAACGTGAGAACCTACGGTGGGATTGGGTTGGGGAAACATTGTTTATGGTCTCCATATAGCACGTTATGAGCACACTGGGGTTATATAAGTCAGCAGCCTTTCTTATCTGAATCCCAAAGCCATAGTTACAGTGGGGAAAAGACATTCTTCCTTCTCAGAAGCTGCGCTGCACAGAAAAGCCAGAAGAATCACACTCACAAACTTAATGTATTTTATTGGGATTTTTATGATATACCAACACTAAGTAGTAAGTATTTGTGAAGTATAAAAGGAAATCATACACAGTTTTCTAAATATTGTAAAAATATAAATCTGAAAATTGTCAAGTGTATTTGTAGAGTCAATACTTTGTAGGACCACCTTTCTCTGCAATTACTGCTGCAAGTCTTTTGCAGTATGTCCCTACCTCCGTGACGAGTTCCTTCAAAAGCTGTGTGCAAGTGTATCTAGAAGTGGGGAGCACATTACAATAGGGCAAGGTACATAAACCAAAAAAGACAAAATATTCAGGGGGTGAAAAGTATTGAACACATAACCAATTTTTTTATAGAAAGTACGGTACATTTCTAAATGTGCAATTAGCATGAATTTCTCACCAGATGTCAGTAACAACCATCCAATCCACACGGGCAAAGAAATCAAACTATAGATGTCCATAAATTAAGTTATGTGTAATAATGAGAAATGAAACAGGGAAAAGGTTTTGAACATATGAAGAAAGAGGGACAAAAAGGGGAAAGATACAGAAAAACCTGGAATGAGCAGTTATAAGAGTTTTAAAGAAGTCAATAAGTAATGGATTCAACCTCCATGGCCTGTATGCACAATCACCATGCAAGACTCCTTTTCAGAATGAAAAGCATGTTCAAGCGTGTTTAAAGTTTGATCAACAACATTTGGAAGAGTTTGTGAAATACTGGGAGAATATAGTCTGGTCAGATGAGACCAAACGTGAACTCTTTGGATGGCATAATGCACATCATGTTCGGAGGTCAAAAGGCAATGCACATCACCTCAAGAACACCATACAGCAGTGAAGTTTGGAGGTGAGAACATCATGGTGTGGGGCTGTTTTTCAGCATACAGGCGGCACTGGCAAACTTCTTATAACTAAAGGGAGGATAAATGGACAAATGTACTAAGACATCCTTGATAAAAACCTGCATCCATCTACCAGGATGATGAAGATGAAACGAGGGTGGTCATTTCAGCAAGACAATGATCCTAAACACACAGCCAAGAAAACTGAGAAGAAAATAAAGCTGCTACAATGGTCCAGCCGATCACCTGACCTGAATCCAATAGAGAATTTAAGGAGGGAACTAAAGCTCAGAGTTCATAAGAGCTCACGGGACCTTCAGCATTTGAAGAGTGTTGGGGTACAAAAATAGTAAACAACGTAACAGGCAACAAACAGCAAGAAATCTACAGAGTATTTATCTGTGTGGAGATTTCTTGCTACATGTTGACTATTACGTTACTATTTGTGTGTATTTCTGCTGGTCACATGCTGCCATGTACCTGCACACTATTGTATGGATCTTCATTCTATATACAGTCAGGTGTTTTATTCTTTAAAATATCTTGTCTCTCTGTAGTGGTGCCATCCATCAGGTGACTTACATTTTTTTTTTATCCATAGGTCATATTTTAATCTACCAAGTGATATATTGTTACATTGGCTCCTTATGCGCATTTTTTCTGTGTAGGCTTCATATCCTCAAGTGTACCTAGAGGAATGGGACCATCACACCAAAAGTTGATGTGATTTAGATTTCTATTTTTCTCAGTCACTATGCATTTTGGTAATTAATAAAAGTAAAATTAACATTTCTATTTTTTTAAAACAATAATTATTTTGCAGCATTTTTTCTACACCTGCCTAAAACTTTTGCTCAGTTCTGAATCTCTGTCAGCATAGGTTGTAATAACATCTCTACGGGAGTCACTGACACCTAAAAGTGCATTTTTACATTTAAAAATCAGTGTCATACATATATGTATGCTCGAGACTGAGCAAAAGATGGGTGTGTAGCCACCGAGCTGTACAAGAACGCCGCCACCAGCAGCAGGTGAGAGTAAAGTGTGCAGCACTGAATGGCGGGACCTCTGGGATTTCCTAGAAATAGTATACACAGAGCCGGCGACCCATCCAGGAGTGCTGGGAGGTCACACGCTCTCTGTAGTATGGCTGCTAATACAACTGTTAGGACTAGTGATGGGCAGACCCGGACTGTAAAAGTCCAGATCCGCGCAGTTTCAAAGGTACCCGTGAACCGGACCCAGAATTCCAGATATTGATCTGGATCCGGCATTCAGGAAATTAAAAAAAATAAAAGGAAAATTAAAGAAAATAAGAATGAAACAAGCGCTTTATGCTTACAAAGGCTCTGGTGCGGCTGTAACTGCTCCCGCGGCCGCCCATTCACTTCCTGGGCCGCTGATCATTGCTCATCCATATGTACTGCTTTCCTCACCCACCGGCCATCCTGGCACCTGTGATTGATTGCAGTCAGACGCGTCTCCAGCCTGCGTGACAGCATCTGACTGCAATCAATCACAGAATCTGTAGTAGGGAAAGAAAGGCGCAATAGGGTCTTACCCGATATTAGGGTTTGAAAGGTAGAGAGAATGGATGCACTCAACTGGTCAGGTTGTGCCAGTCACAACCCCTGTGCAGACGTATGTGAGCGCTAGGGTGGTTCAGCAGCGGCCCCGTCAAAGATAAGGTTACTGTATAAAATCGGAAAAATGAAAGACGAGTTTTTTGCCACGCTATGAACCACAAAGCTGGAGTTTTTTTTAAAAAGTATTCTTTTATTGAGCCATTCCAACGCGTTTCAAAGGCATATCCGCCTTCTTCTTCAGGGAAAAAAGAAACATACCAATACAGAAAAAACAAGTGTTTAAATAAAAGTTCCCAGGTGAGGACATGTACCTGGGAATGACCTAATTTCCCCATGACTCATAGCCACGAGGAGCAGAACTACGTCATGATCAGAAAAAAAGAGAAAAGGAGAAAAAAAAAAAATATATATACAGATCCTGCATGCTTTAGTACATTGAATGAAAGGAAAATTTCTGTCAAGCACGGTAACATGATAGAAAAACCATAATAAAAATTGTTTTGTCAAAAAAAATTGTGTATTTGTGCATTTCTCTTGGTAGGCATGGAGAAAAAGGGGGGGGGGGGTAGGGGGAGGAAAAAAATAGGGTTTGAACCCGCAGAGAAGGTGTCGGGAAAAGACGGGAGACTGTCTCCCTGACCATTACTCTGCCTTGGGAAAATACTGAAAAACAGTAGCTCAAAAGGGGTGTCCTCAGGATTTCCTCGTTCATTTAATTTTTAATTTAATAAATATGAATGAGATGTTCTGGACTTTACCCCCTTTTTATTGGGATGGTGTGGGGAACGTGAAAAACAAGTTATTTCCTGGAGAGTAGTGTACGCACAGTGTGGGCAGAGAAAAGAGGGGGGCGAGTGCGCAAGGAGCGGGTTCCCTGTGGTGAAAGGTGAAGTGAGTTCAGACCGTGGGAAAAAAAATGTAGAGCGCATGCGTGGTGTGAGAAGAGTGAGCGGTTTCTCATGATGAAAGGTGATGTGAGTTCAAAGGCGTGAGAAAAAGCAGCAAAGCGCATGCTTGAGTGAAGGAGTGATGTAGGGGCCCCGATGTCTTACAGGGGGAAGCATGGAGAGGAAATTCCTGCTTTGTTGAGAAAAAAGGAGTTTTTTTGTACGGAAGTCAAACATGCTGTATTTTGCAGCTTATGGAAACATGATAAAAAATATTTATTATTATATTTGATCATTGCATTATTAATTAGATCAGGAGGAATTGCTCACAGGATACGGATTTCAGGGAGCAGGCAGAGACCCTCAAAGGGCGTTTTTCAGAGAAGAAATACCCCAAATCCCTGATCCAGAAAGCCTTTCAGGAGACTTATGTACTCAAACAAACCGATCTCATTGTACCCAGGAAAGATCAGTCCACTTCAGAGCCCTCTCAATAGGAAGTCAGCAGATTTTGCCTTGAATTTTATAACTACATACAGAGGGGACAATGGAGTTATAAGGGATACGCTTTCAAGACATTGGGGCATCCTACAGAATGACCCCATTCTCAAGTCCTTTTTGCCCACGAAACCAGGGGTCACCTTCAGACGGGCTCCCACAATTAAAAATATTGTGGCACCGAGTCGGCTGAGGACCAAGCCGGTGGGTTCCAAAATCACTCTCCCAGATGGCTCATACAAATGTGGCACAAGAAACTGCTTGTGCTGCAGAAGCATACATCATAGGAGAACCACTTTTTGCTCCCTGGGGGGGTTCTGAGAATTTTCACATCAGAAACCATTTGACTTGTCAATCCGATTATGTGATCTAGTTAGTAGATTGCATGTGCGGTAAGTAATCTATAGGGAGGACCAGCCAGGCCCTCCATAATAGATTAAATTCACACCGCCATAATATAAGGACTGGTTTTATGTTACATGGTCTCTCAAAGCATTGCACGGTTCAGCACAATAAGTCCTTTGATTTTAAGATCACCCCTATCGAGCAGATCCCCCCCGAACATCAACAATAGGATGGAGGTTTTAAGTAAAAAAGAAACTTTCTGGATACATAGGCTCAATACCCTGAAGCCCCTTGGGTTGAATGAGGTCACTGATCTCTTTTATTGATTTCTTCTCTTCCAGCCTATTTCCAAATGCCTGTCATTCATTGTATGTATAGGGACTCCAGGATCTCCAAGGGGTCCTTTTGCATCAGACATACCCTTGCTTCTCAAGAAGAGACTCCAGTTTGTTTCTCCCATCATGTCCCACCAAGGCCCATAAGCCTGTTAAAGGGGGAAACTGCTTCCAGATATGAATTTATGTTTTTATATGATCAATTTTATTACTAATTTTTTTTTATTTATATATTTTTTTATTTATTATATTCCAAGCCTGTATTTATACCTCATTGGGCATATTGTTTGATGTATATAATCTATTATTCATACCTTTTTAGGCATATTTTTGTACGTATACAACCCGTATTTTTAGCTTGTCCCCCTTTCAGCCTTTTAGCATCCTTCCAACGCTTCCTTAATCTTATATTTCTATATTTTATTTAATTTTTTGACCAAATTAACAGTCCCCCTGTTTTTTCATACTCCCTCACAAGCAGCACCCTTATATCAATATGTCCATTTGTATCACTCCCCCTACCTAATCACGATCGCACTATCCATATTTATCCCCTACACGGGCCCATGTGCCTGTCTTTTTCGGGAACCGCGCTGTCTCTCGGGTAACCAGTACGGAATGTTTCACCTTCAACCCACATGTTGGTCCCTTGTTCATTTACCTTCATTCCCCCTCTTTTTTCCTTAATAATGCAATGATCAAATATAATAATAAATATTTTTTATCATGTTTCCATAAGCTGCAAAATACAGCATGTTTGACTTCCGTACAAAAAAACTCCTTTTTTCTCAACAAAGCAGGAATTTCCTCTCCATGCTTCCCCCTGTAAGACATCGGGGCCCCTACATCACTCCTTCACTCAAGCACGCGCTTTGCTGCTTTTTCTCACGCCTTTGAACTCACATCACCTTTCATCATGAGAAACCGCTCACTCTTCTCACACCACGCATGCGCTCTACATTTTTTTTCCCACGGTCTGAACTCACTTCACCTTTCACCACAGGGAACCCGCTCCTTGCGCACTCGCCCCCCTCTTTTCTCTGCCCACACTGTGCGTACACTACTCTCCAGGAAATAACTTGTTTTTCACGTTCCCCACACCATCCCAATAAAAAGGGGGTAAAGTCCAGAACATCTCATTCATATTTATTAAATTAAAAATTAAATGAACGAGGAAATCCTGAGGACACCCCTTTTGAGCTACTGTTTTTCAGTATTTTCCCAAGGCAGAGTAATGGTCAGGGAGACAGTCTCCCGTCCTTTCCCGACACCTTCTCTGCGGGTTCAAACCCTATTTTTTTCCTCCCCCTACCCCCCCCTTTTTCTCCATGCCTACCAAGAGAAATGCACAAATAAATACACAATTTTTTTGACAAAATTTTTATTATGGTTTTTCTATCATGTTACCGTGCTTGACAGAAATTTTCCTTTCATTCAATGTACTAAAGCATGCAGGATCTGTATATAATTTTTTTTTTTCTCCTTTTCTCTTTTTCTGATCATGACATAGTTCTGCTCCTCGTGGCTATGAGTCATGGGAAAATTAGGTCATTCCCAGGTACATGGCTTCACCTGGAAACTTATTTAAACCCTTGTTTTTTCTGTATTGGTATGTTTCTTTTTTCCCTGAAGAAGGCGGATATGGCTTTGAAACGCGTTGGAATGGCTCAATAAAAGAATACTTTTTAAAAAAAACTCCAGCCTTGTGGTTCATAGCGCGGCAAAAAACCCGTCTTTCATTTTTCCGATTTTATACGGCAACCAATCACAGGCGCTGGCTGTCTGCAGGTCAGTACCACGGTGTAAAAATAAGCGATAAATAAAACAATTGGTGCAGGGTCCCCCCATATTATAATATCCAGCACAGATAAAGCATATGGCTACAGGCTGCAGCCCCCAGCCATGCGGTTATCTTGGCTGTGAATCAACATAGAAGGAACCGCATGTGTTTCTTCTTTTTTAATATTTAACCCCTTAACAGCCGCAGGCAGTAATATTACGTCCCTGCGGTCATAGTGTTAATCCCCACTGGCAGCCGGGGGGGAAGGGGGGGGGGGGAACCATGTACATTTCAGCTGACCTGTACAGCTGACGTGTGCCTTGCCGGCACGAGTGGAATCGCTATCCACCCGTACCCGTTAACCCCTTAAATGGCGCTGCTAAGATGTGACAGCGTCATTTTAATGGCGATCACAGTAATCGCATACTCACCGCCTCCACCCGAAGTCACGTGATGTGATCACGTGGATCCAATGGAGGTCATGGTAGCACAGGGTCATGTGATGACTCCTGTAGCTCACATGACTCACGTCCTGCAACCAGCAGCCGAGTTCTGCAGGTTACAGGAGATGAGCATTTCTCCCAATCTGAGTGGTGCTGCTCGAGCGGGAGAAATGAATGAGCAATCAGACTGCTGATCCTTAGAGCCCCCTAGGGAGACTAGTAAAATAAAATAAAAAAAAAAAGTTTAATAAAATTTAAAAAAAAAAAACTAAAAAGTTCAAATCACACCCCTTTCGCCCCATTGACAATTAAAGGGTTAAAAAATGAAAAAAATAGACACATTTGGTATCAAAGTGTTCAGAAATGCCCGATCAAAATATAACATCTCTTAATCAGATCGGTAAACGGTGTAGCAACAAAAAAAATTCCAAAGCGCAAAAATTAAGTTTTTTTGGTCGCCACAAATTTTGCGCAAAATGCAATAACAGGCGATCAAAATGTAGCATCTGCGCCAAAATAGTACCATTAAAAACATCAGCTTGAGATGCAAAAAATAAGCTGTCACTGAGCCACAGATCCCAAAAAATAAGAATGCTACGGGTTTTGGAAAATGACAAAACGTGCACCACTTTTTTGGACAAACGTCTGATTTTAACCCATTAGATAAAAGTAAACCTATCCATGTTTGGTGTTTACGAACTTGCACTGACCTGATGCATTGCATCAACACATCAGTTTTACGATATAGTGAATGCTGTGAATAAAATATCTCAAACACAATCATGCAATTGCATTTTTTTTGCAATTTTTCCACACTTAAATTTTTTTCCCATTTTCTAGTACAGTATATGGTAAAGCGTATGGTTTCATTTAAAAGTACAACTCGTCCCGTAAAAAACAAGCCCTCATATGGTAAGACTGATGGAAAAATAAAAAAAAGTTATAGCTCTCGAAAGAAGGGGAGTAAAAAAAAAAAAAAAAAAAAAAAAAAAAAAATAGGCTGGGGGTGGAAGGGTTAAATAAATAATTTTAAAAAAACGGCGTGCAGTCCCTCCCAATTTTGATACCCAGCCAAGATAGAGCCGGACAGTTGGGAGCTGGTATCCTCAACCTAGGGAGTCCCATGGTTATTGGGACCCCCCAGGCTAAGAATAGCAGCCTACATCCACCTCAGAGTTGTCGCACAACTGTCATCAAGCCCAGAATTAGTGCTGGGTAGGGGGGTCTATGAGACCCCCATCACTAATACTATAAGTAAAAAGAGATAAAAACCAAATGGAGAAAAATCCTTTTTTTGAAATAAAATATAGCACCCTCTTTCCCCACTTTATTAACCCCAAAAAGACTCTTCAAGTTCCCATTAATCCACACGACGTCCCACGACGGTCCACATCTGATCCTGGAGAAACCGAAAACATGGTCGATCTCTCCTGGCTCCAATCATAGGCGCCGGTAGGCGGGGAAAGCATTGTATCTGCCATGAAGGTAAATAATCGGCCTTGGAAGTGAATGCGCGGCCTGGGAGAAGCTTACAGCCAACCTGGGGCCTTGGTTGGTACAGTGCAGTTGCTCCCATCCCCCTACCCTTCTACCAACATTTTTAATAGCCGGATTCTGGTTCCCATAGACTTATATGGGGGACTGGAATCTGGCCTGGAACCGGATTTTAAGAACCAGATAACATGGACCAGCTGTTCCGCTCATCACTAGTTAGGACACAATGTATTGTGATGGGGGTGGGCTGTAAAGACGGCCATGTGCTGAGTACTCCACCAATTAAGATAGAGATGTGACCCTTGTGATCAATTCTCCGAAAAGTGTATTGTTCACTGTTTAAAAGTCTATAAGTCTGTACTCCACAGCCCTCTGCCCTTTCTTTTCAGCTATCATTAGGTCCTCAGCATCAACAGATCAAAATTTGATCAGTCAATAGTTTCCTGACGTCACGTACACAGCTGTCGGTGAACCAGGCATCAGCCACACATCACCTGGAAAACCGAACTGTAAAGTAGAAAGTTTGACACTGCAATAAATCCAGAACTGTAATATATGAAGGCATCACATACTGTATACATAATACATGCAATGACACAAGAGCGTCTACAGCGAGCCACGGGCAGAAGACAAAGTTCACCAACGTCCCCATTATTTTTATAGAGGGAGATAAACTTCTGGCAGAGGCCCGAAGTTTATCTGGTAGACACAAGGTCAGATAGATTGTAAAAACACCTTTTGTTAAAAAAAAAAAAAAGTGTTTTTACATTTTTTTTTTTTTTTCAAAAGGTGTTTTTACAATCTATCCAATTTGTTTTCAACCATGAAAGATTGTCACTGAGTAAAAATGTTAGATAGTTGCTGGATCCTGCAAATACTTATGGTGGCAGATATATTTGCCTGCTGCCATCCGCGATAGACAAGTCTTATACCTTCATATTTCACTTCATCGGACTAGGTGGCTCAGTGGTTAGCACTGCAGTCTTGCAGCGCTGGGGTCCTAGGTTCTAATCCCACTAGGGACACTATCTGCAAGAAGTTTGTATGTTCTCTCTGTATTTGCGTGGGTTTCCTCCCACACTCCAAAAACATACTGATAGGGAACCTAGATTGTGAGCCCCAATGGGAACAGTGTTGCCATTGTATGTAAAGCGCTGTGGAATTAACAACACTATATAAATGAATAAATATTATTATTATACTAAGACGCTGGTGTGTCCTGTAGCGTGGCATAGACTACACTAAGACGCTGGTGTGTCCTGTAGCGTGGCATAGACTACACTAAGACGCTGGTGTGTCCTGTAGCGTGGCATAGACTACACTAAGACGCTGGTGTGTCCTGTAGCGTGGCATAGACTACACTAAGACGCTGGTGTGTCCTGTAGCGTGGCATAGCCAGCTGCCGTGACCTCACACATCACAACTTCCCCTATTTTTATGTCAGGCTTCCTGTACAGAACAAGGCACATAAAATGCATTCATTTTACTGCATTTCAACACCTTCCTCTGAAAATTATGCGGCAGGAGTCAGGTTTTTTTTTTTTTTTTTGAACAGTCATCTTTTTTTTACCAAAAACCACTGTGCTAGCCTGCAAAAAGGAAATAAGTCCATCAGCACTGTTCATACACGGCAGTGATGACATGCCATCACCTTTTGTGGTGAGGGAGCACCAAACTGATTCGGCTAGGTTCACATTTCCGTTAAAATGTATCAGTCACAATCCGCGGCTCTGGTAAAACAACGGCATCCGTTTAGCAGATTCTGTTGGGTCCCAAAGCCTTGTATTAGTGGCGGATTGCGACTGATTACTTTGTGGTGCATCCGCTGCGCCGCGGTCAGTCATTTCTTGACTGACCGCCGGGGCGGGAGCAATGCAGAATGTAACGTTTTTTCTGGCCGTCAAAATTAACGCGCCGCGCAGGAATCCGTCGCCATCCGTCAAGCTTGCAATGGATGTCTATGGTACTGGATTCCGTCGTAATCCGTCGTACAACGGAATCTAACGATGGATTCAGTCATGCTCTACTGAGCATGCCCAGCATGTTTGGCACACCCACTGGGCTGTCCCAAACACAAACGGATCATGACTGATCCGTCAAAAAACGGGACACATAGCGGATGTAACGGACGCAACGGATCAGTTTTTTCACAGGATTCCTGTCAGTTGACATCTAAAAAACAACTGATCCATTGCTGACGGACCTGACGGATTTAAAACAACGGAAATGTGAACCTAGCCTTCTATGTGCCCAGGGAGAGGGAATCTTGTTTCACCTAACTGACCGGGCCACAGTAGGTGGAGATGTGTTGTTGTAACAATCCTGTCACATGTAGGGAGCATTGATCCCTCCCAGTAAAAGAATAATGACACTGCAGGGTCGAGGAATGAAAAACACAATTTTCTTTCTTAGGCCGGTTTCACACATCCGGCTTTTTGCCGTATCCGGCGCTCTCCCGTACAGTTAATACAGTACAATGACAGTAGCAACAAGCGCCGGTCACATGCTGTCATGTGACCGGCGCATGTGACCCGGACGTTACAGCGCTGTCATTGTACTGTATTATCTGTACGGGGAGAGCGCCGGATCCGGTAAAACGGCAAAAAGCCGGATGTGTGAAACCGGCCTTAATCCCCTACCTTTGCATTCACTTATGCCCTGAACACTCAGTGTCCGGACCCATTCAGATCTGACCCGTGTCTGACTAAATTTCCATATTCTGTCATTGATCCAAAGAGTATCTGTCATAAGATTTCACAAAACTACATACATAATTAAAGGGGTTTTCCCCACGTGTAAGGCAGTCTCGAAAATACTAACACTGTGTAACATACACACTGTCAGGATATGGCTCTGCTAGCCGAATCAAGCAGTGATGCATCACGAGTATGTGATTTGCATGTTTGTACTCATGAGCTGACTAGCTTCTCATCCGCCTCTCTAACTTTTCTATTGAGAGAAGCTAGTCACCACATGGCCGCAAGTATGCAAATCTAGTTATTGATGATGACCACTCAACAAGGCAAGCAGAGCTGAATCCTAACAGTGGACACAGCACACAGTTACGCTGCAGACACAGCATGATGTAGTCGTTGGCTATGGGTCTTCGGACTCAAACTCAGCAGCCTCTTTGGCATATATGAATTCGGGTCAGGATACCCATGCCGGTCTATGCTTTGAAGTCTATACTCAAACCACCTCACAAGAGTGTATAAATCTGGCCTTAGTGTACAGCGAGCTGCACTGCTTACTGACTGCACTACTCCAGTGGTTTTTTTAAGTGCTAGAGTGTGCGTGGTGCTTTAAATCTAAGACCCTTGCCCATGACGATCATCTTCCAGTAGCATCTTGTGCCCATACCTTCCGACTAGACGAAAGTCAGAAATTACATCACAAGCGCTCAATACAAGTTCTATGAGAGCCTGAACGAAGCTCTCATAAACTTGTATGGAGTTGTAACCTCCATGAAACACTGAAGCAGCCGGCAGGTTACAAATCACAGGAGGCCTACCAGTGCAATGCTGGAGAAAGAAGAAGACGGCGCCGGATGAGTTCAAGACAGCGAGCAGGGGACTTAGATTTAAAGCACCACTCCAGCAGGGAATTTAAAGAAATACTGCTGCAGTGTTGCTTTAATATGAGATGAGAACAAGATGACAACTAACAACTGATCAACAGTACCTCGCCACTATGAGGCTTCAAGCAGGATGTTCTCAGACTGAAGTGGCCACTGAGCTTAGAGTTTCACAGAGTATCATCAGCAGGTTACAACAGAGATACAAAGAGACTGGAAGAGTCACAGAAAGGAATAGTAGAAGTGGACATCCTCTGACTACATCCTACACAGCTGACTGTTTCATTGTGAACAATGCCCTTTGGAACCAGATGATGAATGACACACAACTTCAGGCACATTTAAGGGAGGCGAGATGCACTCCAGTGTCACGTCAGACAATTCAAAACAGTTTACATCATTGCGGTCTGTGTGCTAGACTGTCTGCAAGGGTATCTGGCCACACCACCAGGCACAGGGAGCATCTACTCTGGATATGGGGCAAGTGGGCCTGAGTACTGTTCACTGATGAAAGTCAATTCACGCCAAGCAGAAATGATGGCAGCCAACACTGTTGGAGATGTCAAGGAGAGCACTATGCATCAGCCACTTATCACCAGACGAGCATTTGGTGATGGTGTTATAGTGTGGCCATTTCTGTAAAGAATCCTTGTTTTCGCTCTCATTGCATTGTAATGATACATTTTTGTCATGTACCTGTTGGTCAATTTTATGGATGATCCCTGCCCCTATACTTACCTGTCTTATCACATCTTCAACACTGTTTGTCTGTGAGATGGCTATTGCGCATGCACGCCGCGGGCTGACAACTTGGACGCATCCTGGAAGGTCTCTACGAGTGATGTGGGCGGGACTTTATGATGTCACCAGAGATTTCCCTGACCGGCGACATCATTCTGAGGCCGGAAGTGATGCGCCCCGTGGCATCCGCTCGCGCTGCGCATGCGCCACAGGTGTCGGTCATCTCACAGTCACTTGGGGCTTTAAATAGCCCGACACACACAATCAAGGCACGGCCCCCCGAGGAAGCCTTACGCGAAACGCAGCGTCGGGGGCCCCTAGGACAGCACTTACCGCAACGTTTACATTATGGGTGAGCACTTGTGACTTTATATATTTGGGTGACTTGGTGGCTGCAGCGCGACCATAGTGTACGATTGGCTAAACTGTCCCTACTTATGTGTGCTAGGACTTGGATGCCTGAGTCTTCCCTTACATCGGAAATACTTTTTCCCATTCAGTAATCTGGGCTCCTCCCCCTGCCACTGTGTTTTAGACATATGAATATATGAACTTGATGTTACATGTGATGTCTTATGCATATTGACTTTATTATATGCTAGAATTTTTGTCTACACGGTGGTGGTGTGTCGATCCCCATACTGACTTGTGGTACTATACCTTATTGGACAGATCAGACTGACCCAGACACTGGTGTTACTATGTGTGATCACCACTCATAATTAGTGGGACATACTCCTTGTTTGCCAACCGTCTACTTGGCACATCCTGCACTGTATGTCACTTTTAAATATGTGTGCTCACCAATTACCGTTCTTGCGGTAACTCTGCTGTTCCTTCTCTTTGCACCTTATCTGCCCCTTACTGAGTGTTAATTTTAACAATTTTTGTATTCAGTAAAAGTTGTACTTTTTTAAAAAGTAATTCTGTAATATGACTCCGTTTTTCTGAGTTTCCAAATTGCTGCGAGTTTCCATATTTAAACCTTTATGATGTATCGGATGTATTTGATTATATGAAGTGGCCACAGAGCTTAGAGTTTTACAGAGTATCATCAGCAGGTTAAACAGAGATATAAAGAGACTGGAAGAGTCACAGAAAGGAATAGTAGAAGTGGACATCCTCTGACTACATCCTACACAGCTGACTGTTTCATTGTGAACAATGCCCTTTGGAACCAGATGATGAATGACACACAACTTCAGGCACATTTAAGGGAGGTGAGATGCACTCCAGTGTCACGTCAGACAATTCAAAACAGTTTACATCATTGCGGTCTGTGTGCTAGACTGTCTGCAAGGGTATCTGGCCACACCACCAGGCACAGGGAGCATCTACTCTGGATATGGGGCAAGTGGGCCTGAGTACTGTTCACTGATGAAAGTCAATTCACGCCAAGCAGAAATGATGGCAGCCAACACTGTTGGAGATGTCAAGAAGAGCACTATGCATCAGCCACTGAGCATTTGGTGATGGTGTTATAGTGTGGGCAGGTGTCTAGTCAA